>NC_136264.1:107518469-108025969 GCF_964187855.1 Myxine glutinosa
CATAGTTTAACGCCAACATAGTTTGCCAACGTGAAATAAATGAATACGCTCTCAAATGTGCCGTCCGAGGCAGAGTCTGTTCGCCACGTTCGGCACACGTGATAGCTCGCTGCTCTCTGATTGGTTGAATCGTTTTTTGGACATAGCTCGGTAACTACTTGTCCGATTAATATGAAACCTTGAAAAGGCACATCCTCAGGTCCCCAGCAATATACCTGGCAAGTTTCAAGTATATCGGACCCGTGGTCGTCGAGAAACAGCGGTCACAGACAAACACACAGACATACACACATACACACACACACACACACACACACACACACACACACACACACACAGAGAGATTACTGGAATTATAGATAGATATATGCAGTATATATATATATATATATATATATATATATATATATATATATATATACATACATACACATATATATATATATATATTGTTATGGATTTGAGAATTTCTGTGTTTTTTTAAATTGAAGTGTAATGAAATTGTTGTAAATATCACCCTCCTTCCTCCAGTTGTTGTGTATAAAGGTCAAAAGGTCGTTCCCGAAGTTATTTCATATACCACACGTAGCCAATCATATATCCTTCTATACAGTTATCTCCTTATTCTATGGAGGTTAAGGCCTTGTCTTCCATTAATTTAACACACCATTGCACCGAATTCAAATAGAGTAGATTCCCTGCACATCCCCCTCTTTTGTCAATTGCCAACTGCACTGGGCGGTTTGCTACATTCTGCCGCTGCTGTGGGGTTGTGTTTGTTTTCACCCCAAACTCCATTGAGCACGAGGTCATCTCGGAGCGGAAGGTGGGAGGAGTCAGCCCAACGCAGGGAACAAGGCGTGGCCTTGCCAACGCCTCCTCTAAGGGCGGGATCAGCGAGCCCTCGCGACCAATCAGGGCCGAGACGACCTCACCGATGGGCGTGTCCTGGAGGCCGGCGGCTTGATCACCCGAGGCAAGATATAAGCGCGCGCGGAAGCCTTTGTGAGAGAGACGGGAGATATACGGCGAAGAGACAGCAAACCATTAAGTTCAAGAGGGAGGAGTCCAGAGAGCGAGTTCAAGAGAGGGCGAGAGCCAAGAGAGTGAGAGAGTCCTGCGAGTTGCGAGACAGAGAGAGAGAACCCGTCACGCCAGACCCTCCACTAGCAGCTTTGACTCCACCAGGTAGCGTTGGCTCCACCAGGCAGCTCCGACCCGTTACCCCGTGGGAACCAGGATCGGTGGCATCGGTGGCCGTCGAGGTCCAGCCCGACGTCCCGTGCGGGATCAAGCTCCAGCCAGCTCCGTGCCTTCCTCTCCCTCCAGCCATCCACCTCCTGCCATTCCTGTCATCATCCCCCGTGTAAGTGTGCTCGTAGTCTGTCTTTGTGTGTCTTGTCCCTGGGTATAAGTAAGACTGCCATAGGTAAGCTAGCATTGCACTGTGTCTCCTTGCTTCTTTCTGTCTTTTATTTTATTATCCTTCCTTCTTCCTTGGTTTCTTTAATTGTGTAAATAGTAGTAATAAATAGTATTCGTATTCCCAACCTTTTGCCTTTGTCTTCTTCTTCTTCACATCCGTCGTCTTTGTCTTTTCCCCATTGACAACCTGTGGCACGATTTGGCCAACGTAAAGAATCGGGTCTAGTCTTGGTAAACGGCTCATGCCGCAGTTCGCTTCGCTCGGCGCAAACATCCAATCCATTACGCTGCGGCCATGAGCGGGGGAGTATTTCCTCGCGTGCCGGGAAGCGCTGGTAATTAGGTCATAGGACGTTTGGGCCTACTACCCTACCCAGCGCCGATGGGGCGTGGCGTCATACCCCTGGGACCACGTCGGTCAGTCATAAGCGAGGGGATTAATCCCCCCCTTGGTAAGTGGGGAAGGCCGACGTTGGATTCCGTAACAATTGGTGTCGGGAGCGAGATTCGGACCTGAAGCACGAATAGCGCGCTCATATTTCGAGTGGGCCGAAATTTACTTTTATTTAACATCCTAAATTTGAAAATCGTGCCATGGATGTTCAAGGCGACGGGATGCCGGTGGGAGAGATAGAAGGGTTAGAGTCGACCCAGGACCCCAGGGAAATATATGTGGGAGAAATGGAGGAGGAGAACAATGAGGAGGTGGTTGAGGAAGTATCAGGCACACAAAATGGCGCCCTCGCGCACGTGGTTGCAGCGGCACCAAATTTAGCTACGCCCGTGGTTGCAGAGGCACAAAATAGCGGCGCTGCGGCAGCCGAGTCCGCGGCACTGGTGAAATTGGACCTCTTTATGGCGCAAATCAGGGCATGCTTCGTGGTGCAAAGTAAAGAAATAGATGAAAAGATGGACAAATCAAGGGCAGAAATGGGGAACCAGATGGAAGGGATGGAAAGCAGAATGAGGGACGAAGCGAGGGGTACCAGTGAGCAATTGAGAGACTGGTTAAGTAATATGGGAAATCAAATCGGGGGTCTAAAAGCTAAATTTGAGGGTTTAGACAATATATTTGAGGGTTTAGACAACGGGATAAAAGAGGTAAAGAATGGGTTAATGGGGCTAGAAGATAAATGGAAGGCAAATTGCGGGAAATAGGGGAGCAATCCGCCCGGGAAATCAAACAGATGGGGAACCAGATAGAGGAGGTGAAAATCGGGTTAGACACTAAATTGGATGCTCAGAGGAATGAATTGGGACAGATGAAGGCGGCATCTACTAAAGAAATGGAGGAGATGGGGGAGGAGATAAGACGAGGTGTAAGCGAGGAGGTCTCGGGGGTACGCGAGGAGGTAAAGCGAGGTAAGGAGCGTATGGAGAAAGAGGTGAGGAATAATACGGCTAGGTTACAGGGGGGGCATAGAGGACCTGACACAGGGAGTAGAGCAGCTGACGGTGGGACAAAAGGAACTAGTGGAGCAGGTAGAAAAGAACACTGCGGTACTAGGAGGGTTGAAAGCGACACAAAAAGAACTCAAAAATGAACTCATAGCGACAAAGAGGGAATGTCAGATGGTATGTGAGGGACTGATAACGAGGTTGGACGAGGTGACGGAGGCAATAGAGATGAAGGACCAGGAGGTAAGAACGCACATAGAAACGGTCAAGGTGGCCTTAGAGGACGAAATTGAGGAGACGCACCAGGAAATAAAAGAGGTGAAGCAAAAGTTAGAGGATGTGGAAGAGGGGGTGAGTGAAATTAAGAAGAGACGGAGGGAAACTAAGAAAGAGATAAAGGAGGAAGTGATGGAATATGTACAAGGTCGGTGCTCAAATCGTGATGGTGTGCTTGCTAACCAAATAAAGAGTTTGCAGGTGGCAGAGAAGGTGCGACGATGAGGTACCGAGGTGAGTGGCGATATACTCGGAAATGTATATGGTGTGAGGGGAGATTCAGTCGGCTTGGGGGTTGGTTTGGACCCGGGTGTTCGTGAGAGGCCGCTGGTGAAGTGTGCGACAGGTACAGAGTGTGAAGGAGGAGGTGTGCGAGGAGGTCCGACTAAGGGGTGTGTGAGGAAAAGGTACGTGACGAGGAGTGAGTGTGCTGTCGAGAGTGAGTTGGTCGGAGCGCGTGTGCGGGGGGGGCACATGGAAGCGCGTAGTGGGGAGTTTTACAGGGGATGTAACGAAAGTATGCACGCCTGTGGTGAGTGTTACGGAGGGTGTGACGGGAGAGTGTGCGCAAGAGGATGCGCGAGAAAGGTGTGTAGTGGTGGAGTGCATGATAACCGAGTGCACTGTCAAGAGTAAGGGTGAATGCGCGACCGAGTGTGGTGGTGAAAGTAGCGAGAGTGACACGGAGCGTGAGTTGGTTGTGGCAGGTGAGAGAGGATGCACACCTGGAATGGAAGAAGGCACACCTGGAATGGTCGAGCGCGTGTGGGATTGCACGCTGGAGTTAGTAGTCAAGCACGTGATTGGGTGTGCAAGTGAGTGCACACCCGTGGTTGTCACAGAATAGGTGACCGAGGAGGGGGCGCGAAGAGGTGTGTTGGTGAGGTGTACGAACGACGAGTGTGTGCCAAGGTGTGCGGTGGTCAGGTGTGTGACAAAGTCTGTGAGCAGAATGAGTGTACCTGGGGGGTGTGTCAGAAAAAGTGCAATGACGAAGAGCATGGAGACAGCTGGATGTGTGAGCAAGGAACGGGCTGCGGGGTGTAAGCATGCAAGTGGAGCATCGACGCTAACCGGGTTAGCGGTTAGATCGACTTATAGCCGAAGCCGGCCCTCGGTTCTTGCCGGGCTTCGTGTGCAGCGGGAACCAGCGTGGATCGTAACCGCGGCGGTTTGGAAAGAACCGCCGTACGCGATCAACGCCGGGCCACGCTCTGAACGGCCGCGTGCGTGCTCCGCTAGGCGGAACGGGCGGACCGGTAAGAAGGGTCGGGACGGCGACCTCTTTTGGTTGAGGCGTTCCGGCAGGGCGAGATCGGGTCATCAGGCGGGGGACCGAAAGGCTCTGCGCCGAGGTGAACGTTAGGATCTCGGCCTGAGTAAACCTCCTTCCCTGCACCGAATGCCGGACGGATCCAACCGCCGGCACCGAACAACCCGCATTCATTGCTCGGCTTTGCGAAGCCGAGCTTTGGAGATGAATTGGCGCACGAAGAGGCTCCAGTGAGTAGACTGATGATGATAGTGTTTTTGATCCTAAATTTAGAAAAGTGAATAGAATTGGCAGTGATTGGAAAAAATTTTATTTGCAGGAATTGGATGAACAAAATTGATAGTGATAGTGAGAGATGCCCGATGTGGTGGAATGGCAACTCTGCCATCTCTCACAACGGGGGCAAAGGAGCACTAGTTATGGGGTTTGGCAGTGAAAACTAGCGTGGAGGGTTAGGATAATGATAGGGATCTAGAGAAGATGACCATAGGTAACGGTAAGGCTAGGTAGCGACTTTGGACAGGTAGTTGGGGACATAGAGAGGGTAGTTGGATGATAATGACGAGGGAGCGCAATAATGTAAGGGGCGACTGGGAAGCGCGAGTTTTAGCAGGGCACCAGGTAGATTAGATGATGCCGAGTGAGTGAGTATTGATATCGGTGAAATGAGGAATTGCTAGGCAATGCTTGGGAGAGATGTGTGTATGACTGTGGGAGAATTTGGGTGCCTGAGGCAATGGTTTTAAGGATCGAAAGTGTATTGAGCGTGGAAGTGTATGGAGCAGTGAGTGAGGAACAATTGAGATTGCACAGGTGTGCAACTGAACAGGTGGATGGAGCAGTGTATGAGTGAGTAGT
Organism: Myxine glutinosa; assembly: GCF_964187855.1. Classification (NCBI taxonomy): domain Eukaryota; kingdom Metazoa; phylum Chordata; class Myxini; order Myxiniformes; family Myxinidae; genus Myxine; species Myxine glutinosa. The sequence goes on from NC_136264.1 coordinate 107,523,700, forward strand.
GGTGATGGTGTGTTGTGTTGACCAAATGGTCCCAGGAGGAAGGAGGGTGCAGGAAGCACTAGGAGTGATTGCACAGGTGTGCAACTGCAGGTGTATGGAGAATGGTTGTGTGAAATACATGGAGTATGGAATATATGGAGTATGGAATGGATGGTCGTGGAGTGAGTATGGTGGAAACTGTGGAGTGGAGTGGATGGTGCGAAGGTGTGAATGGGGGAAGAGTGGACCCCCATCACGAATACCCGGGGAGGGTAGTGTAAGTGTTCGGTAGAGGGTACAGGTAAATTGTGGTTGGATATTGGCATCTGTGGTGCGTGTGGAAGAATGGAGTTTGGATGGGTGCATTAGTGACGTGGAAATGGCTGGGCGTGTGGCCTGTTAGTGTGTGTAGTTGGTTGAGCACTCCACCACTGTGAGGATGTCGGCCAGGTGAGGCCGCAGGTGGGCTCTGGGAGCCGGTAGAGTTGTGGATGGGGCCCGAGGATCCGGAGGATGGACCCGGGTAGCCCAGTGCCAGAGGGCACCGAGTGGGGAGAGCGCCAAAGGGCCTTTCCCAGGTAGATAGGTAGGGTAAGGAGCAGGTAAGCTCGGAGGCAACTACAGTGGTGGAGGTGTGCAAGTGGGTAGACCTGCTGGGAGAGCCACACGACCCAGTCCTGAAATTGTACAAGGGCACAGGGAGTTGCATCGGGGGAGTGAGACCCCAAATTGAGAAGCACCACAGTGTGGTCAATGGGCATTTGGTTCTTAAAACCGCATAGAGTAATATGGCCAATGGTTTGGCAGGAAAAGACCCCGGGTAGTGTAAAGTGTGTTAATGTCATTTATGAAGTAGTTAGGTTTGAAATCTCCTTGCACCATCTACATCCACTCACCTGAGGTGACAGAACTCCACACCATGCCAGGTTGTTTTTGTTATTTTATTGTGCAAATGTTTGGAATGTGAGACGCATCATGACGTGGGTGTGACATTGTGCTTTGTGTTCCATCTCTCCCTACTTATGAGGATTGATGATGAATTGGGTGATGGCAAATTTGGTTCGAGGGATTGTGGGGACGAATTTGGCATAGGGGAAATATGGGGAAGACGTGACGGTCGCGACGGATTTGTAATGTGTAAATTGTTGTACATATGGGGTAAGGGCAAGGGTCGAGTAGGTAACAGGGGGGGGTGATATACGGTAGGGACGAGATTTCTCACTTCGCTCTCCGTACGCACCTCGTCTTGCATTGCCTTGTTGATGTGTACCCTTGTGACCTTACCCCTCGCCCACCTGTCTTCTTTCACCCCCCCCCCCCCTTGTCTCCCACCCGAGGACTGTGCGCCACTGGGCGCCGAGGGGAGCGTGCGGGAGTCCGCCATTGTGTGCCAGAGCTCTCGCAACCACAGCTGTCTGCATCGATGCACCACGTATGGACCACATGTCTGTGGCTGAGCACCACTTATGGACCCCATGGGTTGGGGCATGGCCCCTCTGCTGGAACCGGCCATGAAGGCCCGAGATCTTGCTGGCGGACCTTGGTCACAGGGCACCGATGCCACACAGGTGAACCACAATAGTCGGCCCTGTGGGCCATAAATAAATAAATAAAATGGACGCATTGTGTGCCTTTTTATTATTGCAAATAGGCCGCCAGCAAAGAAGAAAGACAACAACTGGAAGAACGACAATGGCCAGCAGAGAGAGCCGAAGAGGAAGCCCAGCACCAGGGTTTGTTGGTTTATTTTTATTATTGAACTGTGGTGACTGTGCACCGATTGGTGCTTGATGGTGTTTTGGTGTATTTTTGGTGCTTCATGGTGCGTCGATGCAGGGCAGGCTGTCTCCCCCCCCCCCCCCCCACCCCCCAAAAGAACATTCACAGGTCCTGGGTTACTTTTGTAAATACCAGTAGAGTAACTGTAAATAATGCTCCCCCATCGTTCATGTTGTAGTTTGAAGACAATTCCGCAATTCGGTTAGCTGTGGGCGTGAGTCTGTTAGGTAGGGTGAAATGGAGCAGCGGGACATATTTATTTGTGTTTTAAAACTGTCACACTCAGGGTCAGGTTAAATGTAGAGGGAACTACACCTACGTGCCACACTAAAAGTAAAAGTAATAGGCCCGGGACGTGCCTAAGAGGAGGAGGGTGCAGTGTTATGGATTTGAGAATTGCTATGTTTTTTTTAATTGAAGTGTAATGAAATTGTTGTAAATGTCACCCTCCTTCCTCCAGTTGTTGTGTATAAAGGTCAAAAGGTCGTTCCCGTAGTTATTTCATATACGACACGTAGCCAATCATATATCCTTTTTACAGTTATCTCCTTATTCTATGTAGGTTAAGGCCTTGTCTTCCATTAATTTAACACTCCATTGCACCGAATTCAAATAGAGTAGATTCCCTGCACATCCCCCCCCCCCCCTTTCGTCAATTGCCAACTGCACTGGGCGGTTTGCTACATTCTGCCGCTGCTGTGGGGTTGTGTTTGTTTTCACCCCAAACTCCATTGAGCACGAGGTCATCTCGTAGCGGAAGGTGGGAGGAGTCAGCCCAGCACGGGGAACAAGGCGTGGCCTTGCCAACGCCTCCTCTAAGGGCGGGATCGGCGAGCCCTCGCGACCAATCAGGGCCGAGGCGACCTCACCGATGGGCGTGTCCTGGAGGCCGGCAGCTTGATCGCCCAAGGCGAGATATAAGCGCGCGCGGGAGCCTTTGTGAGAGAGACGGGAGATATACGGCGAAGAGACAGCGAACCATTAAGTTCAAGAGGGAGGAGTCCAGAGAGCGAGTTCAAGAGAGGGAGAGAGCCAAGAGAGTGAGAGAGTCCTGCGAGTTGCGAGACAGAGACAGAGAACCCGTCACGCCAGACCCTCCAACAGCAGCTTTGACTCCACCAGGTAGCGTTGGCTCCACCAGGCAGCTCCGACCCGTTACCCCACGGGAACCAGGATCGGTGGCATCGGTGGCCGTCGAGGTCCAGCCCGACGTCCCGTGCGGGATCAAGCTCCAGGCAGCTCCGTGCCTTCCTCTCCCTGCAGCCATCCACCTCCTGCCATTCCTGTCATCATCCCCCGTGTAAATGTGCTCGTAGTCTGTCTTTGTGTGTCTTGTCCCTGGGTATAAGTAAGACTGCCATCGGTAAGCTAGCGTTGCACTGTGTCTCCTTGCTTCTTTCTGTCTTTTTTTTATTATCCTTCCTTCTTCCTTGGTTTCTTTAATTGTGTAAATAGTAGTAATAAATAGTATTCGTATTCCCAACCTTTTGCCTTTGTCTTCTTCTTCTTCACATCCGTCGTCTTTGTCTTTTCCCCATTGACAACCTGTGGCACGATTTGGCCAACGTAAAGAATCGGGTCTAGTCTTGGTAAACGGCTCACGCCACAGTTCGCTTCGCTCGGCACAAACATCCAATCCATTACGCTGTGGCCGTGAGCGGGGGAGTATTTCCTCGCATGCCGGGAAGCGCTGGTAATTAGGTCATAGGACGTTTGGGCCTACTACCCTACCCAGCGCCGACCGGGCGTGGCGTCATACCCCCGGGACCACGTCGGTCAGTCATAAGCGAGGGGATTAATCCCCCCTTGGTAAGTGGGGAAGGCCGACGTTGGGTTCCGTAACAATATATATATTGTTGCGGATATGGGATTTGGCCTCCATCCATATCCGCTTGTAAATATTCCCCTATTTCCCCAATACTCCCCAACTATCCCCAATCCCCCATTCCCTAGTCCCATTGTCTGTAAACAACACTCTGAAGAACCGACCTTCCCCTTTTTCCCCCATTAAATGTCGTGCCCAGGTCCACCGCATCTCACGTAGACAACTTTCGGACATCTTGCTAGTTATTCTTAGTCTATGTCAGTTAAGGACTCGTTTCCATTAATTCTGACTCTTCGTTGCACCAGAATGTGATTGTATGGCACCAGTAGTGAGTTTAGGACCTCCCAATACCTCCCCGCATCTCTTCCTCATGGAACTACAACAACAACAACAACTACAACAACAGCGGGGGGCGGCGCGGCAGCGGCGCGGGGAGTGCGCGTCCTCACTCCGGCTTGGTTAGCCGCCATTGACCATGTGCTCCGACGTGGTTACCACACAGGGGCTGACTGTCAGCTCCTCGTCAAGGGCGGAGCCCGGTAACCCCCCCGCACCCAATAAGAAGCGGCGGACCGATTCCATCTGGGGCGGAGCTAACGAGCCGAGGGCGTGTCACTCCCCGCTGGATATACGCAGCCACTTACCGGAGGTGACGTCAGATGCGCCCCCAGCTTGGAGAAAGAACGTCACCTCCTAGCGCTGAGAGATACCTCCCGCATCTCTGGACCGGACCGGGTCGATTCTGCCCCTGAGCCAAGGTGCACCTTGAGCCATCGGCTACCTGCCCTCCCCTGCCATCAATCCCTGTGTGAGTCAGTCTTGTCCCGTTTATCTGTGGTCTGTCGGGGCTAAGATAAGACCGTGTTTAAGTGCCCACCTTTCTATGCTGTACCTCTTGTCCGTGTAATCTAAACGTTCTGCAAACCCATATTATAACCTCCTCCGGAGGTCTTGAGAACTGTACCCCTGGTGTCGTGTCATTTAACCCAGCCATTGTGTCCTTTCCTTCATTGATCTAGCGTAGCGCGATTCGGCCAACGTTCGAGTATAATCGGGTAAACTGTGCGAACACGGCGGCCATTCCACTCGGCCCAGCATAACATCTTAATAAGTCGTGTCCGTAACAATTGGTGTCGGGAAGTGGGATAGGTCCCGGAGCGCGTTTCACACGCTCGAAATTATAACGGCGAAATTTGATTGTGTTTTACAAAAAAAAAAAAAAAACCCGAATTTTGAAAGTCGCACTATGGCAGATCAAGACGGCTGGGTTCCGGTAGAGGAGAGTGAGTCAGGGTCGATCCAGGACCAAATTGAGGGACATGAGGAGAGCGAAGCAGTGAGGGTAGCAGGGTCGCAAAATAGCGTCGTCGCGCACGAGGTTACGGGCGCGCAAAATGGCGCCTCGCACATGGCCACGGCGACCACGCCCGCGACCGTGGTAGCGCCGCTGGTGGATTCGAACCTTTTCCTCCTGCAAATGAGGGCCCTTATGGAACAAATTGGAGGTTTGAAAAACAGTATAGAGGCTCAGGGTGAGCGGTTGGGAAACCAAATTGTGGGAATGAGGCCTGATAGTGAGCGATTGGAGGGCCAAATGGGGGTAATGGGAAACCAAATGGGGGTAATGAGGGACGAAGTGAGGGGTACCGGTGAGGGATTAGACAAGAAATTAGAGGGGTTAGACAATGGGATAGAAGGGGTGAAACATGGGTTAATGGGGGTAGAAAACAGAATGGCCGCTCAAGAGAATCAAATGGAAGGGATGCAAAAGGGGTTAGAGGGGTTAGAAAACAGTATGGAAGGCAAATTGAGGGACATGAGGGACCAAGCGGAAAGGGAAGTTAAACAAATGGGGCAGCAGATAGAGGGGGTCAGAATGGGGGTAGAAACCAAACTGGATGCTCACAGGGAGGAAATGGAGCAGATGAGGATGGCATCTGGGCAGGAGATGCAAGTGATGGGAGAAGAGATCAGAAGAGGTGTGAGTGAGGAGGTCGGAGGAGTGCGCGAGGAGGTGAGGCACTGTAAGGAGCACATGGAGAAGGAGGTGAGAAAGGGGACTGTAAAGTTACAAGGGGGCATAGAGGACCTGACGCAGGAAGTAGAACAACTGACAGAGGGACAAAAAGAACTAACGGACCAGGTAAAGAAGAACACAGCGGTAATAGGAGGGTTAAAAGCGACACAAAATGACCTAAAAAATGACTTGGTAGCGACGAAGAGGGAATGTCAGATGGTACGTGAGGGACTGACAACGAGGTTGGACGAGGTGATAGAGGTAATGGAGACGAAGGACCGGCAGGTGAGGACGCACATGGAAACGGTCAAGGTAGCCTTAGAGGACGAGCTTGAGGAGACGTACCGGGACATAAAAGAGGTGAAGCAGAAATTAGAAGAAGTGGAAGAAGGGGTGAGCGAAATTAAGAAGCGACGGAGAGGGGATAAGAAAGAGATAAAAGAGGAGATAAAAGAATTGGTCCAAAGTCTGTGTTTGGATCGTGATGATGTGCTCATTAACCGGATGAGGGATTCGCAGGTGATGGAGGAGAAGCGAAGAGGAAGAGGACACGGTGTAAGTGGTGACCAATATGGGCGTGCGTATGATGCGCCAGGTGATTCAAGAAGCTTGGGGGTCGAGATGGACCCGGGTGTTCGTGAGAGGCCGTTGGTGAAGTGTGCGACAGGTCTGGTGTGCGAAAAAGGAGGTGTGTGAGAAAGTCCGACTCTGGGGTGTGTGAGGAAAAAGTGCGTGCCAAGGAGTGAGGGTGCTGGCGAGAGTGAGTCGGTCGTAGCGCGTGTGCGAGGGAGCACATGGAAGCGCGGTGTGGTAAGTGTTACAGAGGGTGTGACGGGAGAGTGTGCGCAAGAGGGTGTGCGAGAAAGATGTGTGACAGACAGGTGCATGGGGAAAGAGTGCGCTGTCAAAAGTAAGGAAGAATGCACGCCTGTGGTGAGTGTTGCAGAGGGTGTGACGGGAGAGTGTGCGCAAGAGTGTGCGCGAGAAAGGTGTGTGACGGACAGGTGCATGAGGAAAGAGTGCGCTGTCGGGAGTAAGGGTGAGTGCGTTGTCAAGAGTGGTGGTGAGAGCAGTGAGAGTGACAAGGAGCGTGAGTTGGTTGTGACAGGTGAGCGAGGATGTACACCTGGAATGGAAGGATGCACACCTGGAATGGTAGAGCATGAGTGGGAATGCACGCTGGAATTGGTAGTGAGGCACGTGGTTGGGTGTGCGAGTGAGAGCACACCTGTGATTGTCACAGAGGAGGTGACCGAGGAGGGGGCGCGAAGAGGTATGTTGGTGAGGTGTGCGAGCGGCGAATGTGTGCCAAGGTGTTCTGTGGTCAGGTGTGTGACCAAGGCTGTGAGTGGAATGAGTGTACCTGGGTGTGTAAGGAAAGGTACGAGGAGCATGGGAACGGCTGGATGTGTGAGCAAGGAACGGGCTGCGGGGTGTAAGCATGCAGGTGAAGCATCGACGTTAAACGGGTTAGCGGTTAGAGCGACTTTTAGCCGAATCGGGCCCTCGGTGCGTGCTGGGCCTCGCTTTGAACGGCCGCGTCCGTGCTCCACTAGGCGGAGCGGGCGGCTGGATAGGAAGGGTCGTCATGGCGACCACTTTTTGTTGAGGCATTCCGGCAGGTCGAGATCGAGCCATGGGATGGCTCCGTGCCGAGAAGGTGCGTGGGATCTCGGGCCGGGTAAGCCCCCGTCCCTGCCCCGAATGCGGGACGTATCCAGCCGCTGGCACCAAACAACCCGCATTCATTGCTTGGCTTTACGAAGCCGGGTTTTGGACAGGAATTGGCGCACCGAGAGGCATTAGTGAGTAGACTGTGTGATGAGGTTAGTGTTTTGGCCCCAAAATTAGAAAAAAAACAAAATTTGATGATTGGCAAGGGATTGGCAGTAATGATTGGCAGGTGATGAGTAGTGATTGGCAAATTTTTGATTTGTTGAAATTTGATGTGCAAAATTGGTAGTGGAAGATGCCCGATGTGGTGGGATGGCAACTCTGTCATCCCTCACAAAAGTGGGGCAAAGGAGCTATAGTTTATGGGGTGTATGGCAGTGAAAACTAGCCCGGGTGGGTTAGGTTATATTGTGTGTAGGGCCCTAGAAGATGACATTAGGTAACGTTAAGGTTAGATAGTGACTGATACCTGTAGTGGGGATGCAGGTAGATTAGTGTGGATGATAATGACGTGGGAGCGCAATAGTTTAAAGGGACGACTGGGAAGCGCAAGTTTCAGAGGGGAGTAGTTAGATGAGATGATGCTGTGTGAGAACTGAACAGGTGTGTGGAGCAGTGTGGAGCAGTGAGTGTTGTGGATCAGCGCGAATGCGCTTGGGGAGAGAAGGGTGCAGGTGGCACCAGGTGTGAGAGCACAGGTGTGCAAGTACAGGTGTGTGGAATACATGGAGCAGAGAATGAGGTGTGTGGAGAGAGTTGGAGTAAGTGGTACGGAGTGGTGTGCATGGTGCGAAGGTGTGGATGGGGGAAGAGTGGACCCCTTTCACGAGTACCCGGGGCGGGTAGTGTAAGTGTTAGGTAGAGGGTACAGGTAAATTGTGGTTGGATATTGGCATCTGTGGTGCGGGTGACAGAATGGTATTGTGGATGGGTGCATTAGTGTTGTGGAAATGGCTGGGCGTGTAGCCTGTTAGTGTGTGTAGTTGGTTGGGCACTCCACCACTGTGAGGATGTCGGCCAGGTGAGGCCGCAGGTGGGCTCTGGGAGCCGGTAGTAGTTGTTGTGGATGGGGCCCGAGGATCCGGAGGACGGACCCGGGTAGCCCAGTGCCAGAGGGCACCGAGTGGGGTGACAGAGCCAGGAGGGGCCTGCCCCAGTTAGATAGGTTAGGGTGAGGAGCTAGGTAAGCTCGGGTGGCAACTACAGTGGTGGAGGTGTGCAGGTGGGTAGACCTGCTGGGAGAGCTACACGTCGCGGCCCAGAAATTGTGCGAGGGCACTGGGAGATGAATCGGGGGAGTGAGACCCCAAATTGAAAAGCACCACAGTTTGGTCAATGGGTATTGGTTTTTAGAACCCATAGTGTAAGAGGGCCAATGGTTTGGCAGGAGAAAGACCCCGGGTAATGTAAAGTTGTTAAAGTCATTTAGGAAATAGTTAGGATTGATGAACCTGTCGCACCATACGCAGCCACTTACCTGTGGTGGTGATGATGACTCCACACCTGTGTTTTCTTTGTTCTGTGTGCAGGAAAGGAGAATTGCTGTTGGATTTGTGAGACGCATCACGACGTGGATGAGACATTGGGGTGATTCCATCTCTCCCTCCCTAGGAGGGACTGATGATGAATTGGTGATGGCAAATTATGATGTTGAGTTGGAGATGGCAAATTTTGATGAGAGTTGAAAATGGCAAATTTGATTGGTTAGGAGGGAGAGAAGACGAATTTGGTTTATGGGAGGAACGGGGAAGACAGTAGGGACGTTTGTTGATTTGTAAAGTAGATGTTTATGGGTAGTGTTGTGTTTTGTGGGTACAGTAAGGGGTAAGGGAGGGGCAATGTAGGTTACCTGGTGGGGGGAGGGGCGTACGGTAGGAACGTACCTGTCTCACCTGGTTCCCATGTGCCCCTAGTGTGCATTACCTAATGTTGCGTGCACTTTTGCGCCCTTACCACCTTACTCACTTGTCTTCTTCTTTTGTCTCCCACCTCCGAGGATCTGGCTTTGGGGCAGAGAGAGAGGAGAGAGAGGTGCTGGCTCCGCAGTTGTGGGCCTGCACTTTCGCTGCTTGCTGCCGGGATCGATACACCATATGGACCGCAATTTTTGTGGCCGCCCCCCATGGACCGCAGTTCTCTTGCGGGCAAGCACCACCCGTGGATGGACCTATGGGTCAACGTGGCACCTATGCCATACAGGTGAACCACTTTTAGTTGGCCCCCTGACGGCCACAATACAGAAATGGACGTGGTTGGCGCCTTTCTTTATTTTTGAAAGAAGCCAGAAGGCCAAGTGCACCACATGAAGGCAAGACCAGCGGCAGAACATCGGCCGGCTGCGACACCACCGGTGATTGCTGAACACTTTATTGGTGCACCGGATGGTGCTGACTGTACATGATGGGGTGGTGCTTTTGGTGCTTGGAAGGGGTGCTCTTCACATTATTAAAGGCCGTAAGGCCACAGAGCACTCGTGGGTTGGTGTATCGATGCTGGCATGCGTGCTCTCTCTATGCATAACATCTGCATGTGTTCCTCCAAAAACAGGTCCTGGATCGTAGTGTAAATATCAGTGTAGTCTTGTGTAAATAATGCTCCCTACCGGCTGTATGTTTAGTTTGAGAATTCTTTCCGCGATTCGGTTATCCTGTGGGTGTGTTTCTGTGAGGAGAAGGGTGCAACGTCGCAGGGGGACATATTTACTCATTTGTGAACATCTGTAAAACTGTCGCACTCAGGGTAGAGTTAATAGTAGAGGGAACTACATCTGAGTGCCACACTAAAGTAGGTAAAAATTTATCGGGTCGGGACGCCCCCGAGGTAGAGAAGGGTGCAATGTCGCGGATATGGGATTTGGCCTCCATCCATATCCGCTTGTAAATATTCCCCTATTTCCCCAATACTCCCCAACTATCCCCAATCCCCCATTCCCTAGTCCCATTGTCTGTAAACAACACTCTGTAGAACCGACCTTCCCCTTTTTCCCCCATTAAATGTCGTGCCCAGGTCCACCGCATCTCACGTAGACAACTTTCGGACATCTTGCTAGTTATTCTTAGTCTATGTCAGTTAAGGACTCGTTTCCATTAATTCTGACTCTTCGTTGCACCAGAATGTGATTGTATGGCACCAGTAGTGAGTTTAGGACCTCCCAATACCTCCCCGCATCTCTTCCTCATGGAACTACAACAACAACAACAACAACTACAACAACAGCGGGGGGCGGCGCGGCAGCGGCGCGGGGAGTGCGCGTTCTCACTCCGGCTTGGTTAGCCGCCATTGACCATGTGCTCCGACGGGGTTACCACACAGGGGCTGACTGTCAGCTCCTCGTCAAGGGCGGAGCCCGGTAACCCCCCCGCACCCAATAATAAGCGGCGGACCGATTCCATCTGGGGCGGAGCTAACGAGCCGAGGGCGTGTCACTCCCCGCTGGATATACGCAGCCACTTACCGGAGGTGACGTCAGATGCGCCCCCAGCTTGGAGAAAGAACGTCACCTCCTAGCGCTGAGAGATACCTCCCGCATCTCTGGACCGGACCGGGTCGATTCTGCCCCTGAGCCAAGGTGCACCTTGAGCCATCGGCTACCTGCCCTCCCCTGCCATCAATCCCTGTGTGAGTCAGTCTTGTCCCGTTTATCTGTGGTCTGTCAGGGCTAAGATAAGACCGTGTTTAAGTGCCCACCTTTCTATGCTGTATCTCTTGTCCGTGTAATCTAAACGTTCTGCAAACCCATATTATAACCTCCTCCGGAGGTCTTGAGAACTGTACCCCTGGTGTCGTGTCATTTAACCCAGCCGTTGTGTCCTTTCCTTCATTGATCTAGCGTAGCGCGATTCGGCCAACGTTCGAGTATAATCGGGTAAACTGTGCGAACACGGCGGCCATTCCGCTCGGCCCAGCATAACATCTTAATAAATCGTGTCCGTAACAATATATATATATAAGGGGGGAGGGGTGGGGGGAAATCCGGACGGTTGAACTGATTGAAGAGGGAAACGACAGAAAAAAGGTTGGGAAGTGCTGCTTTAGACCCATTAGACCAGCTTGGACTCTTGACCATTTAGAGCCTTAGACCACTTGGACCTATTCAGATTACAAATAAATAAAATCACCAATATTACAAATAAATTTGTACAAAATAAGCGTTTGTATTATGATTGGTGTAAATCATGACAAAACAGCAACTCAAGTTCAGTCAGATCATTATTCACATGGCTGCATTGAGCTGCAAGCTGCTCTGCTTATCCACCCTTCTATCCCTTTCCATGTGGTTTTTCACATCTTTCCTCCTTTCTTTTTTCTGTATAGCTGCACATTGTTACTCCTCAACTGGTCTCCCGACGTTCCTCTTTAACTACACCCGATACGATACACCCATCGCCCTCTCCTCTCGTCCCCTTCCTTGCCCTACCCCCTCCCCACCACCTTTGCTTTTTGTTATTATCGCTATACTCATTCTATTTTCTTTTTCCCTCTTTTCTTCTTTTTCCTGAGACAGAGAGCCCACATGTTCTGGTGAAGCGGAGGGGTGATTTTTCCACCACTACTCTAACGGGTCGTGGTGGGTTTCTCGTTCCTTTGTTTCATCGGGAGGTGTGTTTTTTCCGCATTAGTTCTCTCGTGCTGGTGTATACCAAGTGGCGTTTTATTTCGGTTTCCCTTCCCCCCACCCCCTGCTTTTTGCAGGAAGCTGTAACCTCCCCATCCCCACCCCCCATTCCTCTTTTACCCCATCCCTAACTTGGTTTCGCCCGGGGAATTTTCTATCAATGAAATGTCGACACGTTTCTGGTATGCGGCCTTTGAGGCCATCATACGGAAGCATGGTGTGGTCTGTGTCCCTGTCTGTTTTTTCTGCTCTGTTTTTTTTTTAGCCCACAGAATGAAAGCCCAGAGAATCTAGTTTCTCACAGTCTCTGAGAGTCCTTTATGTGCTTTTTTGCAAACTCCATGCGGACTTTCATGTGTCTTTCACTGAGAGAGGCTTCCGTCTGGCCACTCTACCATAAAGCCCAGATCGGTGGAGTGTTGCAGTGATGGTTGTCTTTCTATAAGTTTCTCCCATCTCCACACAGGATCTCTGGAGCTCAGCCAGAGTGACCATCGGGTGCTTGGTCACCTCTCTTACCAAGGCCCTTCTCCCCCGATTGCGCAGTTTGGCCGGGCGGCCAGCTCTAGGAAGAGTCCTGGTTGTTGCAAACTTCTTCCATTTACGAATTATGGAGGCCACTGTGCTCTTGGGAACCTTCAATGCAGCAGAAATTTTTTTGTAGACTTCCCCAGATCTGTGCCCCGACACAATCCTGTCTCTGAGCTCCGCAGGCAGTTCATTTGACTTCATGGCTTGGTTTTTGCTCTGATATACATTGTCAGCTGTGAGACCTTATATAGACAGGTGTGTGCCTTTCCAAATCATGTCCAATCAATTGAATTTACCACAGGTGGACTCCATTCAAGGTGTAGAAACATTTCAAAGATGATCAAGAGAAATGGGAGGCACCTGAGATAAATTTCTAGTGTCATAGCAAAGGGTCTGAATACTTATGTAAATGTGATGTTTCAGTTTTTTCTTTTTAATAAATTTGCAAAACTTTCTAAAATTCTGTTTTCTCTTTGTCATTATTGGGTATTGAGTGTAGATTGATGAGGGAAAAAATGAACTTAAACGATTGCAGCATAAGGTTGCAACATAACAAAATGTGAAGGGGTCTGAATACTTTCTGAATGCACTGTATATTAATTTCTCAGTGGACGCCAGTATCATTACTATGTACTGATTGCAATATATTTTCCAAAGATTTTGATTTGTGCTTTTCACCCTTCCTGAAAGACATTGTAAACATGGATGAAACTTATTGTGTTCCTGGTTGTAATATCCATGACAATATTTATGTTATTCGTGATCTGATTGATGTTGGTGACATTTATCATGAAAGTGTTGGCCTTGTTTTCCTAGATCAGGAGAAGGCTTTTCATTATGTTTCTTATGAATACTTGTCCAAAGTCTCAAAACTATTTTGTTTTGGACCTTATATTTTAACATGTATACATTTATGTTATTCAAACACGTTTGCCCTGCTAAACATAAATAACTAGATGGTATTCATATAATATGTACCCTGCGCAGTCAACTTGGTGCAAGCCAATTCTTCTGTTTTTTCAGGGGGGTTTTTTCTTTGATACAATATGGCTGCCAGACCATGTAACTGATGACGTCATCTTTATCAAACCATATTTCCCATGGGAAGTTGATCAATTAGTTAAAGTCTCGCATTGATCGGTTAAGCGGTTTCAGAGAAGAAGATTTTCAAAGATTTCACTTCGATCCAATATGGCTGCCAGACCACATGAGGTTGTTTTTAGTCAAACTTTATTTCGGCTGTGACAAGAAACTTTTTAGTGGATTGTCTTGACTGTGATGCAGACTATACAGGGAGGGAAAGATAGGTTGCAACATGATCTGTGTAGTACGTATCTACTATATCCACAAAAGTGCCAGTTGTAGTGCTGTTATAGTACATGTGATCCAGTAGAGAACCAGAGTCTGTGGTGGACACTTTCACAAGTTGTGAGAATCCTTTGGAGGACATAAACCCAAGCAGTCTGGATAAGCTGGCTGTTGATAGAAGGTCATCATTGAAGTCGCCCAGGACAACAGTTGGCATTCCTTGATAGGGAATGGTGGTAAATAGACAGCTACAACACACATCCGGAGATTAGAATGTGTGGTTTTTGTGATACTCCTCACTTTCAGTAGAGTAGGGTGCAAGATGTTAGTGTTTTCAGGATGTGGCGATGTGGCACATGCTATCATGATTCCACCATTGGATAGGTCTTGACAACTGGTAGTGACACGGTCCGACATGAACACCTGAAAACACTCCTTGTTGAGGAAGAGGTTACTGCCAATGTGTTGGTGAGGTTTGAGGAATGTTTCAGTGAAACACATGATGTCCACCTGGCTCATGGGCATATCACACTTGACATCTTCCTGCTTTAGAATGTATGAATGTATGAATGTATATTGACATGACCTATCTTGATTCAGTCTTCATTGGGTAGAACCACAACCTGAGGTATTGGCTGAGGGGGCAGGCAGTTGGAAGCCAGTCTTTCCATTTCGGACACAACAGGTGCACTGACTTTGATACTGGTGGGATTGAAGTTCTTGATGAAGAAGCCCTGGGGGAGTGTGTCATTGGTCTCACCATCAGTTTAACTCCTGTCCACTGCTGGTGGCATAGTTTGCTGCAAGCTTGGCCATGCATATGCCATTGAGTGTATCAGGTCTTGCAGCATATCTGTCAATAAGACTGGCCTTAAAGATGTCCTCAGAATCATCTTCCATGCTTTTGATTTGCTCAATGGTCTTTAAGAGGGATACCCTATCCTGCTTTGATCCAGTGTTGATGAAGATCACTTTCCTGCTGAGCTGTTTGAGTGGAAGTGAGAGAATCCTATAAACAGCTTCTTGAGCACTGCTTCACAGTGGTTGAGAAATACTGACCCTGATAATGACTTCGGGGACCCACTTCACAGTGGTTGAGAAATACTGACTGACGTCTGAGCTGGACTCTGATTTGCTCACCACTACATTATGTTGACACTTGCTTCAGGAGCTCATCCATTGACTTTTCATTCTTGAGCATGTAGGATGCCATCTATGTACATGACACATGCATATGGAGCTAAGATGAATTGAATATCCATGTTAGCCTTCCATATTCTCAAGACATCGGGATTGTAGGTGTTGATCCAAGATTCTGATGGCTTTCGTTGCATCACAACAGTGTCCTCTGGAGCAGATCATGAGTCCTTCAACATAAGTGTTGTAGGAAACGCCAGCTTTGTCCAGTAGGTCATCTAGAGTGATATTGTCTGGAGTGTCTTTGTCATCTAGTTCTAGAATCTTTCTAACAGCAATCAGGGCTGCTTTAGCATTAACAACTTTTGTATAACACATTCCAGGTTCACATACATGTGCAAATAACGTGTAAGGGCTTGGAGGGCGGGGATAATGGAACCTGCAATGACCACTCATCCTGCAAGTAACTGAGTGCCTGTGCTTCTGGACTTTAGAGAGTAGTTGTGCTAAGTCAGCATCTTGAGGAATGCTTTAACTGACAAACTGGTCAATGAAATCACACTCATCCTCATCAGAATCCTCACCCAACTTTGGTGCATCCTTTATCCAAAGAATGCTGCGAGCATGGGGGGAGCCTCTGCCTGGAACTCTATTCGAATTGCATAATCCACCAATTCACCAAGAGGATTGGCTTTGCTCTTCAGGAATACTTGAAATAAGGTGTATAGGCAGTACTGAAAGTGCCTAGCTGCTGTGACTGGGTTTTGCCTCAGCCATTTGCCATTTTCCTCAAAAGACATTGACTTCACATCTTCGTCTGTAAGGATGGTACCATACTGTCGAGCAATGGTATGTGGCCACTGCATGTCAGCAGCTGACAGAGTTAGGAACCACGTTGGCAAACACAGTTGTCTGATCATCCCAAGCACATCATACGTAACTTTCTGTAAGTAGGCAGGTGAACCTCTGATGTTCTTCATGAAATGGTAGGCATCATCCCTCTGTATCATTTGCTGTATTACTTGATGATTCCTGATAGTACCTGCTGTGAGTGTCTGTCCTCTATATCGTTTTCCCTGTGTTTGACGGAGTGCAATACTGGCATCATCAGCAACTTGCTTGCTCTCAACAGCATACTATGCTGTCAGAAAATACTCGACATCCTTGGAAAACCTTCCATCAGCGTCCAGAAGTCTTTGGTTGAAGTATTTCCCAACAGAAGGCTTCTTCTCTCTGTTTGACAACAGGCCAAACTGACCACATGAATACTTGGTTGGATTGCACATCTCCTCAAAGTGTCCATCAGTGAGAATTGCAATTAGCTTTTGGCCTTCACCAGGAGCAACAGAAAAGACATTATCTGCATCCATCTCCAGATCTTCGCTTTGTAAGCAGCTGTCATATGGCAAACCTCTCAGTTGAACTTGATGGTTGAGTTCTTCATCGTCTTCAATACCCTCTTTCTCATAATCCTCTCCTGATAGAGTTGCTTGTGAACCATCAGGGTGGTCTTCTTAAGAGGCCTTGTTGAAATCAGAAGTGGGATTGGCACCATCAACCTTCTCCAATGCTTGGTAGTGGAACTGCCCAATAAGACCAAGATGCACATCTCGAATGGGAGTAGGATGTGAGGACAGAACTGGTTCCATGTTGGGGTTAGTTGTCGATATGATGTGGATATTAACATGGAGCATATCAGCTAGACCATGAATTGCGATGTGGTCTCCCCATGCAGTTGATTGCAATCTTCTGAGACACTTCTGCCAATGTAGCTCTGCTCATGTGTTGGCATCCTCTATGGATTCGTTGTATTCATCCTCATAATTTGGATTCTCAGTGTCAGCATTGTAGGAGTCGGTACTGACAACTGGAGCAGGAATGAAGTCTTTTAAGTGAGAGGTAACATAAGGTGTTAATGTGGCAGTCACCAGCTGCTGCCTCAAACTGTCCACACAATGGTGAAATGGAAGTTGGATCTCAACAGCTGAGAATAGACAGTTTCCATCACGGGTACATTTCTTACAGCATAACCTCTCTCTCTCTCTCTTGCCAGGCATTTAAGGGTGGACATGTCTTCCAGGATTCATTGTTCAATATCCTCCACTTCCATGGATCGTACATCTGGTAGTCATGCTGCATGTGAGGAGTGTGTATGTGTGTACTCCATTTAATATACACCAATGGAAACAGGTACACGATATAAATGTGTACAAATAATGCATAATTTACAATTCCCTTGGTGTACAGTGTTGGTTTCACTGCTTGCTGGTAGCTCTCGTGCACAGTGCTGTGATGACAATGCGTCCCAGAGATCAGCGTTGTCTTGTGCAGCATCATCCTGCCAATTGGGGTTAATCTCTATGTTGTCATACAGAGGGTTGATGGCCTTCAACCACTGCAGGGCAATCAGAACTTTAGCAGGTCGTACATACTGGTACATGTAGTGCCCTTTGTAACAGCTTTCTCTTGATCCTCATTGGAACCATCTGGGCTTTAGATGGCAACCTCGGCAGTAGGGTCCACACAGGTTTGAGATCTGTGAGTACGTTTACTGCAGGCCCGTGAATTGCACGTTGCTTACCACAAGGGAGTGCCACCATTTTCATGAACGGGATCCTTGGTGAGATGAGCCGAAGTTCTAAAGGATTTAAATCTGACAATTCTGCTAGGATAGCAACATGATCCAATTTGTTGGCTTTGGCCTGAGCAGGTATCTTCCCTCTTCTCAGACCAAAGTCACAGGTCTTGCAGATCCATACCATTTCCTCTGCACTGGTACGTATAAACTTTGGCACAAAAACCTTGTTGAGCAATGCCTCAGATGCGTTTGTGTATTTACTGATATTGAAGGTGACAGCAAGTACAGATGTTATCTGGCCCTTCGTGTAGCAGCAGTAAAAACTTGAGATATATGGGTAATACCAGAGACTTCACGCTTCCTGAGTACACAGAAGAAGGCAAATTCAAACACATAGATACAAGGCCTCAGGTGTCACACCAGTCAGTTCAATCAGTGAATTGACTTACCTTCATTTCGTCCTCCTCTCCTGCCGTTCCTGGGCAGACTCTCACAGGCATGTTTCTGCCTCAACCTGGGCTCGTTTTTTCCTCCTCTGCTGCTGTTCCTGGGCAGACTCTGATGCTTCCACTCAGTGACATAGCGACGAGGGGGTAGGTGGCGGGGAGGTGGGTGGGGGGTGGGGGTGGGGGAGGGTGCGAATGGGGCGTCCGTCCAGAGCAGCACCTCTTTGAAGTGACAAATGTGCAATTGCATCTATAGACACATCTGAGGTAAATGTGTACAAATTGTACTTGAAAAGTCTGCTTTCGAGTACATTCATAAGCCTTTACAAAGTAGCTTTTATTGTAGTTCTTCAGCGTTTTCATAATTACCAAGGCTGATAGAGACGCCAGAATGGATCGCCAAAGTATAAATCGGGAGATCGTTAAAACAGGGGATAAAACTGCTTCTTCTTCTTCTGCTCTTCTCTTTCTCACCAGCCAAGCACAACAAAGACTGAAGCGATTACAATGATTCCAATTGTATGATTTCTAATTTCAATATGCGCTATATCAAATGGTCATGTGACATGTGGTATCGTTAGTTTCCACTTCCTCCATTGAACGATTTTAGATGTACACTCTTAACAAAACGCATACATACTATTGTGCATACATACATTGTGCATACATACATTGTGCAAAATGCATACATGTATTCGCGAAGACTCATGGCCCGGTCGACGAACTGATAATATCAGTTCGTCGACCTGGCCATGAGTCTTCGCGAATCTGCTGAACTGTTGGACCAGGGAAGAACACAAGGAACTGCAGAAACTTCCAAGAACGCACGAATGGCGTTTCTGATGATCAATTTTTATAAATTTACTGGGGGAGGACCCCAGACCGCCCTTCACCACCCTCCCCCCCCACCCCCCCACCCCCCGGCGCGACGGCTTCGTGCACCCCTCCGTCTTTTAATTCCTGGATTATAACCTAGTCACTTTCCATAAATAATTATATTATTGTGGGATTTGTGGGATTATAACTCAGTCCCACTCCAAAAACAAATACATGGTATTCATAGAACTAGTGTGACTCAGCGCGATCCACACACCTCACCACACGTCGTTTCAGATGGATTTTTTAAATTTTTATTTATTTATTTTTTTGTATACAAGATCGAGGCTCGTGAGAGAGCCAACATTAATCACACAAAAAGTCAAAACCGACACATAAAACACAAAATAAGGGGAGCGGTAGACAAGATGGGGAGAGAGGGGAAGGACACAAACACAACATTTGAGAGCATGGACATCGAGAGAAATGTGGTGGGGGAGCACTTGGAGGGAGGTGGGAGAGGTATAAAACATATGAACACTGCAAGGCCATTAATCCCTGGTGTTGGGCTAGCGGCTAGGGTGCCGGCTTAGGATACCTAGGATCCTGGGTTCGTAATCCCGGTCGATCGCTGAATTAACGCCAGGGGGGTTGACTCAGCCTGTCATCCTTCCGAGGTCGGCTAATTGAGTACCAGTTCACTGGTAATTCCCTGTTTGTCGTTAAAGGCGGCAAAAAGGGTTGGCGTCAGGAAGGGCATCCGGCCGTAAAACATTGCTTCAAAAAGGGGACCGAAAAACAACAACAACCACGGTTCCCGAAAAAGGCCAACCCCTGCTTTGCGGGGAAAAATGGCCTCTAAAGGTGGTTATATAAGGACTTCCAGGAAAGAATTTGGAATTTCAAAAAAAGTGTATCTGGGGTGAATTAGTGGGGGTAGAATATATCAAGATTTTGGATGGGGGAAGATAAGAGATGGTGGTGAACAGCTGTTTTAAAGACCTGGAGGGATGAGTGGGATTGAAGGGAGTGGGGGAGTTTGTTCCAGAGGTGGGAGAAAAGGGGAATGAAAGAGTGAAGGTGAGCAGAGAGCCTAGATTTTGGCAGTTTAACCATAAGAGGGTTGCTGGCTGATCTTGTGTGACCTGTAAGAATATAAGGGGTACAGAGCACAGAGAGAGCTGGGGGAGCAAGGCCGGAGAGGAGTCGGTAGGAGACAGAAAGACCACCAACCTGCCTGCGGTGAGTGAGTGAAAGGCGCTCGGAGTTAGCTTCATCGCAGGAGATTCCAATGATTCTGAATGCTTTGGTTTCAATAGCGTGAAGCTGAGCTAGATGTGAGGCAGGAGCACCGGCCCAGATGGGGGAAACAGTATTCCATTGAGCTGCGCTTGAAAGCCTTGTATGTGGTGAGGAGCTCAGGTGTGCCAAGGAAGGACTTCGCACGATGGAGGATGCCAAGTCGGCGACTGGCTTTGGAGGACACCTTGGAAATGTGGTTTTCCCAAGAAAGATCATGGCAGATAGTGAGACCCAAAAGCTTGAGTGACAGAACTTCTTGGAGAGGATTGTTGAGAAAGTAGATGGGAGGGTTTTCCAGTCAGTCTTTACGGAGCGACATAGTAAGAGTGTGAGATTTGAAAGGATTGAAAGACATGTTCCACTTGTTTGACCAGTCTGTGATATTGTCCAGGTCTGCAGAGAGTGAGGGGCTGCAGACTGCCGATCTGAGGGATGAGGAATGGAGCGGCAGAGAGTGGAGTCATCAGCAAAGAAATAGAGAGGATTTTCCAGAGAGTCGAAGAGATCATTGATGAAGACCAGAAATAGCACAGGGCCCAGAACACGACCTTGGGGAACTCCAGCCAGAACATGAAGGGGAGATGAGAAAAATCCATTCAGGGCCACACATTGCCTACGACCAGAGAGGAAATCCGCAAGCCATGAGTGGAGATTTCCATGGATACCATAGGAGGCGAGTTTGGTGAGCAGAGCTGGGTGCCAGTTCGTATCGAAGGCACGTGATATGTCAAGTGAGACAGCTCTGATTTCCTGTTTGGCATTGAGGACCTCCATCCATTGTTGAGACAGCAGAAGCAACATGTCCAGAGTAGAATTACCTGGTCTGAATCCAAATTGATGATCAGAGATCAAGCCATTGGAGAAGAGGAAGGATTTGATATCCGAAGCAATGATGGATTCCATGACTTTGCTGACAATTGGAAGCAGGCTGATTGGTCTGTAGTTGCAAGGATCTGTTTTTGCACATTTTCTGTGTAAAGCGGTAATGTTTGCAGATTTCCAAGATGCTGGCAGATGACCTTGAGCAAAAGAGAGGGCGAAAAGAACAGAGAGAGGGTGAGATAGAGCGGAAGAGCAGGATTTTAGGATCCGTGGGCTGATGCCGTCTGGTCCAGTCACAGTCGGATTAACCATTCGGCAGACAAGGCATGTGCCTTAGGGCCAGCCAAAAATTCGGGCCACAAAATGTTGTAAACGCGCGCAAGGTTACAATCTGAGGTCTAGTAAACTGTAAAGCAAAGTGCCAAATCTGTGCGTGTTTTGTCATGCATATATTCATACACTGCAAATTTTATAGACTAAACTAGTTTGAAAGTAGTTTCTTTTCACATTAAATATTTGTCTTGTTTTGTATTAAATATTTTGTTCATGAATCAGTTCATCTTTTGTCTGGGGTCCATTTCCATGAGCCCGAGATCTAATTTAAATTGTTCAGGCCATTCTCTAAAATTTCAAAATGTGCCTGAGGGCCAGCCGAGGCTTAATCCGCCACTGGGTCCAGTTGCAGTATCAGAGTCGAGGTTTGACAAAAACTTATCCACCTTGTCAGGAGAGAAGGACACAGAGTCCAGGAGCAGTTGGGTTCGACTGGGAAAGGTGGGAACAGAGAGAGGTGGGTTTGGGACACAAGATTTTGAGGCAAACACAGAGTTGAGGCATTCGGCTTTGTCAAGTGCGGTGTCAAATGTGTAGCCATTTGAGGTAAGGGAGGGGATGGAGGGGGAACAAACTCCATAAATGGATTTGACCAGACGCCACCAGGATTTGGACGAAGGAGACAGGTTTGAGAGTTCAATCTTGAGTGTGGAGAGATCGTGCTTCCTGGCACTCCTGAGGGTAGACACACACTTGTTCCGAGCTTGGTGGAAGGAACTGAGATTGCCTTCAGTTGGATTTGCCTTCCAAGAGGCAAAGGCAAGTTGTTTCAGGGCAACTGCCTCACCACAAGATTCAGTGTACCATGGACGGGAGGAAGGGTAAGACAACTGAAGACGAGATGGGATAAATCTGTGCATGAGAGAGAGAGCAGTTTGCTTTGGAAGAATTCCCAGGATGAATTGATGTCAGAGGCAGTAGAGATGGGAGACCAGTCCAGATGATTGATGGCTGCTTGCAGACCGTGCCAGTCAGCCTGAGTGAAATGCCAGACTCGTCGGCACTGAGGAGGCTCTCTGAGAATGGCCAGAGAGATGTCCACTTTAACAAGCACATGATCAGAAGAACCGATTGGAGCAGAAGAAGAGCAGCAGACATTTGCAGAGAAGTTTGTCATAACCAAGTCTAGAAGAGAAGATACTCCATTGACTGAGAACTGGGTCAGGAAATTGACAGATTGTGTCAGTCCCAATGAGTCGCAGAAGTCCTTTGCTGAGGTACCATGGCTGGTGAGAGAGGAACCCACACCCAGCCAGCTGGCATGATGACAGTTGAAATCGCCACATATGAGGAAGAGAGAGTTTGGATGAGTTGATAGAAGTTGGTCCATGTTGTCCGACAGCGAAATGTAAATGGAGTCATCACTGTTTGGAGGACGGTACAGAACACATATGAACAAAAGGTGGGAGCGGAGAGGAAGCCGTAGCCAGAGGGACTCCTGGGGGTGGGGTGGAGAGAGGGCAGTGCAAGGAGAGTGAGGAAGAGAGTTTTTGATAAAGATAGCCGCCCCACCACCAGGACAAGGCTCAGGTCTATCATATCGGAGGAGGGAGTAACCATGAAGAGATATTTAGGAATCACAGACATCTTGAAGGTGGAAAGTTTCTGTGAAGCAGATCAAGTCTGGATTGTCAGAAGCAACCTGTATGGAGAGATCAATCAGGTTTGAGCGAAGGCCCCAGATGTTTGAGGTTCATACCGTTAATGAGGAGAGAGGGGGAGCATCGGGTGCAGGACAGGGGAGGGGAGGGGTAGGGTCAGATGAAGGATGAGAGGGGGAGGTAGGAAGAGCAGTTGATAGTGTGTCAGAGATTACAGAAGAGTTACAAGAGAGGGAAGGATGAGGAGGATGAAAGGTATGATGGTGATGGGATGAGGCACAGTGAGGGGTTGTTTGAGGTTGTTGAGGCAGAGGAAAATCGAAGGTTGGGGGAGGTGGAGGTATGAGATAGAAGGGAGACGAAGTGGGGAGGAGGAAGCTTTGAGGAGGAGGTGGGAGGGGGGAGAATTTGGGAGGGATGGATGGGGGGGAGATTTGAAGGTGAGGGGTAGGGGGGGAGTTTTGAATGGGAGGGGCAAGGGGGGAGTTTAGGAAGGGAAGGGCAAGGGGGAGTTTAGGAGGGGAGGGGCAAGGGGGGAGATTTGGAGGGGAGGGGCAAGGGGGGAGTTTATGAGAGGAGGGGAAAGGAGGGAGGTTAGGAGGGGAGGGGCAAGGGGGGACATTTGGAGGGGAGGGGGAAGGGGGGAGATTTGGAGGGGAGGGGCAAGGGGGTAGTTTAGAAAGTGGATGATTAATGAAAGACGAACATTTATAACAATTTGGGTTTGTTGTGATTTTCAAGTTAGCGATCCGTTTAAGAACCATGGAGGAGGGGTGGAATTTTTTTATCCAGTAGACAAACAGACAAACAACCAAAGTATATAAAAAGGGGAGCGGTAGACAAGATGGGGAGAGAAGGGGAAGCACATAAACACAACATTTGTGTGGGACATCGGGAATGTGTGGGAGGGAGAGGGCTTGGGGGTGGCAGCGTGGGAAGGGGGGGGGGCGGGTGGGAGAAGTATAAACACAAGGACACCAAGGACTTCCAGGAATGAAGTTGGTATTTCAAAAACGGATTTGGGGTGAAATTAGCGGAGGTAGAAAAGATCAAGGTTTTGGATGGGGGAAGATAAGAGATGGTGGTGAACAGCTGTTTTAAAGACCTGGAGGGAGGAGGGGGATTGAAGGGAGTGGGGGAGTTTGTTCCAGAGGCGGGAGAAAAGATGAATGAAAGAGTGAAGGTGAGCTAAGAGTCTTGATTTTGGCAGTTTAACCAGAAGAGGGTTGCAGGCAGATCTTGTGCGACCTTTAGGAATATTTGGGGGACAGAGCCCAGAGAGAGATGGAGAAGCAAGGCCGGAGAGGAGTCGGTAGAAGACAGAAAGACCACCAACCTGCCTGCGGTGAGTAAGTGAAAGGCCCTCGGAGGTAGCTTCATCACGGGAGATTCCAATGAATCTGAAACCTTTGGTTTCAACAGCATGAAGACGAGCTAGGTGTGAGGCAGGAGCACCAGCTCAGAGGGGAGAGCAGTATTCCATTGAGCTGCGGATGAAAGCCTTGTATGTGGTGAGTTGCTCAGGTGTGCCAAGGAAGGACTTCGCTCGACGGAGGATGCCAAGTCGGCGACTAGCTTTGGAGGACAGATTTGAAATGTGGTTTTCCCAAGAAAGATCATGGCAGTTAGTGAGACCCAAAAGCTTGAGTGACAGAACTTCTTGGAGAGGATTATTCAGAAAGTGGATGGGAGGGTTGTCCAGTCGGTCTCTTCGGAGAGACATCGTAAGAGTGTGAGATTTGTCAGGATTGAAAGACATGTTCCACTTGTTTGCCCAGTCAGTGATTTTGTCCAGGTCTGCAGAGAGTGAGGAGGCTGCAGACTGCCGATCTGAGGGATGAGGAATGGAACGGCAGAGAGTGGAGTCATCAGCAAAGAAATAGAGAGGATTTTCAAGAGGGTCAGAGAGATCATTGATGAAGACCAGAAAAAGCACAGGGCCCAGAACACTGCCTTGGGGAACTCCAGCCTGAACAGGAAGAGGAGATGAGAGAACCCCATTCAGGGCCACATATTGACTACGACTGGAGAGGAAGTCCACCAGCCATGCGTGGCGATTTCCATGAATACCAAAGGAGGAGATTTTGGTGAGCAGAGCGGGGTGCCAGACCGTGTCGAAGGCACATGATATGTCGAGGTAGACAGCTCTAATTTCCTGTTTGGAATTGAGGACCTCTATCCATTGTTGAGACAGCAGAAGCAGCATATCCAGAGTAGAGTGACCTGGTCTGAAACCAAATTGATGGTCAGAGATCAAGCCGTTGGAGAAGAGGAAAGATTTCATATCCGAAGCAATGATGGATTCCATGACTTTGCTTATAATTGGGAGAAGGCTGATTGGTATGTTGTTGCTAGGATCTGTTTTTGCACCTTTTTTGTGAAAAGTGGTGATGTTGGCTGATTTCCAAGCAGATGACAGTTGACCTTGAGCAAAAGAGAGGGTGAAGAGAACAGAGAGAGGGAGTGAAAGAGTGGAAGAACAGGATTTTAGGACCCGTGGGCTGATGCCGTCAGGTCCAGTTGCAGAATCAGAGTCGAGGGAATGAATGTGAATTTAGAGCATGTCGTGATTTCGAATTATAAGAGATTGAATTTTTTTTTTTAATGGAATGAGTTGGAGAGGAAATTGAAAAAAGCCTTTTAAATAGGAAGAAAAACAGCGTGTTGTAATATACCACTGAATAAAACACTGCAGGGGAAAGTTTAAACATATTTAAACAGAACCGTGAAGAAGTCTTTTATTCACAAAAAATACCAACGTGGAGAGGGCCTGGAGAGACAACCACGACTCCACGAGTCACGTGAACAGGGGAAAGGGTGGAAGGCAAGGAGATAATGGGGGTGGGGCGAGACAGCGCACGTGGACAGAGGCGCAAGATGGGCAACAGCACACGTGGAGAAAGGGAAATAAATGTTTTTTTTTTGTTTTTTTTTGGTTTTTTTTGTTTGTTTTTTGGGACGGTGGGGGTTACAACGTGTGACAAAGAGTAGATGTTCAGGGAAGTTTGGGGGAGAAGGGAAAAATCTAAGAACCTAGCAAAACAGCGAAGGAAGGAACAAACTTCGACTGGGGAAGCCTGAGGCTACAAGGCCACACACATGGCACGGCAAACATAAACGATTAATTTAGGAAAGATTAACACCGAGCAACTTCCAAGGGGCACACTATAGGTTCAGATACCGAAAGATAAATACAGTTTCGACAAAATACAATTGTGAACAATGACTTAACTTTGAAAACATGGAGAACGTGTGCAGTTTTGAAAATCCCTGCCGTCATCTCCAAGATCTCGCGAGATCGTCTGGATAGGCATCTTTGACCATTTCGGTGTCTTTGGGGTCTTTTGGGTCTTCAGAGTCTTTTGGGTCTTCATGGTGTTTTGGGTCTTCATGGCCATTTGGGTCTTCAGGGTCTTTTGGATCATCTGGACCATTAAGGGTATTTTGGGTCTTTGGGGTGTTTTGTGTCTTTGGGGTCTTTAGGTTATTTGGGTCTTCGTTGTCTTCAGGGGCTTTTGGGTATTAAAGGTATTTTGGTTCCTCTGGGTCTTTAATGGTCTTTGGGGTCTTCATGGTGTTTTGGGTCTTTGGGGTCTTTTGGGTCTTCGGGGTCTTTGGATACTCTGAGCCTTTAAGGGTATTTTGGGTCTTTGGGGTGTTTTGGGTCTTTTGGGTCTTCAGGGGCTTTTGGGTATTAAGGGTCTTTTGGTTTCTCTGGGTCTTTAAGGGTCTTTTTGGGTATTTGGGGTCTTTTGAGTCTTCGGGCTGTTTTGGGTCTTCGGGGTCTTTTGGGTCTTCGTGGCCATTTGGGTCTTCAGGGCCTTTTGGATCCTCTTGGTCTTTAAGGGTTTTTGGGGTCTTCGGGGTATTTTGGGTCTTTGGGGTGTTTTGGGTCATTGGGGTCTTCAGGGTCTTTAAGGGTCTTTGTGGTCTTCCAGGTCTTTTGGTTCTTCGGGGTCTTTTGGTTATTTGGGGTGTTTTGGGTCTTCAGGGTGTTTTGGGTCTTTGGGGTGTTTTGGGTCTTCAATGTGTTTTGGGTCTTTGGTCCAAATTTCGTGCGAATCGGTCCACAACTTTGAGAGATTATGTTCACAAACGGACAAACAGACAGACAGGGGTGAAAACATAACCTCCATCCACCTATGGTGGCGGAAGTAATTAATGGTCTGCAAACAAGATTAATTTCTTCAAGGAAGAATGCGTTGTCATTGACTCTGAGCACAACACATTTAAGGAAGTTTTGGTTCCCCTAACCCTAACCCTAAATGTCACCTCTTCTCACAACTCTTTATTATCATGGCAGAGAAAGTAGTGCGACTTAAGTGAGTTCTTTAGGTGTGAAAACCAGTAAGTTCCTGCTGTTTACAGTGTCAATGGTAAACTACACACCTGTCAGAAATATCATCTTGTTGAACTTCTCCAATCCCAAGTGACGACACCAGACACAGAACCAGAAGCTATCATCATTGATGGCTCAGCATTGGTAAACTCTCTGCCCCCATGTACATGAAAAATTTGATGACTATGCCAGAGTAAATTTCCTCCCAAATATACAAGCCATTCCTGCCTGGTTCAAGAGAACAGATATTGTGTTTGATGTATACCTGCCATGCATCTTGCAGTCCGAAACGAGATTGACGTGAGGATAGGGTGTCACAATGAGGATGACAGGAAATAGAAGACACGAAAAAACTGACTGAGCTTCCTGCGTAATGCCAACAGCAAGACAGAACTCTTCCATTTCCTTGAAGACAGAATTGTTGAAATGCACACAGCAACAATAAAGAGCAATCAGAGATTGCAGACCCTCACCAGGGTGTGTTTTCAGTGGTTTTTAAGGCTTTTGTGTTAAAACAAATATGGCGGCCGAACCATGTGACCGATGACGTCATCATTATTTTTCCTCCACCAATTTATCCCAAGATTAGGCTCAATAAATTTAATCTTGATCGGATGACGTTTTGCACTTGTCGAATTATGACGTCATAATGGAGGCACCTATGGCATCATCATTAACAGATGTTATTTCACATGGAGAGTTCTTTACAATGAGCCATGGGTCCATTTTTTCTATGCAGCGCTTTCGGAGATATGGAGGTGCAAAATTGTTCGGTTTTTCCAAGATGGCGGTTGAACCACGTCACCGATGACATCATCATTATTTTTTTCAGCACCAATTTATGCCTACATGATGCTCAAAAAATTCCATCTCGAGTCTTGAGGAAATAAGAAGACACGAAAAAATGACAGCTTCCTGCGTAATGCGAACAACAAGACAGAACTCTTCCATTTCATTGTCGTCAGATTGCCGAAATGCACATAGCAAATATGATCATCGTGACTAAGGAAGAACTTGTACACAGCAATCAAATGATCAGCTTAGACTGTGTGGCTCCATGTACCCATGAAGAGGAGGATACTCATATTTTGCACATACCAGGCATGCAGTAATGGAAGGCAACGGTC
Organism: Myxine glutinosa; assembly: GCF_964187855.1. Classification (NCBI taxonomy): domain Eukaryota; kingdom Metazoa; phylum Chordata; class Myxini; order Myxiniformes; family Myxinidae; genus Myxine; species Myxine glutinosa. Next base: position 107,551,929 of record NC_136264.1, read on the forward strand.
CTTTTGGAGAGAGATAGTGAGTGTGTGAGATTTGTCAGGATTGAAAGACACGTTCCAAGTGTTTAGCTTGTGATTTTTTTTAAAGGTCTGTACAGAGTATAGAGGCTGCAGCATGCCTGTCTGAAGGATGAGAAATGTCACGGCAGAGGGTGGAGTCATCGACAAATATATAAAGAGGATTTTCCAGAGAATCAGAGATTATTTATGAAGGTCAGGAATAGGACTGTGCCCAGAACATCGCCTTCAGGGCACTCCAGCCTTGACAGGAAGAGGATATGAAAGGATTCCAATGAGAGCGACACCGTCTGGAAAACCTTCTTATTCTTAACAATCCTCTCAAGGAAGTGCAGTCATTCAAACTCCTGGGACTCACTATCACCCATGATCTCTGTTGGGCAAACCACATATTATTATTATTACTAGCAACGGTACCGGCCCTACGGGCGGGGCTTCAATTGGGCGGCCCAAATGAAAAGGCAAAATATCAGAAATTGAAGGCTTTTTTAATTTTAAACGATTTATATAAACATCCGTTAAATCATATCACACGCAAGTCATCAAAATCTAAACAGTATTTGTAGAATTTCAATAAAAGCCACATCACTGTTCATATCGGTGAAACATTATTCCATCGTGTTTGGAAAATTGGAAAAATTGGAAAATTGGGAAAAAAAAATTGGAAAAACAATCTAGCCTATTTTACTCCAGGGGGTCCCAGGATTCCCCACCCAAAATTTCGTTGTGATCGGTTCAGCCGTTTTTGCGGTTAGTGTAGCAGCATAGCAAACCTGTTGTGCATTTTGTGATACAAGCACCAAATTTGGCACAAATGTACATTAATATGTTGCGAACATTTTCAGATATTGGGCCACTTGAAATTCCGTAATTTTTTTTTTCAAATTTTTTCAAATTTCGTAATTTCAAATTTTTCGGGTGACACCGTCACAATTTCGGTCTTCGAGGCCGGCCGATATAGTGGGGCGGCTTAGCCCAAATATTCAAAAGAATTGTGCATTTTGTGATACAAGCACCAAATTTGGCACAAATGTACATTAATATGTTGCGAACATTGTGTGGTCAGCAATGAAGACGAGAGTCTGAATTACATGTATGCAAAAGACCTTGTGAACCAGTGAAGCAAATACACGGGTAAGCATGAATTAAATCTAGGGCATGATATAATTTCCATGATGTTTACCTCTACACTCAATGGTGGAAGGAGGTAATGTTTTGATCCCAGCTTGTCTGTATGTCTGTTTGTCTGTTAGTCCACAAAATTCCAGACAAAGCTTGTAGTAGTGGTAGTTGTAGTGGTAGTGGTGATAACAGAAATTGTTATATAGAACTGAACTTATATTATTATTATATGCAGAAAATAACTTCATTTCTATATGCCCTGCAGTGGACAGGTTAATTGGTTTATGCACTGAAGGGGTCACCCTGGTGTGCACTGCTGTGTTCTGCCTCACTGAGTTGTTCAGGTATGATGTACTCAGCACAAGCTTCCGGTCGGCCCGGAGGTGGGGGTGCGGGGCCTGTCACGGAACGTCAAAACAAACGGCCTGCCGGGGCCGCCCAAAAGTCGGGCGTGAGGGGCGCGTCCACTAATGGAACGCCTCTCGCTTCCCAGATCGAGGGCCACGTGGTCAGGAGAACCTCGTCCCTTCCGGTCACACTTTGCCTATCGGCCGGCCTCGAAGACCGAAATTGTGACGGTGTCACCCGAAAAATTTGAAATTACGAAATTTGAAAAAATTTGAAAAAAAAAATTACGGAATTTAAAGTGGCCCAATATCTGAAAATGTTCGCAACATATTAATGTACATTTGTGCCAAATTTGGTGCTTGTATCACAAAATGCACAATTCTTTTGAATATTTGGGCTAAGCCGCCCCACTAGGTACCTGGGAACAGACAGACAGACATTTGGTGAATTATATTAATATTATTATTATTATCTCCATCTCCAAAGGAGGTTATGTTTTCACCCCTCCTGTCTGTTTGGTTGTGAACAGGATGTCGAAAAAGGTTGTGGACATATTCAGACGGAATTCGGTGGAGAGGTTGGGCCTGTTACAAAGCTGAAATGATTCGATTTTGGTGATGATCCAAATATGGATCTGGATAAGGGAATTTTTAAAATCAAGTGATTCTTCACCATTGAGTGATCGAACCAAAAACGATATACAGCATGATATTTGAAAAAGTTGCAAACGACCTGTAACAAAACTAGGAGGATGAGTTGGGTAGGCGACAAGAACAAGCAAATTTAGATTTAGGTTCAGGTCCGAATCCAGATTATGGCCTATCAGTGGGATACAAAAGTAAACTGGTTAGCCTGGCGGAGGTATGCTCACTACCGAGTGTCGTTCTATTTATTGTCTGCGCACTAATCCCAACAGTAAGGGGCCGGCCACTTGGAACTGACTTCTTCATTCCTCTCTGTCCTCCGCATCCTCCTCTCCCAAATCCCACACTCTTTAAACCTCTCTCTCCGCCCTCCCTCCGCCTTAATCTCCGTCATACCCTTCATCTTTTCTCTCTAATTGGCTCATTCCATGGCTTTCTTGATTGGTTCGTCATCCTTTTTCATGAACACATGTCCAAACAATCACAACCTAGTCTCTAATCTTCTACGTTGTCATCTGTACATTTTAAAACATGCTGAGCTTCATGAACTTGTAATGCGGCATTACAAAATAAGTAATTATTCAAGGTTATTATTTGATCTGTAAATCACTGTGGACTGTAAATTTGACCTCTCTGTGTAGCAGAAAGCCAATATAAAGGCAGAATTACACGGCCTGTCTGTAAAGACATATAGAGAAGTCATTTTTATGCATTTATAAAATTAATACATCGTATTACAAATATTGTAAAGGTTGCCGTCTATTCCATTCTTGTACCACTGCTCATTTGATCTTTCTCCCTCTGTCAATTCAATCCTTCATCTGTCCATAGACCCACCAGATCGCATTCACTCATTCAGCGACCCATAGGTTATTACTCTCCCCAAATCTAGTATCACTGCTCGTCTTTTCACCTTTGTTTCCTTTTCTTCTCTCTGTGGAATAGCCTCCCTGGATCGGTCCTTTGTTGTTGTTCTCTCAAATGATTCATAGTGGCAACATACTTTCATCGTGTGTTGTTGCTGCTCATGTTGACCCATGATCTTTTCTATTCTCACTGTTCTTCCCCTTTCATCAATATATTCATTATTTCCTGCCTGTATTGACTCTGTTTGCAGACTGCCCTTTATTTTAAACTAGCTGTGCCTACCCAACGAAAAATACCCAGTGAGTTTTTTTAACTTAAATACCAATTTTGTTATTTAAACGTGCCCCCAACCATTTCTCGACATGCATGGACCAATTTTATTCAAACATTAGCACAAAGACAATACATGAGAGTATACATATGAAGAAGATTTTGTTTTGTATTCTGACAAAATATGGCCGAGTGATGGCCTTTAACTCCGTACAACAAAATTACTAATACCACAGGGGCTATGATATTTTAAGTATTTTTCTTCTTGTTCTCTAAGCATCTTAACGAGAGTAGATATGTTGGGATAAAATACAACTCAAATAGAACGACACTCGGTGGAGCGCATACCTCCACAAGGCTGAACATTTTACGATTTGTATCCCACTGATAGGCCAGATCTGGATCAGACTTGCACCAAAATCTAATCGGCTTGTTCTTGTCATCTACCCAACTCACCCAACAAGTTTTGTTATAACTCAATCGCAACTTTTTGAAACATCATGATATATATCGTTTTTGGCCCCACCTCTCAATGGTGAAGAATCAATTTAAAACTTCTAGTGGCCGGATCCAGATTTGGGTCTTCACCAAAATCGAATAATTTCGTCTGTCACACCCCCCCCCCCCCCCACCCCCACCTTCCCATGCCTCCTTCCCCCAAGCCCTCTCGCTCCCACAGATCTCCCGATGTCCTTGTTCTCTGCTGTTGTACTTGTGTGCTTCCCTCTCTCTCCCCATCTTGTCTCCCACCCCCTTTATTGTATGTTTTGTGTGTTCGTTTTTTTTGTGATTGATGTTAGCTCTTACACGAGCCTCGATCTTGTATACAAAAAAATACAAAAAAACTGTACCTGTCCATCAAATTTCTTCAGAATCCGTGCAGAACTTTGTGAGATATCCTGTTCACAGACAAACATACAAACAGATAAATAGACAATCAAAAAGACAGGGTTGAAAACATAACCGATGCCCACCTTAGGTGGCGGAGATAATGAGTATGGAACATATAGGAAAGCAGAAATACATATTGTTTTTCATGTCACTGGTCAATGCTTTCTGCGTATATGTAGTTACTGTAGTGTGTAATAAATATTTCGACCTTAATTTCTGATCAACAATTGGAGAAGGATACCAAACCGAATTGTAACATAAAGAATGACTGCCAGGCTGGCAAACTGCAATGAGGACTCACACACAATACGATGACTCACAAATGGAGACGGTGCGCTGTTCAATTGTAAATCACACTGGAATGTAGCTGTCAGGTTTGTCCTTCCTTAGTAGTGCACAACAAAAGGCAAGTTGAGTGCAAGGTCTGTGTGGAATAAAGGTGAAAATAGCAGTGCAGTCTGGCTACACTTTGTAGTGAAATCGTATTCGTACTGAACCCGGGGTGATGCTCGCTGCACGTTGACACCGCCAGGGGCGTGACTATAAGACCCGCTGCTGCGAACGGTGCTCCAGAGACTTCTCCTGTGACATGTTACATCGGTAGCCTCGCTAACGGTACGCCTGTATAGAATATCCAGCTTGCTTGCATTGAATGATATGAATGGACCCATGAGATGTCGCATCGTATACTTGTTGTGTATTTCTACTTTACAGGATGATGTGATGATCTAAATGCAATTAAACCAACCATTGGACTAAAGTTGTGTGGACCTGATTGGTTTTCCACAACACTTAATTGCATTTAAGATCCATGGCTGGCAACAAGACGCTGACGGTGTCCATCTTCAGCGCCGACCCGCAAGCCGCGGATGGTGGCTTGCAGCTGAAGCACTGGCTCAGACAATTGCAGAATCTTTTTGATGAGCCTGAGACCGCACCGACGGCTGCCGCGAAGCTAGCAACCCTCCATGCAAAAATCGACTACCGGGTGTACAACGCTATCGCTCAATGCGCGACGTACGACCTCTCCATCGCCGAGCTCAAACGGCTATACATAAAGGAAAAAAGCCCAGTGTACGCACGCTATTTGTTGCAAACGCGACGCCAGCAACCCAACGAGGCGATGGACCACTACGCCCAGGAGCTCCGGCAGCTTTTGCTGGACAGCGTCAGGGAGCCACGGACTCCCGCGCAGGCTCAGGATGATCGTCTTTTAGATGCCTTCATTGCAGGGGTCTCCTCCCAGGAACTAAGGCTCAAACTCTTGGAGAAGACCGACCTGACCTTCGCTACGGCGCTCGAGCAAGCGACAGTATACACCGAAGCGCGGATGCAATCGAACACCTATGATCGCACGCGCCTTTTGGCGGGCACCACACTACACGCCCGGCCGGAGAGTGCTACCGCCGAGGACGCGGATCCACTCGCTGAACTCCGGGATGCTCCAGAGGAAGACCCAGCCCTGACGGCTGCCGTTACGACCAGACCCAAGGCCTTGCGCGGGGCCGCATGCTTTTTCTGTGGGGGGCCACGTCATGCCCGGGTCGTGTGTCCGGCATGAGACGCTATATGCCATTTGTGCTCGTTAAAGGGACATTACGCGAAAGTGTGCAGGAAAACGGCACGCGGCTCGCGGCTCATCGACTCGCGCAGTCGCGGTCGCGCGGGCGCAGCGACCTTGAATGGGCTCATTGCGGAGCCCGCGAGAGCCCGACACCCGGCGCCTTACCCGACTTCGAAGGGGAGGGCCCCTCTCTGCGGACCCCTGGGCGCTCAGACGTCCTTGGCGGGCGTCACCGGACAGCCACCACCATCTCATTCTCCATCGGGCACAAAGGCCGTGTCGTTGGCCAAACTCCGGGCCACGCAAGGGGCTTTGAAACCTCGCCAAGCCCCAGCGGAACATACTCCTCGAGTCGTCCACGAGCTAACAGCGGCCCATGCCCCGACAAAGGAGATAAGGGAGCTTTCCAATACTACGGAGGCCTTTTGCTGCCAAAAATGTCAAAAGGCGATTTCGGATACTACGGAAGCATTTTTCTGCCAAAAGTGTCAAAAGGCGATTTCAAATACTACGGAGGCCTTTTCTCGTCAGAATTGTCAGATTTTGAATCGCGAAACACCGGAATGCTGGGGAAAGCCCTCTGATGACGATAATGGATTCCCCATGGTCAACGCAGACTCCGGCCACGACCGCAAAACTGCTGCTGGCGTAGGATCCACCCGCGAGGCTGGTCCGACCCATTCGGGGGGCTCAGTCCCGCTCCCAGCAGCCTCGTCTGGCCTGGCTCAAGCCCTTATTCCCCTCATGGTTGAAGGCCATTGTGTTCGAGCCTTGGTGGATACAGGATCTACGGATAGTTTTATCGACCAGCGACTTGTGCTCAGGCATGGATGGCGGATCTGGCAGTCTATGAGACGAATCTTCATGGCTTCCCAGGGGCTTCGGCTCAGCACGAAGGGGGAATGCCGATTGAAACTCGTGCTAAAGGGACGGGTTTTCCCTGATGTACACCTTATGGTTTTACCCGCATTATGTGCTGATATTCTGTTAGGACATGATTTTCTTAAGCTGCATGGACGTCTGGTAATGGAGTTTGGTGGGCCTGACACTCTTGTTGTGGGGGCGGACGACGCGCTTGCGGTGTGCGCCCTAGTGCAAATGGACGTCCAGCCGCTTTCGCTGTTCCCCAATCTAACCTCCGACTGCACCCCTGTCGCGGTAAAATCACGACGCTACTCTCGCGCTGACATGCAATTCATTGCGGACGAAACGGCTCAGCTCTTGAAAGACGGCATCATAGAAACTAGTAGGTCGCCGTGGCGCGCCCAGGTCTTGGTGGTGCGCAGCGAGGCCCATCGTAGACGCATGGTAATCGACTATTCCCAAACGATTAACCGCTTTACACAGCTGGATGCCTACCCCCTTCCGGGGATGGACGCGCTAGTGCAACAGGTGTCCCAGTATTCGGTCTATAGCACTCTCGATCTCCGTAGTGCATACCACCAGATCCCTATCTCTAGGGCGGATCGTATCTATACCGCATTTGAGTCGGGGCAGCGGTTGTACCAATTTACGCGATTGCCTTTTGGGGTAACGAACGGGGTCACTTGTTTCCAGAGGGCCATGGATGACCTCGTTGCGCGGGAGCACTTAACCGATGTTTTCCTCTACCTCGATAATGTTACGGTTTGTGGATATGACCAAGGGCACCATGATGCTAATCTGAAGCGCTTCCTCGAGGTCGCGCAGCGGTATCACTTAACTATGAACGAGGATAAGTGCCAATACTCCCTACGCACGATAGATCTTCTGGTGTACACCGTGACCCATGGCTCTGTCGCTCCGGATAAGGAGCGTCTGCGACCTTTGCTCGACATGGCCCCTCCCTGCGATCGGGCATCCCTGAAGCACGACCTTGGGCTGTTCGCCCATTACTCCAAATGGGTGCAAAGTTTCTCCACGAAACTTCACCCCCTTGTGGCCTGCGACACCTTCCCCCTGAGTTCGGCCGCATTGACGGCCTTTGAAGGCCTTAAGACCGACATCGCCCGAGCCGCCGTGGCGACAATCGACGAGAGCGGCTCGTTCGTCCTCGAAAGTGACGCCTCGGATCAGGCCATCGCGGCGACCCTCTCCCAAGGGGGGCGTCCCGTGGCTTTCTTTTCACGGACTCTTACCACCGCTGAGCGGAGGCACTCGTCCGTTGAAAAGGAAGCATATGCGATCGTCGAGTCTATTCGGCGATGGCGCCCGTACCTACTCGGGCGGAGCTTCCAAATCATCACGGACCAGCAAAGCGTTGCGTTCATGTACGACACCTTACACGCCCAGCGCATTAAGAACGAGAAAATCACTCGCTGGCGTATCGAACTCGCCGACTTCTGTTACACCATCAAATATCGCCTGGGGAAGGATAACCAGGCCGCCGATGCCTTATCACGACCGGCTATATGTGCTGGTATCACCTCTTTGGAGGGCCTACGGGTGCTGCATGCCACTGCGGGCCATCCCGGCGTAACGCGTTTCGCTCATTTTGTGCGGAGTGGGAATCTCCCATACTCGATTGACGATATCCGCCGTATCTGTCGCGACTGCGCTATCTGCGCGGAAATCAAGCCGCGTTTCTATAACCCTCCCATGGGGACTCTGGTGAAGGCTACACGCCCGTGGGAACGCTTGGCGATGGATTTCAAGGGCCCATTGCCGGTGTCGAGCGGCTCTCGCTATCTGCTCACTATCGTTGATGAGTACTCGCGATTCCCCTTTGCTTATACGTGCGCGGACATGACTGCTGCCACGGTGATGCAATGCTTACAGAACTTGTTCTCAATGTTCGGTTACCCGGCCTATGTCCATACCGACCGGGGTGCGGTCTTCTTGTCTCAGGAGGTGCGCGGCTATCTGCTCCAAAATAACATTGCGGCTAGTTACACCACGCCGTACAGACCCCAGGCTAATGGGCAGATCGAACGCTTCAACGGGATTATCTGGAGGGCCGTCATGCTCCACCTCCGGACCCTCGGCCGGGGCCTCGATAAATGGGCTTGGTCGCTACCTGCGGCGTTGAACTCGATCAGGGCTCTCCTGAGTACGGCAACCAACCAAACTCCCCACGAGCGACTTTTCCACCACCCCAGGAGCTCGGGGTGTATACGGTCTTTGCCCAGTTGGCTCGCTGGGCCCGGGCCGGCCTACCTTAAACGGGCGGTTCGCGCGAGCAAGTACGACCCCCTAGTGGACAAAGTGCAGATTCTCCAGGCTAATCCTGAGCATGCTCGTGTGATGACGGCTGATGGCCGTGAGACTACTGTCTCCGTCCGTCACCTTGCCCCTTGCGGGGTCGACGACCTAAGTAGGGAATCGGACGAACCGATCGAACCCATCTATGAGTCTATGGCCTCTCCCGACGCTCCCATCGCCGAAAGTCTACCGACCCTCCCCTCGCCGAGACTACCTGGGCCCGACGACTTGGAGTTACCCCCTTCATCACCCGACCCTGTTGGCGCCTCTGACGCCGGGGACACAGGGATACGTGATGCCGTACCCGGGGAATTTCGGACGCGTGCTGGCAGAGAAATTCGCCGCCCGGCCCGATACGGTTGGGTCGACTGATATTCCGCACCCTATTCGTGCTGACGCTCACTCGCTTTTAGCCGCGCGGCCGTATAATTCTGACAGGGGGGGAGAATGTAGTGAAATCGTATTCGTACTGAACCCGGGGTGATTCTCGCTGCACGTTGACACCGCTAGGGGCGTGACTATAAGACCCGCTGCTGCGAACGGTGCTCCAGAGACTTCTCCTGTGACATGTTACATCGGTAGCCTCGCTAACGGTACGCCTGTATAGAATATCTAGCTTGCTTGCATTGAATGATATGAATGGACCCATGAGATGTCGCATCGTATACTTATTGTGTATTTCTACTTTACAGGATGATGTGATGATCTAAATGCAATTAAACCAACCATTGGACTAAAGTTGTGTGGACCTGATTGGTTTTCCACAACACACTTATTGGGATTGGGGTTAAGAGATAAAGGCCAAGAAGCAGAGTTACCGTGGGAAGCAGAGCGCCTGTCTGTCAAATGAAATCAAGACTGGGGTCATACATGGGGTGCAATCTTGTGGAATACAGAGGCACAAAATATTGTGAACTCGCAATAATGCAGCAAAATTAACTCTTTTTGTTATCGACACAAACTGAACAACATTGCTTAAACAGGGACAATTAAATGTCGTAAAATGAAGACCTTAAAATATCATGAATTGCTTCTCTTGTGCATGAATTCCAACCATTTTATTGCAAATAAAAAGACAACAGCTGTTGCATTTTCAATTTTCCATAAAGTTTAGACATAAGAAATGCACCAGACAAGTGATTTAACAGATCAACATGCAGGAACTGAATCACAATTTTGCTTCAATTTTAAAATATACTTGTAACAGAAGATCCTGTTTGCATCGGTATGTTTACTGTTTTCCATCTGACTCCATGTTAGTTGAAATCTTCTACATGTATTTGTCCTTTACCTATTAAAGTCCTTGAAACGTCTCCTGACATTGCCCTGTATGGAATTTTTGTGTAAGCTCCACCATGAGCTTTAGATAAATGTTAAAATAAGAATGTTTATGCACCATCATTTGGTTGTTCAATATCGATATCTTGGCCATTTGGCCAAATTATAGTGGTTTCAATCACTATTTATTTCAAAAATGTTTGAAATACCCGCCGAACAAAAAACGACTCCTGCGAACAATTGACGACGCTTCCGAACCCCCGCGCATGTTTGGCGAACTTTTGGAGCCTAAAATACGAATGTTGGACTTTGCCATTTTTTCGACATTCGCATCCTTCGCGTGTCCCGTGAAAACGCACCTTTAACATGCAATCAAAAAATTCCACAATTCGATTTATATGAACCACTTTTGGAGGCCATTTTTACACGCAGAGCGGGAGTTGGCCTTTTTTGGGCACCGTGGTCCCCTTTTTGAAGCAATGTTTTACAGCCAGATGCCCTTCCTGCCGCCAACCCTGTTAGTCACCTCTTGCAGACACACAGGGAATTACCAATGAGCTGGTACTCGATTTGCCGACCTCGGAGGGATGCATTGCTGGGTCAACCCCCCTGGCGTTAATTCAGCGATCCATCGGGATTCGAACCCAGGATCCTAGGATCCCAAGCTGGCACCCTAACCGATAAGCCAACACCAGGCTCACAATTCGATTTATGTGTTAAAAAAAATTTCCTCCATGTGACATGGAAGCAAATGCATCAATAAGCATGGAAAAGAAAATAGAGTTCACTATTTCTGACTCCATGTTGAGCAGTGTCAAGTTTCTCAGGCCGTCTTGGCATACGGTTGAGCCGGGAGAGCTGTGATGTGCTTTAAATGATGCAATGACCTTTGATCACAGCAGTTGGACACTGATATATTGTCAGATAGATCCGCAAAGCAATGAAGACATTTGGAAATGCCAATTCAAAGTGGTTGTTCCACCTCTTGGTGAACATGTCCGGTGGCATTGTTCTTTGAGAAGAGCTCACCGCACATGGCCTTTGCAAAAGAAAGAGCAAAACTTCACCTACTCACCCTTCTATAAATGTCCCGCATTTCCCAGAGACTTTGCCACACCGCCATCCTTTTCTGCTGCCAGTGATGCAAACCAACCGGAAATCTCAAGAGTGGACTTTAAGCCAATGATTCAGATTGCTGACAATCATTTTCACAATAATGTGAAAGCCCTCTACTTTGAATTTCCGCTTGTGAACGCTCGCCATTCAGCACAATTGGATAATATGGCTTCTTGGAATAATTACGAATTACATCTAATTTAGAAAATTGGTGCTACCAGTTTCACATTCTTGTTATGCCATTCGCGGACTGATTAGATATATTCTAAATTCGTAACTCGTGTTTAGATGATGAAATTGCACATCATTCAATGCAAAACAGATTTCGCCAAGTTTCTCCCAGATGCGCCGTGCCCTCTGGGTCACGGAGGCTCTTGCAGTTGCAACAGTTGCGACATTGTTAATCCGGCACTGGGTTCAATAATTCCTTTCACGTTGAAATATGGATCACATCTATACTCAAAGACGAGCCGAAAATAAGTAGTTCGATACGATTTGAGTCCACTGGGGAAATCAGTTCCATTCGACCTGTGGGAATGTACCACCAGATTCGATATATTTAACCCAGTTGTCAACTCCAACGTCACAATCACTCGTATCATCACTCACAGCAGGTTCTGTAGAAGAACAATAATTTAGTACTTTTTTGGAGCGCAATTGGTCAACTACATATGACCAAGGAGATAAACAAATCCAGTTAACATCATTTAACAATTAACCTGCACCTGATGTTATGTATAGTGCATGAAATTTCTTAATTTATCGCAAAAGCAAAGTTTGGTCTTCATATTAATTGAAAGAAGAGTAAAAACGATGTATTGAAATTTCTCAGTCTGGTTTGAAATTTTCAACTATTCTGCTATGGTGAAGTCACAAACACGATACATTAATAATAATATAACTTATCGATATTATAAAAAGAGCCGTGTCTGTCTGTCTGTCTGTTTGTTTGTTTGTCGTGTTATAACTTGAGAACGGATTAACGGATTTCAATAAATCCAACTACGGTGGATTCGGGTAACTCCCAGGAGTGTTTGTGATCCAAAAATGTGTTTAATGTATTTTTATGTGTACATGGACTTACGTGTCAAAACTGCAAATGCCAACACGTGACGTTGTTTATCCCAGTTATCAAAACTGCAAGGAACGAGAGCAGGATCTCCCAGGAAATTTTTTTTTCTTCCCTCATAGATTAGCCATTCCAGCAAAGATTGGTATTTCCGTCAGCGAAGCGAGGGGTCTTATTTTCTAGTACTGATATAATAAAAGTAGATCGCACAAAAATGTGAATCAATGTGATCTCCTGTAATAACAAACTGCGTACGTAAAAACAAAAAAGGGAGCTCTGTCTACTGTATCGACATGCCTTGCAAAAGAAGCCTGAAGACTGAAGAGTGCTCGCTAAGCAGCTTAAGCACTCAAACAAGCATTACAACGATAATGTTGAGATTCCAGGAGTGTCCCACAATGTCCGAATTAGACAAATGAACACTTTTTTAAAAGTCGGAACAGCTGCTGAGGTCAATTGTGAAATTCGGTTCAGTTGCAGAGATTCTCTATCTTTGCGGAAAGTAAATAAAGGCACGAGCATTGGCATTTATAAGCATTGTGATGTAGGCCTACACAGGGGTGAGTGGCGTATATAAAGCTGATCCCTGCTCCCCGCCCCCACCCCCCACCTCCTGCTCCCCACACACTCCTCCTCCTACTTCGCTCCACCTCTTCTCCTGCTCTCCAGGCACCCTCCTGCTCCCCACGCAACCCTCCTCCTGCACCCCATGCAGCCCTCCTCCTGCTCCCCATGCACCCCTCCTCCTGCTCCCCGCTCACTCCTCCTGCTCCCCATGTACCCCTCCTCCTGGTCTCCATGCAGTCCTCCTCCTCTCCCCACGCACCCCTCCTCCTGCTCCTAATGCAGCCCTCCTCCTGCTCCTAATGCAGCCCTCCTCCTACACCCCCTCTCCTCCAGCTCCTCACGCACCCCTTCTCCTTTTCCCCATACACGCCTCCTGCAACTCCCCTACTCCTGCCCCCAGGGCACCTCTCCTCCTGCTCCCCGCTCACTCCTCCTGCTCCGCATGCAGCTCTCCTCCTGCTCCCCGCTCACTCCTCCTGCTCCCCATGCAGCCCTCCTCCTGCTCCCCGCTCACGCCTCCTGCTTCCCATGCAGCCCTCCTCCTGCTCCCCGCTCACGCCTCCTGCTTCCCATGCAGCCCTCCTCCTGCTCCCCATGCACCCCTCCTCCTGCTCCCCGCTCACTCCTCCTGCTACACATGTACCCCTCTTCCTGGTCCCCATGCAGTCCTCCTGCTCCCCATGCAGTCCTCCTGCTCCCCATGCAGTCCTCTTCCTGCTCCCCACGCACCCCTCCTCCTGCTCCTAATGCAGCCCTCCTCCTACACCCCCTCTCCTCCAGCTCCTCACGCACCCCTTCTCCTTTTCCCCATACACGCCTCCTGCAACTCCCCTACTCCTGCCCCCAGGGCACCTCTCCTCCTGCTCCCCGCTCACTCCTGCTCCGCATGCAGCTCGCCTCCTGCTCCCCGCTCACTCCTCCTGCTCCCCATGCAGCCCTCCTCCTGCTCCCCGCTCACTCCTCCTGCTTCCCATGCAGCCCTCCTCCTGCTCCCACCTCACTCCTCCTGCTCCCCATGCACCCCTCCTCCTGCTCCCCACTCACTCCTCCTGCTTCCCATGCAGTCCTCCTCCTGCTCCCCATGCACCCCTCCTCCTGCTCCCCACTCACTCCTCCTGCTTCCCATGCAGCCCTACTCCTACTCCCCAAGCACCCCTCCTCTTGCTCCCCGTGCACCCCTCCTCCTACTCCCCTCCTCCTGCTCCCCGGGCACCTCTGCTCCTGCTCCCCACACAGCCCTCCTCCGGCTCCCCGCTTACTCCTGCTCCCAACGCAGCCCTCTTCTTCTCCTCTCTCCCTTTCCTCTTGATCCCTTCTCACCACTTCTCCTGTTCTCTCCGCCTGCTTCCCCCCTCTCCTTCCTCCCGCCACTCCCTTCTCCCCATCCTCCTGCCGCTCCCTTCTCCCCATCCTCCTGCTCCCCCCTCTCCTTCCTCCTGCTGCTCCCTCTTCCCCATCCTCCTGCTCCTTCCTCCCTGTCTTGCTCCACCCTCTACAGCTCAGGGATAAAATAAGGAAGAGACATGTTGAGTGGAAAAGTTATGTGATGACGGTGGACATTGTGGCCCAGACATTTCATTTATTATTTCTCATGTACATCAATACATACATTGCACCCCTGCAGGATTATTAAAAGTGAACCAAATCACTCTGGAGTACCGGTAGCTCTCCTAAGCACCAGCTCAGTAGATTTCCACCAGGGTAGCAACAGAGCGGATTTGGAGGATATGCATTCGATTCACTGAGTGATCTTGTTTGATTTCGAGGCTGACAGCAATCGCAGCTTCGCACTGACATGGAGCATCTCTGTTGTAAAGTCTGATTCCATCAACAAGTGAGAACAATGAATGAACAGTAAGGTGAGGAGAGCATCACGAAGAAGTACAGCAAGCACATCTTGTTCTCTCATCAATAAAGAAAAACAGGTATCCTCAATAGTTAATGGTGGATCACAATCCAGTGGCTATAATGGCTGCATGGATCGACTACTCTACAAAACTCACTTGTAAGTTGTAATCAAGTTGTTTTTCTGTGTTCTGTTGGATGTGATTGTCCCTGTAACTGAACCATTGGCTAGTCCCAAGTTCAAGCCTCTTGATGCTGGATGAATCAGTCTCACAATTAGGGAGCAAGTAACTCAAGAGAGTCGATAATTTTCCATGAAAACAATCTTTGAGTGCAAAGTTTTTACTCTTCCTGTCGTTTGCTTACAAAATTATTGGCACGCTAATATGGCCGCCAGAGCACTTCCGTTGGCTTCACTTCCCGAGCCTCATTCATCCTCCAGGTTTATTATAAGACCTACTGTGCCAAGTGAGCGACGTGGTAAGGTGAAGTGAATGACGAAGTATTACATACGCAGTTGTCACGTGCACTACTCCACACTATGGGACAGTGTTAATTCATGGACAAACTAAAGGAATGCGAATGTCGCCAATATGCCTCCGCATAGTCCCACAATGGGTCGATGCCCTCGTTTGCTGTCCTAAAAATGAACAAGTTTGATTTAAATCCCTTCAGCTGTTTTCAAGTATCACATTTTCACCAGCCATGACAGGTTTCACATTGATCGGTGAAGCAGTTTCAGAAAGGGGATTTTTAATAAAAGCATTGGCTTTCAAGCTAATATGGCTGCCACACAACATGACATATGACTTTCAAAATGTACACTCTGCATATGTATGTTTCAGGGATCACATTTGTGAAGTTTCGTGTTGATCTGATAAGGATCGTTTTTCTATTCAAGATGGTTGCCAAACAACGTGACCAATGACATCATAATTTTCAAACGATATGCAACAATGGTGTTAGATGATATCTTACTATAATTCACCAAATGTCCGTCCATCTGTCTGTCTGTCCATCCGTCCGTTCGAAGGTACGGCAAAAACGGTTGAACCGATCGCAACGATATTTTGGGTGGGTAATACTGGGATCTCCTGGTAAAATAGGGTATATTGTTTTTCCAATTTCAGCTTTGGCCTCCAGCATTTTCAGGTTTGGACTCCCGCATAATGCTATTTTCTCGGGTGCCGCACAAACGGCTGCACCAAACGGCTGCACCGATCGGACTCGGTGACATCGGACAAAGACCTTTTATAAGGACATGGGTTGAATCCCTGCTTGAGAGAATGCCAATCCCCTCCCGCCATCATGGTCGTCTCTCCAACTCACAATCCCACGAGATATGCGGAAAGGACGACCCAAAACCAATTATCTTCTTTTTGATTCGTATATAAACATCATTAAAAGTAAATAATGACCTCTGCAAAAGTTCAACCGATGTGAGTTTAATCTCGACATGAGAGAATTCCACATAGCTATTTGGGCGGTGTATACGCTAACAGATCACTGTCTCCATCGATCTTGCCAAGGCCGTAACACCTATCGGCTCAAAATCCTTTTAACTGTTGACTTGGTAGTTTTTACAATGAAGGAAACATTAACAATGTTGTTATAAGTTTATTTTGTGATGAATTTGTGATTGGAGTTATGTTGTTTGGAATGAAAAAAGAGATATCGAGTTCAAGTGAATGACGACATGCCGTGATGGTTTCTACTTTCTAAACGTGAACTTCGCGGATCACCATATGCAGATTCGCCACGGACCCATGATCGATGTTTCTATACGTGAACGTACCCGTTTGTTTGCGAACGAGTACGTTTTTCATGGAAGTCCTTCACGAACTTGCTGTCCACGTCTGACGTGCGACTGAAGGTGCTACAGGAATGTGGAATTTATTGGTTTCACGCTTTAGCATTCGCCGTATCTGAATTGCCTGTTTGCTTCTGGCCTCCCACCCGTGCGTAGCACGGGTACCTCACTAATTTGTAAAATTTAGCATCGATAGGGTAAGCATTTTTAATTATTTGCGGAGCAGGAGGGGAGGGGAAATGGAGTAGGAGGAGGGGTGCATGTGGAGCAGGAGTGAGTGGGGAGCAGGAGGAGAGGTGCTTGGGGAGCAGGAGGAGGGGTGCATGGCAATAATGCATCCATCCAGACAATAATAGAATCCGAGAAATATATATATTTTAAATTCTTTGCATTTAATCCAAGATGAGTGCCATACCATGTGACCTATGACATCACAATTATCATTAAAAAAAATGCATAGGTATCCCTCCTACCCGGAAAGTTTCATCTCAATCAGCCATGTGGTTGCTGAGAAAAACAAGGTTTAGCCCGTACGGATGGATGGACGGAAGGACGGACAGACAACCCGAAAACATAATGCCACCGGCCACCTTCGGGGGCGGAGGCATAAAAATAGTAATATAAGAGAATGTGTGTGTGTGTGTGTGTGCACTGCAACTTTGCTAAACACAACAAAAATACATCCTATTCTACTTTGTAATAAATGGTCGATGGGGAAAATTACAAAGTGCGGGGCCCTAGTGTCAACTGGTGTGATTTCGCAGTTTCACCTTTTTGTATGATCTGCTTTCATTTGAAATGTGAGGTGGGAGTCTGAGAGGAGAGAGTGAGGTGTGAAGAGGCAGGAGACGGGGTGGGAGGAGGAAGTGGAGGAGTGAGGTGGGAGTCTAGAGGGAGGGAGTCAGGTGGGAGGTGGCAGTGTTCCGCCCTTTAGGCAAGTGTTTTGTACATTTTTGAGTGGATCCCTCTGCTGGTTTGTATACAAAGTCGAGGATCATGTAAGAGCAAACACATTTAACATGAAAACATGCACGGACACATAAAACATACAATTAAGGGAGAGGAAAGCATTCGTATGTCACATGCAAAACAACAGTAGAGACCAAGGACGTCAGTAGATCTGTGGAAGGGTGAGGGCTGGAGGGACGGTGAGGAGTACACTGTATAAAGCAAATAAACACTACTAGGAAATTCAGCAATGAAGTCGGAGAATGAAAGAGGTGGATTTGGGGTATTTTAACGGGCGTAGAAAAGATCAAGGATTTGGATGGGGGCAGAAAAGAGATGGTGGTGAACAGCTGTTTTAAAGACCTGGAGGGAGGAGAGGGATTGAAGGGAGTGTGGGAGTTTGTTACAGAGGCGGGAAAAAAGAGGAATGACAGAGTGAAGGTGAGCAGAGAGTCTTGATTTTGGTAGTTTCAGCAGAAGAGGGTTCCTGGCAGGTCTTGTGTCCTGAAGGAATATTTGGGGGACGTAGCACTGACAGAGCTGGGCCGGCGAGGAGTCGGTAGAAGACAGAAATACCACCAACCTGCCTGTGGTGAGCGAGTGAAAGGCCCTCAGAATCAGCTTCATCACAGGATATATCAATGATTCCGAAAGCCTTGGATTCAACAGCGTGAAGCCGAGCTAGGTGTGAGGCAGGAGCACCAGCCCAGACGGGAGAGCAGTATTCCATTGAGCTGCAGACGGAAGCTTTGTAAGTGGTGAGGATCTCAGAAGTGCATAGAAAGGACTTCACACGATGGAGGATGCCAAGTCGACAACTGGCTTTGTAGGCCAGTTTGGAAATGTGGTTTCCCAGGAAAGATCATGGCAGACAGTGAGACCCAAAAGCTTGAGAGACAGAACTTCCTCGAGAAAGTAGATGATTGTTGAGAAAGTAGATGGAAGGGTTTTGCAGGCGGTCTTTTTGTAGAAACAAAGTGAGAGTGTGAGATTTGTCAGGATTGAAAGACATGTTCCACTTGTTTGACCAGTTTGTGATTTTTTTTTCCAGGTCTGCAGAGAGTAAAGAGGCTCCAACCTGCCCATCTGGGAGTTGAGATATGGCGTGGCAGAGAATGGAGTTATCAGCAAAGAGGTAGAGAGGATTTTCCAGAGAGTCGGAGAGATCATTAATGCAGACCAGAAAAAGTGCAGGGCCCTGAACACTGCCTTGAGGAACTCCAGCCTGAACAGGAAGGGGAGATGAGAGAATTCTATTCAGGGCCACATGTTGACTGCAACAGTGGAGGCAGTCCGCAAGCCATGCATGGAGATTTCATGGATACCATAAGAGGAGAATTTGGTGAGTAGAGTTGGGTGTGTAGGGGAAGTATTTGGGGGAGACTCAAGACTCCAATGACCGGACACAGGTTTTACAAAAGGTCTGGTTTATTAACTGGTTATTCACTTCATTCCAATTACCAAATGATACCGCTTTATTCAATGGACCAGGTTAACTCTTTTCGCATGGTCCTTCTCGTTCGGCCGATGTTCCTCCGCCACTCCCGTCGGGCAGAGGGTCTGATGATGAGGAGTGCTCGTCCGTTCCGTCGGTCAGAGCTCCTGGTGACAAGTCCTCTCGACTCAATGTTTGCTCTGGTTTATATGGACAAAACTGGAGTTAATCCCCTGTCCGCTGAATCTTAATCCTTTCTCCGCTAATGCCCCAAGGTCATGCATGCACCAAGTCCTGGCATCAGCTCGCTCCCCTCCTGCTGCGAGGGGTGCTCCAGCCTGGGGCTGTGACCAGGTGGACAAGAGATTATCATGTTCGGGCACATTCCTGACTCAATTACGAACTCGTCTTTCACAGAGTTTGCAGGTAAAATGTATCTGCTTCGTTACCAGTGTTAATTAATAAGTTACCAGTGCCAATTAATAAGTTACACTGAGTTACACTTCCACAATTCCCTCATCTTTTTGTTTTTGTTTATATTAACCATTAATCTAAACATCAATATAAGTAAACAGTCAATCACTACAAGTAAACATCATTACAAGTATAAGTAAATAATCAATCACTGCAAGTAAACATCATTACGAGTATAAGTAAATAATCATAACTTTGGTAATCCAATTCCCTTAGGCATACACCGTCATCCTGCAAGAATCACAAGACATTTTGTTGGTCATTGGCTCCTTCCATATTGTTCAATCTATTGCATTTGCATCACAAATATATTTTCAAAACAACACTTCACCATCACCAAGATACAACAATTTCACTTCATTTTCAAGTTTTGTAAAGCATCTGCACCATCTGGCAAAAACGTTTGCCTCCACACAAATGTTGACTTTGTTTGAAAGGAAGGGCTGATCACTTGTGTTTGAATTCAGGTATGAAACATTTTCTCCTAATGTCTTCATAGCTCCTGCACTACTTCGTGTAGGATTTCGCTGTTGTGGTAACATTGCGGAGTCATAGACTGACCCTGCTCTCCTTGTAGCATTCTTGCCACTTTTTGCTGTAAACCATTGTAATTCCTGAACAAGGCCTTCACCCAGTTGTAGTCGACTTGCCTCCTCCCTCATTGTGAGTGGGCAGCAAGTATTGGTGTGACGTTGATTGGCCAGCAAGATGTGGAACAGGGATGCCGGATGCATCCACAATGATGTTGGGACCATGGTGTTCAGGTCATTCATGGTCCTTACCAGGAGCAACCAGCAGAATCGTGCACAGCTGTTGTGACAAGGGCACAGCCGTTTTTTGCAGCTCCATGCTGGTTCCCCGGATGTTGGTGAAGTAATAACATATGTCCCCGCATTTCACAGAGGTTGCAGGTGAAATGTCGTTGTCCTGCAGCTTCTGATGTGGTGAATGTTCGAAGCCTTCGAACAAGAGTAAGTGATCGCCTTTCTTTCATATGTTGCAGTGTGATCCAGGCAAATGGTCACATAAATTTCCTTGGTGAAGGTAAGCATTCATCTCCAAGTTACACGGGAGAATGTCTTCATCATTCTTTGAGAAAGAGGGTGTATGCCATGATTAACTTCATTTTTTAGCCACAAATTTTCTTTCTCGAACTTCTTCCCAATTCCGTTAGCAATCCCTCCAAAATGTGATCTCGTCTTATCCTTATGCTCAGTCACATCTGAATCTGCTTTCCGCACACACTGAATCAGATAGGGTACATCTTACCATGAAATCAGCATAATCATGTATATCTTCTGACAGTTTCACATTCAACAATTTGTTGTTTTTCCTTAACACAAAAGTTATATTCATTTATATGCGTCACACAAATAATATTCAATCAGGTATGTATTTTATTACTAAACTAAGAATAGCATTGTATATGATTACAATCACAAACGGGAATACCTAATTCCCAACAACAATTTTCCCAAACCAACAAATTAAACATAATGTATTATTACCATAATTCCTCTCCACTTTTTCTTTTCTCTCTTTTTTTTTTTTAACAGTGTGTCACTCGTGGTGATATGAGTTCACTGATATTGTAATTGACACAACTCATAACATTGTCGTTATGCCATTATCTTAATTCTACTGTATTCACTATTCATTTGCAACATCACTTGATTCATTCTTTTAATCTCGGTATTATTCATATCATCATAACAGTCTTTCTATTTTAGGTCCATATTTGTTTCTATTCTTATCAACCTCCTACGGTTTATCAATTTGTTCCAAAACACTGCAACCAAAGGTTTTAACCAAAGCTCTACCAAACTATTTCCAATTTGAACTCAAAATGCTAATTAAACAACAATTCAAAGAATTAACTTCAATGGGTCAACAAACTCATTTTATAAACAGATCTAATTTTCCCATCCAATAATTTTCCTTGCCAAATGTCATATTGCAACACTTTAATAAACCTTCGAAAAATGTCTCCCAAATCAAAAAATCCCTTTTTACTTCCCAAATACTCATCTGTAAATTACATATTCAATTACAGTTTTTTTCCTATTTGTTCGGCCTAAATGGCCACCGAAGTGGCTGCCAACATGCAGTACCGTTTTTATCTACCAAGCAAGTATTCGTCCACATAAGATCTCTACCAAAATGTTGTTTGTAAAAAACAAATCTGGGATTTCTGATTACATGGATGCACACTCTCAGGACATTTCAGGCTGCTTGTTAACAATCCACTACGATAAATTAATTCCTTTACCCACAATCAAATAATTAGTACAAATTGAGGATATTATCCCTATCACATTCATTTATAGATTCATTATGTTGGATCTAAATTTTCTCCCACTGCTGCAAGGAAGAACAATAGCTCTAATAAGTCTTTGTAATATCTCACTTCATTTACCCAGCATCGAAGAATTTATTTACTATCCATTCCCATCTGTTAACCAGTGACTTTGTTTGAACTCCAAAACTTAATTTGATGAATCCCATGTGTACAGCTACCACTTATTGAAACCCATACTTTTGTAGAAAATATCCAAGTAAGTGTTTTTATTTTAAACCCCCTTAACTGTTGCTCATCCATTTCTATGCACCCAGTGAGTACTACTGACACCAGTATGCCAATATAGGTGTGCGAGTTTAACAAATATGTTGCAGGTACACGTGACATCGCGTTCTGAGTATAGATAACGTAACAGCGCGTTCATGTCTGCCCCTTGGTTTAAGATTCATTCCGTTTTACTCCCTCATTTCTTTTTATGAAGCTCATATCCATAAATAGCTGTTATTCTCATATAAATTCTATCAAAAATGGAATCCCCAAATTACTCACAATTTTACTATTAATTAATGGCTGCTCATAACCCAGCACATCAAATCTTTATATTCCATCTCCCTTGACAAAAGAGATAATGTTCATAATCAAATTATATTTCTATTTTATTTTACGGATTCTCTGCATATTCAATCCTATCCACATAAAACTATCCATTTCCAGACAGGCACACTGTCGGTGTCAACAATCTTGTAAGATTGATACACAAAACAATAAAAAACACTAACATTGACACACAAAAATACACACACACATGCATTATGCGTATTTGTTTGCGTTGGAACTATTATTTACAGATCAAGATGGGTGTCAATTTTATTTCAATTTCTTAAAATTTGTCCTTCAATTTTAGAAATGCTAATACACAAATGGACCAAAAAGTTTATTCTTAGAAAACCCCTATGATGTCACATTGAAATTACCCTTTCAGTTCCCACAATAATTTATCCAAATTTGACTACACACCCATTTATATGTCAGTCGACCATTGACCTATCAATCATGCGAAACAATAGTCCGAAATTCCCACCTGATCATCATGTGACCCTTGTCCCTTGGTTTAAATTTGCAAAGCAATTGTTCCAACTTTGTAAATTTAAAATTGTGTGCCCAACATAAAAGATCCAATTTCGGCATGTGATCAATTAATTACTAATTTGCTTACAAGCAAAAGAAAAAATGAATAATTCTTGCTCCGAAAACTTTTCAGACCCAAGAATCATCGACAGTTATTCATGTTTGTCCAGTAATCGAATCTGTTGAGGCCAATCGTCATTTGGGATTTGCAGCAATGAAGGCCTAATCATTGTCTGAGGTACCGGTACGCACTGGTACCCTTGATCTTGGTTTGCCCCATGACCTTGTCCTCCTGTTGACATACGGACATCTTCTTCTCCAATGTCCCATCTTTCCACACTCGAAACACCGGTTTCTGTCGTTTCCTGGTCTGTGCACCTGTGCATTTGTATTGCTGGGCTGCATCTCTACATCCCTGGGTTGCCACTGCAATCTCTCGTTGTCTCCTGAAACACGAAAAAATTCTCTGTACCGTCCTTTTTGGGGAGACAACTGGAAATCAGATGGGACAACTGTCACTTTCATTCCTAATTTCGAGGGCAGTTGTGCATTTGTCTCCTCCACTGTATCCTGTATCCTTTTTATTTTAAGTTCTAGATCCGTTATCCGTTCTTGCTGTTCCCGTTGTCTGGATTCACCATCCCAAAGATGGAATGCAAGCCAGTCTACCGTTAGATTCTGTCTCTTCCTGGCTTTCAATCTTTGTTCCAATCTTTCCAATCGACTTCGCTCAAATGTACCATCTCTTGGAAACTCCTCATCATGTCCCTTTGTCCACAAATACCAATTCTCGACCTGCCTTATAGCTTCGGCACCATAACGGTCATACATATGATGTGTACAAGTACCTTTTTGTGGAATCTCTGGTTGTCCTTGTGTATTCTTGCAGGCTCCATTTCCCATTCTGCCTTTTATCAAAGTAGCGTTGGGTGTGTTGTAGCTTGTTCCAGGTTCCTCTAAAGCTTCACTCGTACCTCCAGGAAGGATCTCTCCACCTGTTCACACGGTGATTTCCAGAGAGTCTCCCTCAGTTGTGGCTTTTGCACAATCCAATCTGACAGATCAGTATTTGCAGATGAGCCGGAGGGTCAGTATGAAATGGGTGAATCCTCAGGTGTCCGCTCTGTTGACGGGGAAATCACACAATGGTAACCGCACATATATATCTGTATATAAACTCACCACCTTGCTCAATTTTCCCAGGTTGTCTCCACATTGATAATATCTCGCAAAGATATCAAAGCTTCTTTCTTGAGACCGCATTTTCATCAATCAAACAATCAATATATTCAATTCAATTTATTCAGTTCAATTTATTCAGTTAAATTTATTCAATTAAATTCAATCAATTAGATTCAATCAATCAACAATTCAATCAATTATTCAATTTCAATTAATTCATCAATATTCATCAATAAATCAAATTAATCATTTTGAATGACTCCTTGCATAAGTCCTTTCCCCAATGATGTCAGGACAGGTCCATCCATTGACTGAGATCGAATCTCATCGGTCGTCACCTCTGGTTCGTACCTCATGTCAATTGATGAATCACCGTCCTGTCCTAGGGTCATTTCTGACATATTTCCCCATTTTGCCTGGTCTCCACAAATTTTCTTTGCAACCACTAAAGGCAACTCATCCTCCATTCGTGAGACAAGAATATCTAATCATATCATTCAACTTCTTCCATAAATGTGAAGAATATCCAATCATATCATTCAACTTCTTCCATAAGTGTCAAGAATATCCAATGCATAAAAAATGGCAAGAATATCCAATCATATCATTCAATGTACCATCCGTGATATTTGTTTGCTCATTCACTATTCCTGATTCGTCATCAAGGATCTCCATCATCAGACAGCGTACTTAATTCCGCATTTTAATGAGAATTCAACAGGAATTTACGACTCAAAGGAAAAAGAACGAGCAGACCTTTTGCAGGACGATCGTTACAAAATCGTTACATATATTAAAGTATTTATAATGTCGACAAATCATAGCTTAATTCTTACAAAATTTGGTTCTTTGAATAAATCACAGCACCGGGAGAACCAGCTCCAAAAAATGGATCTTTGTGTTTATTCAGCACCCTAGTAATTGGTTCTTTGTGTACTAATTACACAGCACCCAGGCCCCGCTCATATGGATCTTTGTGCAGCGCTGCACAGCACCTGAGCAAAAGGGGTTTCATCTACATTTTCCTTATCCGGTGTACCATCCGTGATATTTGTTTGCTCATTCACTATTCCTGATTCGTCATCAAGGATCTCCATCATCACACAGCGTACTTAATTCCGCATTTTAATGAGAATTCAACAGGAATTTACGACTCAAAGGAAAAAGAACGAGCAGACATTTTGCAGGACGATAACTGGAATTAGTCGTGAAAATATATCCAAAATACACAAAAATACACACCCACACAAATAAACAACATTTATTCCGTTTAACAGAACAAACATTTCCTCTATCATGACATGCATGTCTTCAAAATTATATGACCAAGATAAAAAGTAAAACTAATTAAAACTGCGGGCAGTGATAATCCGGGGACCATACCGCTCCATCCTGATTGGACGAGTGCATGCTAGAGTCGTTAACAACGACAGTCCAGATCCGATTGTTCAAAATTTCAACTCAATCGATCGAAAAATGAACGCAGGGATGCATTTTAAAGGTGCAGTGGCACTAACTGAGTTGCCACGAATATGGCCACGAAATTGCCAATATGGCCATCACAAAATATTTTCCTTAATCAATTGGCTCATAGCATAACCAATCTGTAAGTATTTCATCCGAAGATGTATCTCTGAGGACTTTTAATTAAATAAGTCATTTATAAATCAACGAGTTAATTTATTAAATGATTAATCAATAAATCAATATTTTCCTTGACAGCCACATCACTTGGTCAGTGTCATGTCCAAATATCAGCTTCCTTACTCAAAAGGTGCCTGAGTTAATGTAATGTAATTACTGTAATAAGATTACTGCAATTACTGTAATGATTACTGTAATTACTGTAATTACCGGAACTGTAATTACTGTAATTACCTCAGGTAATTACTGTAATGTAATTACTGTAATTTAATAAGAAATGTAATTAATTAAATAAGTACTTCATTAATCGCTCATAATTAAATAACTCGTGAATTCTTATCCGATTTACTTAACATTTGAGTGTCCCCAAAACGTTGGAGCAAAACGTTGCAACAACGAAAGTGAAACGTTGTAGCGACGTTGTGGAAACGTTAGCAAAACTCAACATTTGAATGTTCCCAAAATGTTGGAGCAAAACGTTGTAACAACGAAAGTGAAACGTTGTAGCGACGTTGTGGAAACGTCAGCAAACCCAACATTTAAATGTTCACAAAACGTTGTAGCAAAACGTTGCAACAACGAAAGTGAAACGTTGTGGCGACGTTGTGGAAACGTCAGCAAAACCCAACATTTAAATGTTCACAAAACGTTGGAGCAAAACGTTGCAACAACGAAAGTGAAACGTTGTAGCGACGTTGTGGAAACGTCAGCAAAACCCAACATTTAAATGTTCACAAAACGTTGGAGCAAAACGTTGCAACAACGAAAGTGAAACGTTGTGGCGACGTTGTGGAAACGTCAGCAAAACCCAACATTTAAATGTTCACAAAACGTTGGAGCAAAACGTTGCAACAACGAAAGTGAAACGTTGTAGCGACGTTGTGGAAACGTCAGCAAAACCCAACATTTAAATGTTCACAAAACGTTGGAGCAAAACGTTGCAACAACGAAAGTGAAACGTTGTGGCGACGTTGTGGAAACGTCAGCAAAATCCAACATTTAAATGTTCACAAAACGTTGGAGCAAAACGTTGCAACAACGAAAGTGAAACGTTGTAGCGACGTTGTGGAAACGTCAGCAAAACCCAACATTTAAATGTTCACAAAACGTTGCAACAACAAATGATCACAAGTAATTATCACATTGCAATGACCTCTAAACATTCCTAAACCAATATCCCATTAAAATCCCATTAAAATCCCATTAAAATCCCATATCTTGTCACCCTTTGCATTGTTGAAAGCAATTAATTCCATAACTCAATATTACCTCAATTTATATATACCAGGGCGTGCCCGCACGTACGTGCTTGCCCGTACGTGCTTGCAAAAAAACATGCGTGCGAACAACAACAACAAAAAGACTTTGAAACCACGTGGCAGTAACGACCACAGAACCCCCCCTCTATTTACATGAAATGGTTTGGTCCATTCGCAAAGCCAAAGCGAACGACCACAGAACCCCCCCCTTCTATTTACATGAAATGGTTTGGTCCATTCGCAAAGCCAAAGCGAACGACCACAGAACCCCCCCCCCCTCTATTTACATGAAATGGTTTGGTCCATTCGCAAAGCCAAAGCGAACGGCTTGCGAGTACGGTGACCATACCTTGGGACCCACTTGTCCGATTAATTTCAAACCTTGAAAAGGCACATCCTCGGGTCCCCAGCAATATACCTGGCAAGTTTCAAGTATATCGGACCGGTAGTTTGTCGAGAAACAGCGGTCGCATACAGACAGACCGACACACACACCGAGATTACTGGAATTATAGATAGATAAAAATCCGATCCCATTAAAACCTTCAGACAAACCACTAGCAATATTATTTCTAGGACTAAAATTACCAGGACCATTATCAAACATTTATCAAAATATTAGGACCATCATCACACCAATGAATGACTCAATCCTTTAATGACTACATCTAAACCCAGACATTTTGAGTTCCGTAACTTTAATACTTCAAATTTTCCATTCCTTCCCTTCCTGATCCTTCGATGTAGGGATAGGTTCTTTTTAGGATCATGTTGCATCGAGCATTATTTTCCAAAACAGTGTGAACATTAAACCACACCAAAACCTCTGACATCCCACCATTAACACCTATTGTAAGCGTGCCGAATCAGTAAGCATCACCCCTCCTATGAGCCTCGACCAGAGGGTGGTTGTTACTCACAAACACTCGTCGCTAGCTGTTCCATTGTCTGCCGATTCCCACTATGCTGCCGATTTCCACTAGCTGTTTTATTTCTCTGAGCTCATGAAAGTGGTGACAATGGGTGGTCTGCCATTGCTCTTCCACAAAAGAGTCGTTCCAAAGATATAAGCCGTTTTGTCGCAATACCATAAATTGGAATGAGGTAAAAATATATATATATAAATATAATTCCATTTCCCGGTTCCCTGTCGCACGCCGAGAAAGTCGCGTGCTTTGAACAAGTGCAAAAAAAAAAAAACTACTTTAAACGAGTGTACCGGCCTTACACGTCTTGGAAGCAAATGGTCGCATGGTGCACGCATGCTCCGTTTGCTCCCAGGTCACAGTAAGGCCTTTAATGACCAGCGCAAAAAATACGTATTTACAGAAATCATTTAGGAAAACACGAATAATAGCTACAGTCGTTTATCGAAGTACCATTCATGATGGGTCACGCCACCTATCGCGGCATCGGTGCGCACGGAACCCCCAGAACCACCTCCTTCCCCATGTATGTACAAAACTATTTCCAAATTCGTAAATCATATTGGACAAAAACAAGCCACACTCACCTTTTAAAGACTTGTTTGTACAATTGATGCCAGCGGTGCCTCCAAATTGTAGGGGAAGTATTTGGGGGAGACTCAAGACTCCAATGACCGGACACAGGTTTTACAAAAGGTCTGGTTTATTAACTGGTTATTCACTTCATTCCAATTACCAAATGATACCGCTTTATTCAATGGACCAGGTTAACTCTTTTCGCATGGTCCTTCTCGTTCGGCCGATGTTCCTCCGCCACTGCCGTCGGGCAGAGGGTCTGATGATGAGGAGTGCTCGTCCGTTCCGTCGGTCAGAGCTCCTGGTGACAAGTCCTCTCGACTCAATGTTTGCTCTGGTTTATATGGACAAAACTGGAGTTAATCCCCTGTCCGCTGAATCTTAATCCTTTCTCCGCTAATGCCCCGAGGTCATGCATGCACCAAGTCCTGGCATCAGCTCGCTCCCCTCCTGCTGCGAGGGGTGCTCCAGCCTGGGGCTGTGACCAGGTGGACAAGAGATTATCATGTTCGGGCACATTCCTGACTCAATTACGAACTCGTCTTTCACAGAGTTTGCAGGTAAAATGTATCTGCTTCGTTACCAGTGTTAATTAATAAGTTACCAGTGCCAATTAATAAGTTACACTGAGTTACACTTCCACAGGTGCCAGACCGTATCGAAGGCACGAGATATGTCAAGGGAGACAGCTCTGATTTCCTGTTTGACATTGAGGACCACCATCCATGTGAAACTCCAAATGTGAACCTCCATCCAGACAGCAGAAGCAGCATGTCCAAAGTAGAGTGGCCTAGTCTGAATCCAAATTGATGACCAGAGATCAAGCCATTGGAGAAGAGGAAGGATTTAATTTCAGAAGTGATGATGGATTCCATGACCTTGCTGATGATTGGGAACAGGCTGATTGGTCTGTAGTTGCAAGGATCTGTTTCTGCACCTTTTTTATGTAAAGCGGTAATGTTGGCTGATTTCCATGCAGCTGGTAGATGCCCTTGATCAAAAGAGAGGGTGAAGAGAACAGAGAGAGGGTGAGATAGAGCGGCAGATTATACGCATGAAAGCAATATTACTACTGTAGAAAACCATGAAACGTCAGGGAATGTGATGTGTTGTGGTGATGTTTTGTCTTTGTAAGGGCAAGCTGAGTTATAAGAAACCTTGTCTGTGACTTTGGCATACCTGGTGCATGCAAAGAGTTCATCCTTAGTTATTAAAAAGCTAGGCTCATAGCAAAGTGTCTTAAAAGTGTCTTGAGGGACTAAAGTGTGTTAAGGGTATTGATGATATCATGGGATATTGGGGGTCTTAAGGGTCTTGATGGTATAATGGGATATTGGGGGTCTTAAGGGTCTTGATGGCATGATGGGGGTATTGGGGATCTTAAGGGTCTTGATGGTATAATGCGGTATTGGGTGTCTTTCGGATCTTGATGGTGTAATGGGGGTATTGGGGGTCTTTCGGATCTTGATGGTATAATGGGGGTATTGGGGGTCTTAAGGGTCATGATGGTATAATGGGATATTGGGGGTCTTAAGGGTCTTGATGGCATAATGTGGTATTGGGGGTCTTAAGGGTCTTGATGGTATAATGGGATATTGGGTGTCTTTCGGATCTTGATGGTATAATGAGGGTATTGGGGGTCTTAAAGGTCTTGATGGTATAATGGGGTACTGGGGGTCTTAAGGGTCTTGATGGTATGATGGGGTATTGGGGGGTCTTAAGGGTCTTGAAGTGTTAAGGTGTTAAGGGCTCCAAAGTGTCTTTGCAATCTGATGGGGTCTTGAGGGTCTTAACGATCTAAAGTGAAAGCGCGACGTTTCTTAACTACTTAAAGTGAGCCCTTAGAACACATGACTCAACACAACGAGAGGGTGCCCCAGGGGGGCTTGATTCACTCCAAGTAGATAAGGGGTCTAAGATGTCTAGTGTCTGAGGGTCTAAATTCTAAAGTCAAAAGTTTGAAAAGGTCCAAAGTAGGGTTTTTTTTAAACCTGGGGTCCATGGGGTTGGTCCAGGAGGTTCATGGAGGGCCCATGGAAAACTAAATATGTAGTATTATGATTTTAAGTATCTCCCAAAAACATCACTTATAATCACACATATTCTTCACACCAACAAATTGGTAGCTGCGATGTATTTCATTCATTATTTTGTTGCGGTCAAGAATATGTAAGCCTGTCTCCCCGGCTCCCCGCCAGAATGCAACGCCGATAAAGCCAAAGCCGCACAGAGAGACAGTTACCATTTGGATGCCGACCAGAAGACATCATATCCGGTCTGCTCCACGTAAGTCATTCTTGTTCATCCAAGTCACTAATACGTATAACCTGTAAGTTCGGCAAGTAAAGCCAATACAGTGATTGAGTGTGGCGCACGGACAGCGACAAAGATTTCAGCCCTTGGCAGCTCTCGGCTAGTGGACAGCTGGCAGTTTTGGTGGGAAATTTCAAACGTGAATTTGTAAAATGTGCCCTGTTTTTTGTAATATTTGTAAAATTTCAAATATGCCCTGTAATCAGAGCATGAAGTCCACAAAGCTACGAGAGGAGCAAATTCATCCTGAAAATGTTGAAGATGAGTTGAATGTTTTCAAGCAAAAGAAGACTCAATTTGATTCATCTGGCACTTTACCCAAACTTGGATTTGCTCATCTCAAAAAGCTTGCTTTGGAAGCGTCATACAAAGTCGCCTATTTGATTGCCGAAAAAACAATAAGCCACACATCATTGGTGAAACCTTGATCAAGTCTTGTACTCTGGGAACGGTTGAGATGGTGTGTGGCAAACAGCATCGGAAGGAAATTTAAAAAATATCGCTGTCAAATGACGCGATTTACTCAAGACATATCTTCAGATGGTCTTCAACAAGTGATGGGGGAGCTGAAAGCCAGCTCTCTCCCATTCAGCATACAGTTGGATGAAACACACTGATGTGAATAGTGGTTCAATCCAGGATGAGATTCCTTTTCTGAAAACTACTTGTAGCGATCACAAAGGCAGTAAATGTGTTCAACCTTGTCCACATTTTTTTTGATAATCATGACTTTAATGATTGGAGCAAGCAGCTGGCGATGATTTTCACTGATGGAGCACCAACAATGCTTGGGAACAAATCAGGATTTGCAAGCCTGGTGAAAGGAGAAGCTCCTCACATTGCTTCATTCACTGCATCCGACATCGACATGCAGGAGCCAAAACGCTGCCTCAAAATTTGAAGGACGTCGTGTGCACTGCCGTGCAGGTCGTGAACTTAATTTGAGCTCCTGTGACAAATCATCGCCTCTTCACAATTCGCTTCCAGGAAGTTGGCTCAGAACACGATGTCCTCCCGTTTTACAAGGAAGTTTGTTGGCTCTCACGAAGTCAAGTTTTATCTTGGCTCATGGTGCTTCAGGTGGAAGTTGCCATGTTTCTTGAAGAAAAAGAGAGCAACCTCTGTGGAAATTTGAGAATCCAGATTTTGTCCTGAGCCTGGCTCATTGGGCGGACATTTTTTTCTCATTTGAATGACCTGAATTGTTCTATTCAGGGGCCTGATATGACAATCATGGATGCTGGGGAGAAGTTGAAAGCATTTCTGGACAAGTTGCCCCTCTGGAAAAATCAGTTGGAGAAGGACAATTATGCAAATTTCTCAGGAGTGGACGAGCACTCGAAGAGACAGAAGTAATCTTGCCAAATCACATTCGGGATCAAACTTTGACTCATTTGCCAACCCTGAAAAAATCATTTCAAAATTATCTTTGCTCAGAAGAGCTGAAGTCTGCTGCATGGATTTGTAATCCATTCTTCATTGACCTGAACAGTGTTGATGATGCTGATATGGCAACAGATGATTCCTTTGACTTGAGAGCTTAGGAAATGATAAAAATGAGTTCCTGACAAAGAATTCTGGTGTTCAATGATGGAGGAATATCCTGTTATTGCCAATAGGGCTCTGCAGTCTCTCGTCCTGTCCGCAAAAACTTACCTGTGTGAAGCAGGGTTTTCAACATTGCTGGTTATCAAAACCAAGTCCCAAAACTGGTTGGATGCAGCAGATGATACATCGGGTGCTGTATCAAAGACAGCCCCTCGGTTTCATGTCCTGGTTGCTTTGACGCAGCAGCAACCATCTCATTAAGCCCTACGCCAGTTTCCTATACTAATTATATGCTGCACTGAATTTGATTTGCTACCTGGTGAGCCAGAATAAAGTTTTTGAAAATAACTATCCAGAGTACTTTGTTTTTTTCCTCTAATTTGTTACTGGAGCCTTATGAAGATATATTATTTAATGGGGTGGGGGTCCATGGATAATACTTGAGCATCTGCAGGGTAAATATGTTTTAAAAAGGCTAAGAACTTTGCACTGGTCTAAAGGGTCTGAATGTTTGAAGGGTCTAAAGTCAAAGCTTTATAAAGGTCCAAAGGGTCTAAACTCTAAGGGGTCTGTGGGTTTAAGGTGCCAGAAACCGCCTTGTACACCTTTTCCATCTGTTGTAAACAGGGATCAGCATGAGAAACTAGACAGTAGGAGTTTTGTTCGGAGAGGTGATAAAAGACGCTGACTGTATGGGGTATTTTATGGGTGGGGAGTGGCTCAACTCTTTCCTCAACCTACTTAATCCTTACACATTGACCCCCAATCATCAGGACCAGGAAGTATGAAAACTCAAGTAAAGCTTGTTATTGGTGTTGCAGTCAAAACTTTTTGCCTCAAGATGCTGTGGCTTCAGGTCCAAAATTTCACAAACGACTTTTGTCTTTCTATTGAATCTATTGTCTCTTGTCATTAATGTAAAAGTACATTGTTGTATTTCCCTGTCTTTTACTTAATTATACATTAAGGCTTACAATAAAACAGACTGGGAAAAACAATTACTTTTTGAGTTCATTTCGTTTCTCTGTTATGTCCTTGCATTGGGAACTATGAATAATGTATTACTCAAAAATCAAGATTTCCTTCAGCAATTTCAGTCCAATTCATGAAGCTGGTTACATTATATGATTGACATGTCACCAACAGGTTTGAAAAACGGAAATTAATCAACTTGTTTGCAAAGATTGGTGCAGTATTAATGTTATCTTGGATAGAAATTCATGTGAATCTACATTGATAAAATTGTTTCCCATTGTCACCAGCAGAATGAAAAATTCGTAAAAGTGTGAAATTAATTTTTCTGCCTTTTGAGCAAATTAGCTCTTGTTTTTTCAGGCCTCTGTCTTCAATGATCTTTAGCGGAATCAGTTGTATCCTCAAATCATTCTTGCAGAACTAAATGTTGTAGTTTAGCAGACACAGACTCAGTGGTATAATAGAGATTGTCTGCTCTGATTTTGGGAGTTTGGCGGTTCGATGCTGACCTTGGCTGAGTCACACCAATAACTTCAAGAATGGTAGTAGTGGGGCAGCTTAGCACCGAATTTCAAAGGGATGGGGACATGCCGGATAAAAGCACCAAAATTTTATCAGGCACTCTTCAGGGTCCCAGCTATGATTCTATAACCGGCACCAAGCGATACGACCACTCTTATTTGAAATGTTTTATTATCTGTGACTTTTTTTTTGGAAAATGTTGGAAAAAAATTTTTTGGGTTTTTGGAAAAGAAATGTTTTTATTGCAGAAATGAGAATCTTTTCCGAACATTTTGGTGTAATTGTTTTTAAAATCGAACATCTAGAAGTATTTTAAAACAATATTTGAAAATTAGGTGTCTCGGGTGAATTTCCTTAATTTGGAAAATTTGTTGGAAAATTCTTGGAAATTTCCTGGAATTTTTTTTTTTGGGGGTTTTTGGAAAAGAAATGTTTTTATTGCAGAAATGGAAATCTTTTCCGAACATTTTGGTGTAATTGTTTTTAAAATCGCACATCTAGAAGTATTTTAAAACAATATTTGAAAATTAGGTGTCTCGGGTGCATTTCCTCAGCATTTAAGCTTCAATTCTAGAACCGGCGCCAAACGATCCGAACAGCAAGATGCATGCACAAGAGACATTTATATATTTTTATTTAATTACATGCATATTATATTAAATCTGCTATATGT
This sequence comes from Myxine glutinosa, assembly GCF_964187855.1. Taxonomy (NCBI): domain Eukaryota; kingdom Metazoa; phylum Chordata; class Myxini; order Myxiniformes; family Myxinidae; genus Myxine; species Myxine glutinosa. The sequence continues at coordinate 107,586,417 of NC_136264.1, forward strand.
TGAAATTATATCTGCTATATGTTGCTATATGTTGCATGGCAAAAGAAGAGGTGGTCAAGGGAGATTGTATAGCCTGGTCCGCCTACCATGCCTCGTTTCAAAACAGTCCTGCTCAAGAAGTACAAGCTGCCATCACTCAACTTCTGCCTCTCTTCAATGAGAAGGCAGCCACACCTGCAATGATCAAGCATGGAATGGATGTCATCCGTGAATCTACACAGTTCCCGAACCCTGGACAGATTCCAATAATAGCAATGGATGCTCCGCTGTATGCGCTTGCCAAGTTCATTCAGTGGCACTGGCCTACCACACACGGTGAAGACCAGTATGTTGTCATGTTCGGCGGACTCCACCTGGAGATGGCGGTGTGGAAGACACTTGGAGACTACCTAGACGGATCTGGATGGGCGACAGCAATAAACCAGGCAGGCAGAGCCTCTGCTGGCACAGCTGAATCCTTCCTGAAGGCATCACACCTGACGAGAACCAGGCATGCCCACCAAGTCAGCGTTCTGGCACTCTCCAAGCTGCAACATGATGCCTACCTGAAGGGAGCTGCTGGTGCAGCAACTGAAGATAGGACAGAAGAGGACTGGAAACAAAGCATGATCACGAAGAGTCCAACCTTTCAGTACTGGGACACCATCCTGAGGATTGAGCTCCTGGGACTCACCTTCGTTCGCGCTCACAGAGAAAGAGACTTTCCCCTGCATGTCGAGTCTCTGAAAGCCCTGGCACCATGGTTCTTCGCACTTGACCACCATAATTATGCCAGATGGGTCCCGATCCACATCCGCGACATGGAGAGCCTCCCTCCAACAATCGAAGAGGTGTTTATTGTCAGAGGCAACTGGGTTGTTCAGAAGACAGCCAGAAGGTTCTCCAGCATTCCGATCGACCAAGCCCATGAACAAAATAATGAGCTTGTGAAGGGCCCTGGAGGAGCCATTGGCCTGAGTGAAAACCCACCAGCCTTCAAGAAGTGGATGATTGCCGGACCTGAGCAGGCACGCATTCTCACTGAGTTTGAGCGGGAGTACACCATCTCAGAAGATGAATGCCAGCACCACGAAGAAGGTCTGTCTGCGCAGAAGACATTTCACGAGCAAACACTGGGCCTTATTCAAGTTATCAACGAGATTAGCAACCCGTTCCTAGATGAAGGAAGCGAGCTGATTGCACTCGACACGCGGCATGTGATTGAAGAATCTGTGGCCAACACTGTGCATACCATAGAAGAAGTGGGAAAGGCTCAGTACGACAGCTACAACAAGGCTATCATCACTGAACGAAGGCAGTCCATCCATGAGCCTGTGAAGAGGAACTCATTGCCTCTCTTCAGGTCACCATCCAAGGGGAAGAGGAAGCAGTCAGAGGATGTTTCCCTGTTGAAAGATGATGTGTCCCTCTTCTCTCGTCTGTACATAGTTGCTCAGAACAGGGATACAGATATGGGAACCTTCTTCCAGCATGAAAATCATCCGCACCCCCCTTCTCTATCTGAAAGAGGAAAACTGCGCCAAGGAAAGAAGTCAGACCTCATTGGTATCCTTGTGCAAGAACCACAAAACTCTGAAAGAACCATTTCCAAATTGAGGAAATGCACCCGAGACACCTAATTTTCAAATATTGTTTTAAAATACTTCTAGATGTGCGATTTTAAAAACAATTACACCAAAATGTTCGGCAAAGATTATCATTTCTGCAATAAAAACATTTCTTTTCCAAAAACCCAAAAAAAAAAATTTCACAAATTTTCCAAATTTTTTTTCACAAATAATAAAAATTTTCAAATAAGAGTGGTCGTATCGCTTGGTGCCGGTTATAGAATCATAGCTGGGACCCTGAAGATTGCCTGATAAAATTTTGGTGCTTTTATCCGGCATGTCCCCATCCACTACCTAAGCTGCCAGACTATAGGGGCGCTGCCTTACTCAATGCTCAGCATTGAAAGGATTTTGCACAGACAAAGCTCATAGGCTGGAATCCCTTGGGGAGGTGAAAAATTCTTAAGCTTATCTGCTGAGTGCAAAGAGGTAAAAGTGACATCATAAAGATGGCGTTGCTCATACCGATAGTACCCTGGGAAGTTGTATCTCTTCCCACAAGCTCAGCGACTGTTTCTCCGAAGTCAAGTTTGGTTTTCTCTCATGTATTTATCTGCATTTGTTTGCTCCAGAGGAGAGAGTATTGCATTTAGGTCCACCTGCTTGGTTGTCTCTTTATCTTCTTCTACTCCCTCTTCTCTTATACTTATTCTCTGCTCCTTAACCCCAACAGTTCGGGATCGGTGACTCAGATCCACCTTCTCCATTTCTTTTCTGTCCTCCACTTCTTCCTCTCTCAAGCACTCACTCTTCAAATCTCTTTCCACAGCCCCCCCACACCCCCCCCGCCACCTTAATCTCATTCATCCTCTTGATATTCTCCCTCTAAATTGGCTAATTCCATGCTTCTTCATCTTTTTCTCTCATCGCAGGTCCAGCCCACCGTAACCTAGTCTCTCTAATCCTTTCTATGATACTTAAAATGTCAGCTCTCTTTCGTATATCCTCATTCCTCAACCCCACTCTTAGTGATACTCTGAGAATCCACCAAATCATTCTCATCTCTGTTCTCTCAAGCAACTCCTCTCCCTATTTTCTCAAAGCCTATGCTTCTGCACCATACATTATAATCGGTCTAATCACTGGCTTGTAGATTTTAACCTTCAATTTTCTCAGTATCCTATTGCAGATGACTCCACTAACCTCCTTGCATTTTTCTCATGCTGCCTTCACGATATCCTGGATTTATGCTTCACAACCTCCTCATTCCTTAAGTGTTGAACCAAGGTATTTGAATTAGTCCACTTGTGTCATCTCTCTGCTCTTTATATCTGCAATCTTGGCCCTCTCAACACCAGTCTTACAACACACCATAACGTCTGTCTTTTGTTACGGATTCGTCACTTCCATCGTTGTGGTTTTCATTCACTGTAAGCATTTTTGGTTCCATGTACTATTATTGTTATCGTTTAAGTGAAATGGAGATAACTGTTTTCACGAGGTAAAAAATTAGTGTTTTAAAAGAAACCGGAAACCGGATCGGGAGGAACCGGAAGAAGATGAGGAGGACGCGAAAGGCGGAGCAAGTGAGGTCAGGAAGAAAAGCTGAGCTGCTTTGAGGTCTCGAGGAGACGCTGGCGAACGGGGGTCATGAGCGAACTTTGGGTTTCCTGGGAAAAGGATTCCTGTGACAGAGTGGTTATCACTGTGACAGATAAACCTGCGTGTCGGGTTTTGCGGTTGTTTCCGAAGAGAATCGTTGGAGAGCAGGTACGCCTCCAGTACGGGCCCACCCGCCATTTCGCCTCGCTCCCGCCATTTTGCCTCGCTCCAGCCTTTTCACCTCACTCCAGCCATTTCACTGCACCCAGCCGTTAGCCTGGTTTGCGAGTGTAACGTGGATTTCGATTGGGAATTTGTGGTTCTCCGTTTGGGAGCCGCTGAACGTTCATACCCGAAGGTGTGATTTCCCAGTCGCCTTTTGGGTGCACCTTTGCGCCTCTTTGACAGCGTTGACTGTCACCCGACTTGGATTCTGGTCTCGATTCGACATTTTTCTTGCTATCACCGGAGCATGGATCGACTTTGGCTTGGTGCCAGGACAGTGACTTTGGGAATGTTCTTTTCGCTCACTTGGAGCACAGGGAGTTATTGAATAAGAAACTGATGGTACCATCATAGGAATTATATGGTATTTTTGTGGTGCAATTGAAACATATTGTACTTGTGCTGTTATACTTGTGTGACCTTAATACAATACTTGTTTTTGGTAACAATTGGTTGGTGTGGTTTCATCATTGTAGTAAGGGAAACATATGAAAATCTGTTCACTAAATTGTTACCAAAAAATTTCTTCACCAATATGTTTGTAAAGGTGTGTAATAATATGTGTTAAAATGTTGAAGGTCAACTCCCGTGGGAAACCCAGAAAAAAAGCTGTTGAATTCGGGTACCGAAAAATTATTTTCGAGAATTTTTTTTTTTTTTAAATCGGCCCTTAAGTAACTTATGAGGGGTCAAATAAGGGTTTTTCATGATTCTGAGTTGATTGTTAACATTTATGTTTCACCACAGACACTCCTTTGTGGAAAAATAATTTCTAAATATATCTCATTTTCTACTTTGCAGGACATGGAGTCTAGCAATATGGATGAAGACGTTACTCCACCTGTGCTCAATTGCTTCATCTGTGCACGCTCGGATACACCAGCTGAAAGGCTCATACAGGCAACTCCAAAGGGATACTCAACTTTATTGAAACAAGCAGAAACTGTCGAAAATGTTACTGTTGTGGAACGTATGAAGGAGGCTCAAAAGGAAGGAAAACTGAGGTACCACCAGAAGTGTAAAAATGATCTGTACAACAACTTTGTTGCAACCACCAAGAAGTCAGCTCAAGCATCAAAGGCAGAGAAAGAGTCATCAAAGTTGAAGAGAAGACGCACTACTTGTGAGTTCAGTTCATCAACTGGCTGTAGGTCTAGAAGATCACAGTCAGTTGACCTCCTGTATAAGGATGTACGCATTCTTTGCAACCAACCAGCCCAGCTCTACAAAAATAATCCAGCACAAGCTAGAAAGAAATACAGAGTGCCAGATAATTTGACTGCAGATACACTGAAGGCAAGCTTGCTGAAGACAGCACGGAGTCGCGGGGATGACTGGGGCACTGAGGTCACTGGACGCCTGGAAGGGATCAACGACTTGGTAGCAGAAGAAACACTGTACCATTTGCGATGCAAACTTATGTTTGCGAGAGGTGACAGTTTGTCCAAGACTGATGAGGAAGGAAAAAGGAAGAGAGGACAGAGGAGTATTGATGAGGAGCGAGAGGCAATTTTTATTGAATTCTGCGAATGGTTAGACTCAGAATTAGAGCATGGGGTAATGAACATGGACCAAGTCCATGAAAAGCTGCAGGAGTTTGATCAGTCACCAGAGAAGAGCCTTTCTTATTCAAAGCATTGGCTAAAGATAAAACTGCTAGAGAAATATGAAGACACCTTGTATTTCACAACACAGGAAAGAAGGGCAGATGTACTCTGTCTCAAAGATGGCACCGACAATATTCTGCGAGGGCATCATGCTAATCTTGACCATGGAGATGAGAAGACTCAGATCATAAAGACGGCACTCAAGTTCATATCCAATGATATTGCCTTGATTGATTTAGGTCCAAAGTCATACCCCACCACACACAGTATGACTGACATCGATAGTCAGCTGACACTTGTTCCTGCAAGCCTTCAGATGTTCTTGAGACCGATTGTCAAGACAGAAGAAAGAGTTGCCGTTTGGGGGCAGAATTTTATTAAGGTCTGTCGACCTCGGTCTGGAGTATTGCCACACCAAATGGGGCTTGCCATACAACTTGATCATAGATTTGGGTCAAAATGGATGCTCAACAAGTTCCACCGGCTGGGATACACTGAGTCTTACACGGAGACACAAAACTACAAATACTGCTTCCTTAATAGTAGGAGTGGAGATGATGTTCCAGATACTTCTGGCACTCTTGACACCATTGTGGAGGAAACCGATGAACAGATCAATGATGAGGTTGCAGTTGATGCTGCACTTGAGGATCAATCAGTGATGACAGCCAAAGTGCCAGCCAGTGAAAGTGAATTGTCAAGTAATGATCAGGTGGTCTTTATGGAGGTTGGGGAAACAAACAATGCAGTCACTCAGTTTGTTGGAGACAATATAGATTTAAACATTGTCTCTATTCACGGAAACACTCCCTTTCACTCAATGGGTTGGATCGAAGTCACCTCTCCGGCACCACCTTTGCCAGATCCACAGACAACAGCAGCTTTCCCCCGGGTGAAGTTGAAGGCACTCGACAAAGCTAAGATCCTGAGAGGAACTGAAGTAAAGATTATTCCATTTACGAACAGGAAACAGATAGGAACGAACACGATCATGTTTCTCCCCCTCGCTGAGCTTTCCTCCTCCCTGGCTCATGATCAGCCACTCCTCACTCCAGGTGACACACTCTGGGCAGCGGGGTGGGTGATCAAAGCCAACGATCCTGAGTTCCCACACTCCAACTGGAATGGCTGGATGAAGAGAATCCATGTTAATGAAGCAAAGCAGAGCACACAGATCGAGTTCCTCCCAGTTATTGAAGGAGACCCTAATGACCTCAACACCAATAACTTGGATCTTGGAGACGGCGGCAGGGATTTTCGAAGCTCCACACGGTCTCCACGTTTTTCGAAGTTAAGTCTGTTCACAATTGTATTTTGTCGAAACTGTATTTATCTTTCGGTGTGTGAAGTTATTGTGTGCAACTTTGGTTGTTTCTCGGTGTTTATCTTTCATAAATTGATCGTCTGTTTGCCGTGTCGCGAGCAAGGCCTTGTACAGTGTGCACTGTACAACCTTGAGGCTTTGTTTTTCTCTCAGTGGTCCGTCGTTTGTGATCCAATAACTTTCGTTCTCTGTATTCCCAGTCTTTTCACCCATAGCCTACTTCCTTGTGTAAATCTCAACTCAAAAAAAAAAAAAAAAAAACATTTCCTTCTCTGGTCTCATTCGTTTATTCATTCTTATTCGTTCGTTCGTTCTTCGACCACGTGTTTCTCCCCCATTTCCCCAGATAGTTTTCACTCATTAACCTTCAATGTTTACACTTTCCCCTCAAGTTATGTATTCCGTCATATTTTATAACACCTTTTTCTTCTTCTTCTTTAAAAGGCTGCTTTCGACTTGCTCACCAAATCAATTCATCCCAAAAAAAATATCCATCTCCTATAGTGCCTTTGTTCTACATTCCCTAAACTCTCCTGCACTCCATCCTCCATCCAGCGTCCTTAAACGTATTTTTAACTCGAAGGTCACAAGAAACTCATTTTGCAATAAATGTTCGTTTCCCATAAATCGTACACTTTCAAAAATCCAATCTCACCCCTCCCCTCCAAATCTTCCCCATAACCCCTCCCCTCCAAATCTTCCCCATCACCCCTCCCCTCCAAATCTTCCCCATCACCCATCCCTTTCAAATCTCCCCCCTTGCCCCCTCCCTCCTAAACTACTCCCTCACCCCTCCCCGCCAAGACGCCCCCTCGCCCCTCCCCTCCTAGACTCCTGCCTCACCCCTCCCCTCCAAATCTCCCCCATATCCCATCCCTTTCAAATCCCTCCCCTTGTCCCTTCCCTCCCAAACTCCCCCCTCACCCCTCCCCTTCAAATCTCCCCACCCTCATTGCTTCTCAATTTCCCCCCGCTCACTCCCCCTCCTCAAAGCGTCCTCCCCGCTTCTTCCCCCTTCAAATTCTCACCTCCATCTCCCCCAACCTTCTGCCTCGCTCTTCCCCCTCCTCAAATAACACCTCATTGTGGCTCACCCAATCACCATCAAACCTTTTGTCCGCCCCATCCTTCCCTTTCTCCGAGCTATTCTGAAATCTCTGACACACCTTCAACAGCTCTCCCTACCTCTTCCACCTCTTCCACATCTTACCCTACCCCTCCTCCCCCCTGTTCTGTATCTGATGCTCCCCCTTCCTCTTCATTAACGGTATGGACCTCAAACATCCGGGGCCTTCGTTCAAACTTAACTGATCTCTCCATACAGGTTGCTTCTGTCAAACCAGACGTGATCTGCTTAACAGAAACTTTCCTCCTTTATGATGTCTCTGATTCCATAGTATCTCTCCCGGGCTACTCCCTCCTCCGGTATGATAGACCTGAGCCTCGTCCTGGAGGCGGGGTTGCTATCTTTATCAAAAACTCTCTTCCTCACTCGCCCTGCACTGCACTCTCTCCACCTCACCCCCAGGAATACCTCTGGCTACGGCTTCCCCTTCGCTCCCACCTCTTGTTCATATGTGTGTTGTACCGTCCACCAAACAGTGATGACTCCATCTACATCTCGCTGTCTGATGATATGGACCAACTTCTATCTACTCATCCCAACTCTCTCTTCCTCATATGTGGTGATTTCAACTGTCATCATGCCAGTTGGCTGGGTGTGGGTACCTCTCTCACCAGCCATGGCTCCTCAGCAAAGGACTTCTGCGACTCACTGGGACTGACACAATCTGTCAATTTCCCGACCCGGATCTCAGTCAACGGAACATCTTCTCTTCTGGACTTGGTTATGACTAACTTCCCTGAAAATGTCTGCTGCTCTTCTTCTGCTCCGATCGGATCATCTGATCATGTCCTTGTTAAAGTGGACATCTCTCTGACCATCCTCAGGGAGCCTGCTCAGCGTCGACGAGTCTGGCATTTCACTCAGGCCAACTGGCACGGTCTTCAAGCAGCCATCAATCATCTGGACTGGTCTCCCATCTCTACCACCTCTGACATCAACTCATCCTGGGAATTCTTCCAAAGTAAATTGCTCTCTCTCATGCACAGATTTATCCCATCTCGTCTTCAGTTGTCATACCCTTCCTCCCGTCCATGGTACACGGAATCTTGTGGTGAGGCTGTTGCCCAGAAACAACTTGCCTTCGTCTCCTGGAAAGCAAATCCAACGGAAGGAAATCTCATTTCCTTTCACAAAGCCCGAAACAAGTGTGTGTCCACCCTCAGGAGAGCCAGGAAACAATATCTCTCCGTTCTCAAGACCGAACTCTCTTATCTGTCTCCCTCTTCCAAATCCTGGTGGCGTCTGGTCAAATCCATTTCTGGTGTTTGTTCCCCCTCCATCCCCTCCCTTACCTCAAACGGCTACACAGCTGACTCCGCACGTGAAAAAGCTGAATGCCTCAACTCTGTGTTTGCCTCTAAATCTTGTGTCCCAAACCCATCCCTCTCTGTACCCACCATACCCAGTCGTACCCTGCTGCTCCTGGACTCCGTGTCCTTTCCTCCTGACAAGGTGGAAAAGTTTCTGTCAACCCTCGACTCTGATTCTGCAACTGGACCCGACGGCATCAGCCCACGGGTCCTAAAATCCTGCTCTGCTGCTCTATCTCACCCTCTCTCTGTTCTCTTCACCCTCTCTTTTGCTCAAGGTCAACTGCCATCTGCTTGGAAATCAGCCAACATCACCGCTTTGCACAAAAAAGGTGCAAAAACAGATCCTAGCAACTACAGACCAATCAGCCTTCTCCCAATTATCAGCAAAGTCATGGAATCCATCATTGCTTCTGATATGAAATCTTTCCTCTTCTCCAATGGCTTGATCTCTGATCATCAATTTGGTTTCAGACCAGGTCACTCTACTCTGGACATGCTGCTTCTGCTGTCTCAACAATGGATGGAGGTCCTCAATGCCAAACAGGAAATTAGAGCTGTCTCCCTCGACATATCACGTGCCTTCGACACGGTCTGGCACCCCGCTCTGCTCACCAAACTCTCCTCATTTGGTATCCATGGAAATCTCCACGCATGGCTGGCGGACTTCCTCTCTAGTCGTCGTCAACGTGTGGCCCTGAATGGGTTTCTCTCATCTCCTCTTCCTGTTCAGGCTGGAGTTCCCCAAGGCAGTGTTCTGGGCCCCGTGCTTTTTCTGGTCTTCATCAATGATCTCTCTGACTCTCTCGAAAATCCTCTCTATCTCTTTGCTGATGACTCCACTCTCTGCCGCTCCATTCCTCTTCCCTCAGATCGGCAGTCTGCTGCCTCCTCACTCTCTGAAGACCTGGACAAAATCACAGACTGGTCAAACAAGTGGAACATGTCTTTCAATCCTGACAAATCTCACACTCTTACTATGTCTCTCCGAAAAGATCGACTGGACAACCCTCCCATCTACTTTCTCAACAATCCTCTCCAAGAAGTTCTGTCGCTCAAGATTTTGGGTCTCACTATCTGCCATGATCTTTCTTGGGAAAACCACATTTCCAAGCTGGCCTCCAAAGCCAGTCGCCGACTGGGCATCCTCCGTCGTGCGAAGTCCTTCCTCGGCACACCTGAGCTCCTCACCACATACAAGGGTTTCATCCGCAGCTCAATGGAATACTGTTCTCCCCTATGGGCCGGTGCTCCTGCCTCACACCTAGCTCGGCTTCACGCTGTTGAAACCAAAGCTTTCAGAATTATTGGAATCTCCCGCGATGAAGCTATCTCTGAGGGCCTTTCACTCACTCACCGCAGGCAGGTAGGTGGTCTTTCTGTCTTCTACCGACTCCTCTCCGGCCTTGCACCCCCAGCTCTCTCTGTGCTCTGTCCCCCAAATATTCCTACAGGTCGCACAAGATCTGCCAGCAACCCTCTGATGGTTAAACTGCCGAAATCTCGGCTCTCCGCTCACCTTCACTCTTTCATTCCTCTTTTCTCCCGCCTCTGGAACAAACTCCCTCACTCCCTTCAATCCCACTCCTCCCTCCAGGTCTTTAAAACAGCTGTTCACCACCATCTCTTATCTTCCCCTATCCAAAACCTTGATCTTTTCTACCCCCGCTAATTCACCCCAGATCCACCTTGTTTGAAATTCCAACTTCTTTCCTGGAAGTCCTGGCAGTGTCCATATGTTTTATACCTCTCCCACTGCCCCCTTCCCACGCCCCCCCCCCCAAAGCCCTCGCCCTCTCTCAGATCTCTCGATGTCTCCATGTCTCTCGGTCCCTGCTCTCAAATGTTGTGTTTGTGTCCTTCCCCCTCTCTCCCCATCTTGTCTACCGCTCCCTATGTTATATGTTTTATGTGTCGGTTTGTCTTTCTGTGTGTTCATGTGATTAATGTTCGCTCTTTCACGAGCCTCGATATTGTATACAAAAAAAAAAAAAAAAAAAAAAAAAAAAACTCGAGTATTATATATGTATGTGAAATAAAAGCTACTTTGTGTGTAAATGTAAAAGTGAAAATATAAATGTTAACAATCAACTCAGAATCATGAAAAACCCTTATTTGACCCCTCATAAGTTACTTAAGGGCCGATTAAAATAAAATAAAAATTCTCGAAAATAATTTTTCGGTACCCGAATTCAACAGCTTTTTTTCTGGGTTTCCCACGGGAGTTGAACTTCAACATTTTAACACATGTTATTACACACCTTTACAAACATATTGGTGAAGAAATTTTTTGGTAACAATTTAGTTAACAGATTTGTGAAATATCTCATAAAATGCCCTTACTATTGGTCATTGGCACATTATAACACATCTTTCTGCTGTGACTCCTTTCGGGGCTCGGAGGTACACCGTGACCGTGGTTTGGGGAGGAGCACGTAACACTTTCTAGAATAAACCTTCAATCCCTGCCTCTCTAAACTCTCTTGCCATTCCAGCACTCTTTATCTGCAGCTCTTCCTTTGATTCTGCTGTAATGACTAGGTCACTGTTACAAAAAGGAAGGGACTTGGTCTACACCAGGCTTCTGCACTAACCTCCACTCAAAAATATTGTGAGTCCCCATTCATTGTCTTGACCATGGCATTGGCTCCCGTATACATTTCCATCATGATTCTAACAATCTTCTCTGGCATGCCCTTCTTCCTCAAACACCAATACACAACTTCTCTTGGAATTCTATCATATGGCTACTCTAGATCTATGAATGCCCAGTAGAGCTTCGTATATCTTTTCCTAAATCATGATAAAAATCGGTCCTTTACAATCAATAGGCACTACGTGAATTTTGTAATGACATAATCTGTCCCAGAATGCTTGGCACACATGTGTAGAAGCAACAATGGTGATTGGGACAGGGAAGGTGTATCGTGTGTATCGTGCTTGCCAGACAAGGATTGTTACCTAAAATGGCTCTCAAAGCTACTAAAATAAGCCAAAAATACTTGGAAATGTACCTGCGACAGAGGGGTGTGCCTCTCCACAACTAAAGATATGGAGGACTTTCTGATCTGATTTCTGATCAACTCTGATCAATGCCCAAAATGTTGATATCTTGCAGCCCGTACTGCAAACACTCCTGCCGATGTGGGCCCATGCAAGATCTGGAGACAGGTTGTGGCTGGACCTGGAGACAAGATGGACAGGCTGTGGATGGTGCCTTCTACCCGACCTCCACTAACACCCCTAACAATGAGTGGACATTGAACCTTGTGGAATTACCACGTGTGAACATGGCAGGCTTGGTGATTTATTTAATATACATCTGCAAGTAGAAAGTTGATGCCATCATTCTCAATATTCAGGCAGACTTCCCAGAAATTGACACCATATCTGGTTTGAATGCTCCTTAATACTGATGGGAAGGTAATATCTGGGGCTTGTGAATGCACATGGCAAGGTTAAAATGTTGATATTTACTAATAATCATGTTTTTGAGGAGTGGAAGTGGGAGGGGCGTCTGTGTGGGAGCTGTATGGGCTGTGAAGGCCATTATGTAATTTTTGTTTGGTTTCAGGGCCACAAAAGGAATTAGACTAGATTTCTGCATCTATTGCATTTAGGTCCACCTGCTTGGAGAACAGGAGAAGCATGAGAAAAAGGAGATGCATCCGTCCATGGTTGTGTTTATGTGTGTTATATGGGCCATATCTATTGCCACCACTTGCTTGTATGAACAGGAAATGGTACAAACTTGACACCTCTCATCCACGGATATTTCTCATATTCCTATATTTCTGTGAGTCCAATTTGTATTTAAGATAGACTCAAATGACTAAATACAGGACAAATTAGAATCAGCCAATCCTTTTGAGGAAATTTTGAGGTTTGTCTCCTGAAGACTCCTAAAGACTGTAAAGACAAACTTATTGGCAGTCCAAGGATATGGTGCATTTTAGGAACTTCTTACACTCTTTGTTAGCTCAGAAGAATTTGTTAGCAATGTCTTCTGACTTCCACGTGATAAGACACTTTCAGCCCCCCACCCATGCCATACCCCTCCTGGGAAAAGGTAGGGGCGGAAATTTCCAGCTTCTTTCCTTCTTTAATCTCCCCCTTCTCATACTACCCCATGGTCTTTTATTTCTCTACCTTATGCCCATTACTAACAGCCAATGTTGGCTAATCACCCAATATAACTTTGCAATTAATATCCTGCTTCGTGTCACTTTGTAATCAATCTGACCACTACTACTACCTCCACTTTTGTAGGTTAACAGAAGATCTTCCTTCTTTCTGAACACTATAATCTTAAGAAACAGCTCAAGTCTCGTGCTCGTCCCTTCGCTCCTGCCTGGCATGGCTCTGCGGTACTCCGCCGCAAGGCTTCTCCTGCTTAATACCCGCTCCACCCCATCATGCATCTCTGCAATCAAATCAAATGGACTCCTGCGTCGACCCAGGTACATTCACCGTGGCTCCGGTCGTAAGTTTGTTTATTTACAATCAGGTCACTCCATCCCCGTCCTCTGGTCGGCTCAGCACACTCCCACTCATCGTCCCAACGCACCTGGTCACAACAACGCACACAATCGCACCTCCTGTCTGCGAACACTGGCCAAATCACCTGAATTCATACCCGCCGTACAAAACAACATCAAGCTCACCCTGTTCAATACCCGGTCCCTCAACAACAAATGCCTCATCCTGAACAACTACATCCTGGAAAATAAACTGGACTTTCTCTGTCTCACTGAGACCTGGCAACAACCTCTGGACTACTTCGCACTCAACCTCACCACACCCAATGGATATTCTTACATCAATAAACCACGCTCGGAGGGCCGAGGTGGTGGAATTGCCGTTATTCACCGACAAGACATCAGGACCAGCCTCATCTCCATCGCATCTGCTCCATCATTTGAACACCTGGCTTTTAAACTCTCTGGTCACACACAGTCAGTCATGGCTGTTGTCTACCGCCCTCCCAAACCACACCCATCATTCCTGTCTGACTTCTCCTACTTTCTGACCCAGCTATGTTCCCTCTCCCCCTCAATCCTCCTCCTTGGTGATTTCAATATCCACATGGACTCCACTGACTCCACGATAACCACCGACTTCACTGATTTACTCACCTGCTTTAACCTCACTCAACATGTCAACTTTCCTACCCATAACCGTGGTCACATTTTGGACCTTGTCTGCTCTACTGGACTAATTTTGCACCATCTCTCTGGCTCCGACCTCACTCTCTCTGACCACCTAGCCATCACTCTGACCATCAACATCCCCACCCCAGCACCAAGGCATTATCGCACTATCAACTTCCGTAAGCTAAACGCTCTTTCACCTACCTCATTCTCATCCACCCTCTCTGAAAAAATGTCCACTTCTCCCTTCGTTGACCTCCACACCCCTTCTGACCTCACTGACTACTACAACCACACTCTCTCCTCCTGCCTTGACCAACTTGCGCCTATAAAAACCAAAACAGTTTCTTTCACCCATTCTGCTCCCTGGTTTACCCCTGAACTCCGCCTGATGAAAACTCGTGCTCGCCAACTTGAAAGACTCCGCAATAAAACAGGTCTCACAGTTCACTCCCAGGCATACAAGGACCACCTACAACACTATAAAGATGCCCTCTCCCGCGCCTGCTCCGCCTACTACTCTCAAATTATCCACTCTGGCTCCGGAAACCCAAAAGCACTCTTCTCTACAATAAACAAACTCCTCAGCCCCTTGAACACCACCACCCAGTCATTCACAATAGACAACTGCATCTCCTTCCTTTCATTCTTCCAACGCAAAATTGAAAATATCTACAACAGCTTGACCACCGCCACACCTGCTCCCCCTCAAACCACCTGCCCCCCCTTATCCTGCCATCCCCTGTCTCAATTCTCCCCAGTCTCCCCTACTGACCTCTCTGAACTCCTCATAGGAATGAAAACTGCCACCTGCACTCTTGACCCCATCCCCTCCAGCTTTGTCAAGGCCTCCCTTCCTGCTCTCTCTCCACTTATCATTGCAACAATAAACTCCTCCCTGTCTACAGGCATCGTCCCACCATCCCTCAAAATTGCTGCTGTTACCCCCATTCTGAAAAAACCCGGACTAAACCCTGACACCCTAAATAACTTCAGACCCATCTCCAACCTACCCTTTCTGTCAAAAGTTTTGGAACGTGCTGTAGCCACTCAACTCAAACATCACCTCTCTGCCAATAACCTGTATGAAACATTCCAATCCGGATTCCGCTCCAACCACAGTACTGAAACTGCTCTCCTCAAAATCACCAACGACCTTCTCCTCTCCTCTGATGCTGGCAACCTCAACATTCTCATCCTCCTCGACCTCAGCACCACCTTTGACACCATCGATCACACAATCCTCCTCACCCGACCTGAAACCACCTTTAACATTACCGGCACTGCCCTCTCTTGGATTAAATCATACCTCTCTGACAGACGCCAGTTCATCTCCATCAATAACTGCAAATCCCCCACTGCTCCCCTCCCCCAAGGTGTCCCCCAAGGTTCAGTTCTTGGCCCCCTCTTCTTCATCCTTTACCTGTCCCCCCTCGGTCACTTAATCCGCCGTCATGGTCTCCAATTCCACTGCTTCGCCGATGACATCCAGCTTTTCATCTCCACCAAGTCCATCTCCACCGCCACCCACTCTATCCTGACAAACTGCATCACTGAAATAAAATCTTGGCTTCAAATCAACTTCCTCAAACTTAACTGTGATAAATCTGAAATAATCATCATTGGCCCAAAAACGCTCATAAAATCCACCCATAACTTTGCCCTCAACATCGATGGTATCCCAGTATCCACCTCCCCTCACATCCGGAATCTTGGCATCATTTTTGACCAAACCCTCTCCTTCGACAAATACACTAAACAGATCACAAAGACAGCCTTCTTTCACCTGAAAAACATCGCCCGTCTCCATCCATCCCTCTCCTCCGTGGCTGCAGAAACCCTCATCCACGCCTTCATCACTTCCCGTCTGGACTACTGCAATAGCCTCCTTTATGGTTCACCTTCAACAATCACCAATAAACTCCAATACATTCAGAACTCCGCTGCCCGTCTACTCACCCATTCCCGGACCCGTGACCACATCACGCCCGTCCTTTACAAGCTTCACTGGCTCCCCATCTCCCAGAGAATCCAGTACAAAATCCTCCTCTTGACCTACAAAGCCCTCCATAACCTGGCCCCATCCTACCTGGCTGACCTCCTCTCCAGACACACTCCCACCCGCAACCTCCGCTCTGCTGGTACCAACCTCCTGACCCCCCCCCCTATCCGGACCAAATTTAGATCCTGGGGGGACAGGGCCTTCTCCATCGCTGCTCCCACCCTCTGGAACTCACTACCTCACACCATCAGAGACTCCTCCTCACTCACCACATTCAAAACATCACTCAAGACCCACCTGTTCAACACTGCATTCAACATTTAACCCACAGCATCTAACCCCTGACTATCGCCTCTCCTTCTCCCTCCTTTGTGCTTTGAATATTTCCCTATTGATTCTTCTTTTTTTGCAATTGTTTTTATGTTTTGCTGTGCATTATGTTTTGCACTCTGTCAAAGCGTCTTTGGGCTCCCTGAAAAGCGCTATATAAAATAAATGCATTATTATTATTATACCAACGGCGCTGTTAGCTCACCAACGTTATGTCAAAATTAACGTGATGACAAAATTAAAACGTCACAAAAATTCATGGTGTGATATTAATGAAAAATATTGTGTCAATATGGTGTCAGTTGTGTCAATTTTATAGGCGCGCAGGGTTTAACGTTATTAATATGCCTACAGGCCCTCACTGGTACCAAATGTACATCTTGATATGAAGAAGCAATGTACAGTTAATAATAATGATATTCTGGCTATTTTGGTTATGCAAACACATTGCTATATGCCCGATATATGAGATACACGTTTTTTATCGGTTTACTTGGAGGCCATTTTGATATCCGCCATTTTAACCGGAAGTAATCATTTTACGACTTGCCTCCTCTTCTTATTGAATTCAGCATACTCGAAAACCCCCGTGTGCCAAATGTCATGCTTTCTGCCAGAAGTGCACTACTCTGGTGTTTTTTGGCACATATCCGCTCCACTATATATTCTAAATATATATCTGTGCAGTGTCTGTCTTGTATTGTGTTGTCTTGTGTTGTCACTGAACGACTCCCTCAAACTTTTGTGAAATAGTACTATTCCATCTTGATCCACGGCGGGAGTATGCGCTCTACTGAGTGGCGTTCTAGTCCTTCAGGGTGTCACAGTCACCCTCTCCAAAAGCAAGCCAGTGAGGAGTTGGATTCGTCGCTGACAACCCAAACAATACATGCGGCAGGTAGCACTCAATGGGTTACATATTACGAGTGGCAGTCCAAAGGCCGATTGTCTGTTTATCTGTCCACACAGAATGTATATCTATTAATTACGTACTATTGAAATAAAATGATAATGGTAATGATAATAACGATAATGATAATAATAATAATGATCATGATTATACTAATAATGATGAAAAAAAATCAGAATAATAATGATGATAATGATGATGGTGTGAGTCGTCACTTTCAACGAATGTCTTCCCTTCATTTGCAAGCTCACTAAGCATTGTGCGTTGTGCGATGGATGTATGGGTAAAAATGGGTGGTGAGCTGGTGTTAAACAAGGGAAAAACCTGCACAGAGAAGCGATTAAAGTGATATAGAGGTGTGCTATTCTTCTCCTACTCTCTATTCCTATGAGCATCGCTGGCTGCAGGTGCAGTAAATGCAACATGAAGTCTGATGCACATAGGCACAACAGACTTGTCAGGGCGTCGGTATAATGCCGGTTGCCCTTAATTTCCAAGGTGGACACAGCTGTCTGCAGATGCTGCCCAATGATGCCTAAATTTGTGCCACCACTGACTTTCATGGGCACATTTATCCACAAGGTAGCGCTGCCCAGGTTGACCTACAGGTGCGGTTTGATATCTGAGCATCCTTCTCATAGCCTGAGCCTAAAGAGGTTTTCCCCACAAGGCGGTGGGAATCCGTTACCCCGGACAAGGGGCCCATAGCAGGTGTTGTCAGCCAGAGCCAGCTGAGCCCGGACTCGCATAGGGCAGGGACATCAGTCCCTAAGGTAGCTGAAAAACAGCTACCTTAGGGAGTGATAATAAGAATGATAAGAATGATAGTAAGAATGATAATAATAATGATAATGGTACATAAGGATAATGGTATTGATAATGCTTCATGGTAATTTTAAAATGACAATTTTGTTTTCATCCACCATCTAGGATTCTAGCAGTCTTGTAACATTTCGACAGAAGCTTTGAAATATAGATTGATAGATTACTACACCAAAGGACAAGATGGCATGCTGTCTGAGTTAAAAGGAAATGAAGATAAGGAAGGATATGTGTGATGACGCGATTAAAAATGTCAGTATAAGTTGTGGTGATGCAAGTGCAAGGAATGCAAATAAGCCACTCTAATGGTAACTAGCAATTTCCTCCAGAAAGAATATGCTTTGACCTTGGTTCTGCCTCACCGTTTATATTTCCTGGCATGTCTGTTTCCTCGCGTGCCTTGCTTACCTTCATCCAAGGCTGCATATTGTAAGAAAAAAAAAAAGCCAGAAACGTGTGTTCACACATTTTGATATTTCAAACAGTGAGGATGATGTTCGGGCCATGTCTGAAAAATCCATCTTGTTTAGCTCACATTTTTTTCAATTTAACAGAAATGTAATCGAAGATGACACATAGACATATTTGATTAGATATTTAGCATTGTTTACAAAACTGTAATCTTACAAAAAATTGGTAATTTTTTTATTTATTATTTATTTATAAATCAATGCAAGATATTTGAAAGACAGCATAAAGAGATTTTTTATGATTTCTCAATCAATAGCATTTTTCAGATTTGTGAGATTTCTGTATGGTCAAACACTATGAGAATTCGTCAAGGCGGAGCTGCCGTTTGTATTCAGAAAACTTTCATTAGTGTACAAATTTTATAAAACCTCCAAAAATGGGGAAAAGAGGGATATTCATCCTCTCAAGGGGATTTAAGGGAGTTCATAATGAGAAAACTTAACACAAAAGTCTGAAATGGAACTTTGAGGGAGAATTTTTTTAATTTAGGTAAACCCACAAAATTGTAGGTAATTACCCCTAGAGCATTGAAAAGGAAATATATATATATATATATGGATTAAAAATGGCACAAATTTAAAAGCATAAGCATAGTGTAAATACGCCTGACGTTTTAGGTATTGAACCTTCATCGGAAAGGTTATGTCGGATGAGAAAGAAATGAATGAATGAATCATCGTTTTAAGGCCATTTTTCCCCGCTAGAGTGGGGGTTAGCCTTGCGGGCCCCATGACAATCATGGTTCCCTGTTTGAGGCAATGTTTTTATGGCCGGATGCCCTTCCTGACGCCAACCCTTGGTCGCCTCTTACGATGCACAGGGATATGGTGTACCTATTCTAAATCGGGGTACACACCGTGATCATTCATCCCAGCAAGCTGGTACTCAATTTGCCGACCTCGGAAGGATGACAGGCTGAGTCAACCCCCCTGGCGTTAATTCAGCGATCGACCGGGATTACGAACTCAGGATCCTAGGATCCCAAGCCGGCACCCTAACCGCTAAGCCAACACATAAGAGCAAGAGAGAAATTCATCG
This sequence comes from Myxine glutinosa, assembly GCF_964187855.1. Classification (NCBI taxonomy): domain Eukaryota; kingdom Metazoa; phylum Chordata; class Myxini; order Myxiniformes; family Myxinidae; genus Myxine; species Myxine glutinosa. The sequence continues at coordinate 107,605,881 of NC_136264.1, forward strand.
GAGCAAGAGAGAAACGGAGATGAGGGTCAGAGAGGGAGAGGTTAGGTCCTGAAATGTCACCTTTACTTTGATTCCAACGGTGGGTAGCACGAGTTGTGATAAATCTGTTATTTGATTTGTTCACCAACGCAGACAGCTCCAGACACTAGCCTTTTTTTTTTTTTTTTTTTTTTTTGTATACAAGATCGAGGCTCGTGAAAGAGCGAACATTAATCACACAGAAAGACAAACCGACACATAAAACATATAACATAGGGAGCGGTAGACAAGATGGGGAGAGAGGGGGAAGGACACAAACACAACATTTGAGAGCAGGGACCGAGAGACATGGAGACATCGAGAGATCTGAGAGAGGGCGAGGGCTTTGGGGGGGGGGGGCGTGGGAAGGGGGCGGTGGGAGAGGTATAAAACATATGGACACTGCCAGGACTTCCAGGAAAGAAGTTGGAATTTCAAATAAGGTGGATCTGGGGTGAATTAGCAGGGGTAGAAAAGATCAAGGTTTTGGATGGGGGAAGATAAGAGATGGTGGTGAACAGCTGTTTTAAAGACCTGGAGGGAGGAGTGGGATTGAAGGGAGTGAGGGAGTTTGTTCCAGAGGCGGGAGAAAAGAGGAATGAAAGAGTGAAGGTGAGCAGAGAGCCGAGATTTCGGCAGTTTAACCACCAGAGGGTTGCTGGCAGATCTTGTGCGACCTGTAGGAATATTTGGGGGACAGAGCACAGAGAGAGCTGGGGGTGCAAGGCCGGAGAGGAGTCGGTAGAAGACAGAAAGACCACCTACCTGCCTGCGGTGAGTGAGTGAAAGGCCCTCAGAGATAGCTTCATCGCGGGAGATTCCAATAATTCTGAAAGCTTTGGTTTCAACAGCGTGAAGCCGAGCTAGGTGTGAGGCAGGAGCACCGGCCCATAGGGGAGAACAGTATTCCATTGAGCTGCGGATGAAAGCCTTGTATGTGGTGAGGAGCTCAGGTGTGCCGAGGAAGGACTTCGCACGACGGAGGATGCCCAGTCGGCGACTGGCTTTGGAGGCCAGCTTGGAAATGTGGTTTTCCCAAGAAAGATCATGGCAGATAGTGAGACCCAAAATCTTGAGCGACAGAACTTCTTGGAGAGGATTGTTGAGAAAGTAGATGGGAGGGTTGTCCAGTCGATCTTTTCGGAGAGACATAGTAAGAGTGTGAGATTTGTCAGGATTGAAAGACATGTTCCACTTGTTTGACCAGTCTGTGATTTTGTCCAGGTCTTCAGAGAGTGAGGAGGCAGCGGACTGCCGATCTGAGGGAAGAGGAATGGAGCGGCAGAGAGTGGAGTCATCAGCAAAGAGATAGAGAGGATTTTCGAGAGAGTCAGAGAGATCATTGATGAAGACCAGAAAAAGCACGGGGCCCAGAACACTGCCTTGGAGAACTCCAGCCTGAACAGGAAGAGGAGATGAGAGAAACCCATTCAGGGCCACACGTTGACGACGACTAGAGAGGAAGTCCGCCAGCCATGCGTGGAGATTTCCATGGATACCAAAGGAGGAGAGTTTGGTGAGCAGAGCGGGGTGCCAGACCGTGTCGAAGGCACGATATTTGTCATTTGAAAGGGATGGGATATTTGTCAATTAGCCTTGACAAAATGTCCTATTGCTATGTATCAATATAACGATTCTCATGCATAGCAACAAGCCAGTGCGTTCCAAAGAATCCTCCAAAGTACACTACCGGTTTAAAAATTTTAGAACGCCTCAATTTTTCCAGTTTTTATTGAAATTTACGCAGTTTAATGTCTCAATGTACTCTGAAATTAAGCATAGAACAAATAAACAATTGGAGATAAAAAATAAATCATAGAATCATTTTGTTTAACAAAATTTAATTTTAATTTTTGACTCAGCAAAGTAGCCACCCTTTTGCAGATATAACCGCCCAACACACTCGTGGCATTCTTTCTACAATGGAAATCAAATATTGTTCGGGAAGTTCTTACCAACACTGTTGCAGAAGTTCCCACAAATGTGTTGCACTTTTAGGTTGCTTTGCTTTCACCCTTCTGTCCAGTTTATCCCAAACCAGCCCGATGGGGTTTAAGTCTGGAGACTGTGCTGGCCATTTCATGATTTGAAGCCTACCGTCTTGTTCTTTTCCTTGAAGGTAGTTTTGACATAGCCTGGAGGTGTGTTTAGGGTCATTATCTTGCTGTAGGATGAACCCCTGACCAACTAGGCGTATACCAGAGGGTATTGCATGGTGCTGCAAAATGCTGTGGTAGCCCTTTTGGTTCAGGGTGCCAGTCACTCTGTGCAAGTCGCAGACTCTGGATCCAGCAAAAGAGCCCCAGATCATCACGCTTCCTCCTCCATGTTTGACAGTTGGTGTCATACACTGAGGAACCATCCTTTTGCCTACTCGACGGCGTACAAAAACCCTGCGTGATGAACCAAATATTTCAAATTTTGATTCATCGGTCCATAACACCTTCTTCCAGTCTTCAGTAGTCTACTGGCGGTGCTTAATGGCCCAGGCAAGCCTCTTTTTCTTATTTTGCTATCTTAGCAATGGCTTTCTTACAGCCACTCGACCTGTCAAACCTGCAGCTCGAAGTCTTCTCTTCACAGTTGAAACTGCGACTCGCTTACTTCGACCAGTGTTAAGCTGTGCTTCAAGCTGTTGTCCTGTGAGCCGCCTATCACACAAGCTGTTGACTCTCAGAAACTTGTCTTCTGATTCTGTTGTGGCTTTGGGTCTGCCAGACCTCTTCCTGTCAGAGTTTCCTCCAGTTTCCAATATACTACTTCCTGCAGTGCAATATTGTCCAAATAATGCTTCAGAGGGTGTAATAACAGTCTGTTCCAATACTGCTTTTATACAGACAGGGGGTTTGTAATCAAGTAATCAGCAGAGGTTGGGACACCTGTAGGAATTGTTTGCATCAACTTTCAAGGCTTACTTTACTTACATTGCTGCAGAACAGCTGTAAGTTGTTAACCCATTACTTGTTCCCTGAAGAAGGCCATTTTTTACAATATAACTGTGCAATTTACATTATTTTCCCGTTTTTGCTAACCTAAACTTTTTTTTTTACCTCGAGCAGTTTACTGCTTACCTTTGTACCATTTCAGGTTATTCACTGGACAGTAAACTGCGTAAATTTCAATAAAAACTGGAAAAATTGAGGTGTTCTAAAACTTTAGACCAGTAGTGTATATGTTGTATTTCTTGACCAGGTTGCTGAATCCAAGAATCCTCCAAAGTACATGTTGTATTTCTTGACCAGGTTGCTGAATCTTAAAACCTAAGTTTGTGGCATTGCACACACACACAGCTCCCTCCCCCCCCCCCGCCCCCCCCCCCACTTCATTCTTTCTTCACGAAATCTGCTTTTGAAAGGTAAATATCTGCAAGCTTGTTAGTTAGAGTTGTTGTTGTCGATGTTGTTGTTGTTGTATAGCCCTGGACACTTCTCTCAAAGAAGGCCGTGGCACGGAGACCACAGATCGATTTCGCAGGAGTGACCCAGAGATGCCCCACATCCAGAATGGTGTACCACACCTTCACGAGGTCAGGGCCATGACAGAGTCAGAGAGAAAGAGAGAAACATAGAGAGAGAGACAAGAGGGAAAGGGACGGTCCATGAGGACCAATCCGCACACTGCCCTGACAAATCCGGGCAGCAGGGAAGAATGGGGAAGATTTGGCCCAAGACTTGCGTTAGGGGAGGGGGGGGGGAGTACACCCACTGCGAAGAGGCGGTTGTTGGTTAAAGAGTTTCAACAGATCTTGTCTGATCATCAATCGTTTGTGTTCCAAGGGCTGCCTCAAGCACAGAAAGGGCTTGTGTTTGGTGTAATATGTTTTCTGTTCAATACTCTAACGATCAAAGCGAATTGGTAGGGGCACAGTTAAGGGTTATGTTACCCCCTTCCTTACCCCCATGAACCTGTACAGGGAACCAGGCATACCTTTATGTGGACTTTCTAAAGCTGGAGATGTCAGCACAGATTCCTGGACCTGCTATCACTGGTTAGGTGTTAATGACTGTCTTCTTGAGCCCAAGTCTTTCTCACTCCATTCCATTTTGTTGTATACAGTGCTGGTCTGGAGGAATAGTAACATCAGAACATTTATTTATGGACGGTAGTTTGTGCTACTAAGACGAGTTTCTGGAATGTTCATATTACTCGCTGAATTTCAGGAACAATACATATGGGAAGGGGTGGAATATGAGGTTTTGCCAGAATTTTTTTTTGTAATATGCATCACTATAAATGGATGAGGTGTGTGTGTGTGTGTGTGTGTGTGTGTGTGTGTGTGTGTGTGTGTGTCTGTGTCTGTGTGTCAGTGTGTGTGTGTCTGTGTGTGTGTCAGTGTGTGTGTGTCAATGTGTGTGTGTGTCAGTGTGTGTGTGTGTGTCAGTGTGTGTGTGTGTGTGTGTGTGTGTGTGTGTGTGTGTGTGTGTGTGTGTGTGTGTGTGTCAGTGTGTGTCATACTTTCTGTGCCTATCACATACGGCTATTAATTAATTACGTACTATTCAAATGTATCTTTTAACACTTTAGATTGCTAAGACCACTTAGCTTAGACCTTGGAAGACACATTAACACTTGAGACCTAAAAAACCCAAAAATCCTAAAGGACCAAAAGTCCCAGAAGAGCCAAAAGACCCAGATGATCCAAACGTCCTTAATGACCCAAAATACCCAAATGTCCTTAATGACCCAAAAGACCCAGAAGTCACCAAGGACCCAAAATGCCCAGATGACCCAAAATACCTAAAAGTCCCCAAATGCCCAAAAAGTCCTTGATGACCCAAAAGTCCCCAAGGACACAAAAGACCCAGATGACCCAAAAGTCATTAATGACCCAAAAGTCCCAAAGGACCCAAAAAGTCGTTGATGACCCAAAAGTCCCTAAGGACTCAAAAGACCCAAAAGTCCCCGAGGACCCAAAATACCCAAAAGTCCCCAAGGACCCAAAAAGTCCTTGATGACCCAAAATACCCAAAAGTCCCCAAGGACCCAAAAAGTCCTTGATGACCCAAAAGACCCAAGAGTCCCCGAGGACCCAAAAGACCCAGATGACTCAAAAGTCCTGAATGACCCAAAAGTCACCGACGACCCAAAAGACACTCCTGAGTCCGGCAGGCAGGTATGCTACAAGGCAATGAAGACCAATGAAATTTTGGCACAACGGACCAACGGGCCCCCTAATATTCTAAACATTCCAAGGGTTGGTACATTCAGGAATTCTTGATGAGCTGTGAAGAATTGTTTTCCTTTGTGAAGGGTTGAGGGGTTAATTAGGTATTTGCTTGATGTTTTGGAGGATTCGATTTCCCTTCGAGCTTGTTTGTTTACCACGATACTCTAGAATATATATTCATTTCTATATTTACAATAAAATGTGACAGAACCCATTGGACATTTCCCAGCAAATTACCGTTTTGAGCTGTGGGAGTAGTTGCATAGTGGATGATAGAGTTAAGTGCCCTCAACTATGTGACAGTTTTAATAAAGCAGCTTTTTACATTCAACTGAATCAGTTGTTTTTCAAAATGTGTTTCACTTCCAAATACATAATGACCTCCACCACTGAAGGTGGGTGGAGTTCATGTTTTCAACCCTGTCTGTCTGTTTGGCTGTCTGTTTGTGAACAGGATATCTCAAAAAATTGCAAACGGATTCAGACGAAATTTGGTGGACCGGATTGGTGTGTGACAAGGACGAATTGATGAGATTTTGGTGAAGATACGAATCTGGATCCAGATCAGAGAATTTTAAAATGATTCTTCACCATTGAGTGATATGCCTAAAACCACAATATCTCAAAACGTTATGGACGAATTCGGATGAAACTAGGTGGATAAGTTAGGCAACAAGAACAAGCAATTAGATTTTAGTTCAGGTCCTAATCGAGATCCGCCCAATGGGATACAAAATGTAAACTGTTCAGCCTGGCAGAGGCATGTGCTTTACCTAGTGCTGTTTTCGCTGTATTGTGCAGCCATATTCGGATCCTAAATGTATTTGAGAACAGAAATAAAAAACAAATAATTTCATGAAGCATCTATATAATAATACCGTAAGGACTCGACTTTGTTATCCCTTTTACGCCGCACCCAGTGACCCGATGCCCACTGCACGAATGGATTTACGATCTACGAACCGCGCTCTTTGTTTATCATGTACAGACATACTCGAAAAATCTGAATTAGCCGACGTTGGGGCCCAAAAGCATCCGATTAACTGCCGATACGACGCCATCTTACGACGCCATCGTATTGGTGTCTGCTGGGCGAAGGCTAAGCGAGCCGTCCGCTGATTGGACAGTCGAGTGGTGTGAACATGGGTGGTGTGAACCAAAGGGTCTTTTTATTCCCTTGAACATTTTAAATTCGGATATATAAGGAAACGTCTTTATCGTCATTTTAATAAAGTTAAATGGAGTGACGTTGCGATACTCCGGGTGCGTTGCATAAATCCTCGTAACTCAGAGAGGTGTAGCAGGTGGCAAGACGTAAGGAAGCTTAAAGATAACGAGCTGAAACAGACGAACGATATGTCAATCCCTTTCTACACCGAACGGCAATAAAAGTATGAGAGCGGGAAGGCATGGTCTGAGCACTTCGAGCAGAGAGGACTGATTGGACTTAACTTAAAGAGAAAAAATTGGAGCTTAACGGAAGAAGAAGATCCCATGAGCACTCCCCTATGCCATCCATAATGGTACACTCTATCCATACACCACATCCTCCCTTCCGTGGATGTTCCATGGGTTTCGGCTAGTCTATATAATAATAGCGTAAGGACTCGACTTTGTTATCCCTTTTACGCCGCACCCAGTGACCCGATGCCCACGGCACTAATGGATTTACGATCTACGAACCACGCTCTTTGTTTATCATGTACAGCCATACTCGAAAAATCTGAATTAGCCGACGTTGGGGCCCAAAAGCATCCGATTAACTGCCGATACGACGCCATCTTACGACGCCATCGTATTGGCGTCTGCTGGGTGAAGGCGAAGCAAGCTGTCCGCTGATTGGACAGGCGAAGGCGACAGCAAGCCATCCACTGAGTGGACAATCATGAGCATGCATTTGTGCCGGTGCCGTCGATCGCGGTGTACGCTAACCTCATCAGGTGGGTTTACCATAATTTCTAAACATTCCGTAAACTGGGTATCTATTTGCCTGCTCCTGTCTTCTCCCACGGCCAGTTATATGTGGCATGTTCAAGAGCACGGTCGTTAAAAGATGTGTATATCAAGGTTGATAATACGAGTACGCAAGGAGTCGTCAGAGGCTTGACTATTACCACAAACATTGTTTATCCAGAAGTTTTAAAATAATTTCAACCTCTGATACTGCGTTCATTGTATTATATTCCTACTGCTCTGCCTTGACATTGACGCTTACCAATGCGCCAGTATGGGGCTAATTCCAGGCGATTTACTAATCCGTTCATTTTTTTTAAGTCGATGGTTCTACTGCTGTTCCTTTCCATTGACACATACCACTGCGCCAGTGTGGCCAGAGTGGTGCTATGCCGATTCCTATTACGAATCCATTCATTTTTCAAAAGTATATCGTAGCGTTGTCATTTAAGTAGATTGCAATAAATACGTTGTTCATATACGCACTCTTCATTCTCATCTTTCTTCCTAACTCTTACTCAGACAAGCAAATCCCCTATGCCATCCATAATGGTACACTCTATCAATACACCACATCCTCCCTTCCGTGGATGTTCCACGGGTTTCGGCTAGTTATTGATATTACTGCAGTACTGGCCAAAATATTGAATTGTTTCTTCGATGTTTCTTAGACATCAATAATTCTTATATGGAATTGTAATTCTAAGATGGAAAGTTCTTCATCGACTTTGAATCCTCTCCCTCTTTGATTTATTCAGCATCTCTAAAGAGTGTTTACATATGATAAGAATTCCTATCAATTTCCCATAATGCATGCCATCGTGCATAATATTGCAGGAATATAGGAACATGAGCAGTCTGTATTTGCAGATTCTTTATATTGGCTTTCTTTCCCATTTTAATTTTCTTATTGTACACTTATTCAATGATATGTCATCGGTTCATTATTTCAACAAAATTTTCAATAATAGCGATTTTCAAATCGACTTTGTGCAGTGAAAAAAAAATGCAATAATGCTTTGGTTGTTTTTGTTTGACAAGAACATTGATTTTAGATAAGCAGTGCGAGAGAATGTCTTTATAAGGTACCATTTCATGACATTGTATATCAATAATGTTTCTACATGCACCTATTTATTTCCTTTCTCCTCTGGGCATTATCTCATGCACATTTTGAGCTAGGAAGCTGATATTTGGACATGACAATGACCAAGTGATTTGGCTGTAAAGGATATTTTTGCTTTATCGATTTATTGATTAATCAATTAATTGATTAATTATTTAATTATTCGATGAATGACTCAATTAATCAAAAAAAATGTAAGTTACAGATTCGGATGAAATGGTGGTGGTTTAGATATTCTATGAGTCAATTGATTAATTCTTTAATTATTTTATGATTACGATTTATTTATTTTCATTATTAATCATTTATTTATTTTCTTTCTCATCTGGGCAATATCTCAGGCACCTTTGGAGCTAGGAAGCTAATATTTGGACATGACAGTGACCAGGTGATGTGGCTCAAAATGATATTTTTGATTTATTGATTGATCAATGAATCGATTATTTATTGATTAATCAATTTATTAATTTTTTTCGATTAATGGCTTATTTAATTAATTTTCAAAAAGTTACAGCTTCGGATGAAGCACTGGTGGATTAGGTATGCTATTAGCCAATTGATTAAGAAAATATTTTATGATCACTATTTATTGATTTTAATTATGCAATTAATCAATCAATTATTGTACAACTCTCCCTCCCAATACAGTCTCCATGAGCTGCACTGCGGTATTGCCGGGCGCCGAGGGTGCCCTGGCAATGCTGCGCTGGAGGATATTTAATTATTTGGCATGGGGGCGGTGTACTTTGAATGTATCTGTACTTGTTTGTTTTCTTGTTTGTTTGTCCGGGCGATATCTCAGCCATCCTTTGAGCTAGGAAGCTGAAATTTCGGCACAATAGTGAGTAAGTGCTTTGCCAAAAATAGTATTTTTTGTTTTTTGATTAATGAATCAATTGATTAGTTATTCAATTATTATCGATTAATGAAGTACTTATTTCCTTTCTCATCTGGGCATTATCTCAGGCAACTTTTGAGCTAAGAAGCTGATATTTGGACACGACAATGACCAAGTGATTTGGCTGTAAAGGCTTTTTTTGATTTATTGATTATTTTTGATTTATTGATTAATTATTCAATCGATTAATTGTTTAATCATTTGATTAATGCCTTTATTTAAAAAAAAATTAATTTACACATTCTGATGAAACGGTGGTGGTTTAGGTATTCTATTCGCCAATTTATGAAAATTTTAAATTATTTTATGATTATTATTTTTTCCTTTTCATTAATTTATTAATCATTTATTTATTTTCTTTCTCTTCTGGGCAATATCTTAGGCACCTTTTGAGCTCGGAAGCTAATATTTGGACATGGCAATGACAAATTGATGCTGCTGTAAAGGCTATTTTTGATTTATTGATTGATCAGTTAATCTATTTTTTATTTAATTCTTTGAATAACGACTTAATTAACGAATTTTTTTTAAGTTACAGATTCGGATGAAACGGTGGTGGGTTAGGTATTCTATTATAGTGGGGGACCAGCTAATAGATTCCGTGACCATTTTCTCAGGACCATGGTTTGAAGGCATATTTTGAATGATTAGGCAATAATAATAAAATTTAGCCAGGGGACCCCTCGCAAAAGTGTGGGCTAACTCCACCAGAGGTCGAAATCCAAGATGGCCGCCAATAATACTGATTTGGCCATATTTCCACTTCTAATTAAGTTAGAAAGATGATTTTTGTGTCTAAATATATGTTTTTGAGGTCAAGGAATTCAAAAAGAACAACTAAAATAATGTAGAATTAAAAGTTACTTCATTTCTAAACAAAATGTCACTGTTTCACCACAAATCAACAATTTATATATACATTTGTATGTTCCGAAACTGGTGAAAGGCATATTGAACAATAATGATGTGGATTAGGACAATAATTTCAATATGAAGACAAAATTAGAGGTCTTAATCAAAGTAATCTGTCAACATGTTAATTAGTCTTGTACAACTGTACATTGTAAGTATGTTTTTTTTTACTAGAGGTAGACATATACTTAAACAGAACTGGTTATATGGATTGCATAAAATCAGATTCATAGGTCAAAGTAATATGCCTACATATCTATTAATACACAACAATCTACATTTGCATTAAAATGTATGCTGAATGGTGTATATATACATACATATATATAACTAAAGTAAGCAATTTTGTGGCCCAAGCCATACACAACATATTGAAAGTTAGTCATCATCAAGATATTCATCTTCATCAGTCACTTTCCTCTGAAACAGAAGAATAATCTGGAATGGTTGATTCTTGCAAGGTTTTGGGAAGTGCTGGCCTAAGATGTCGCACTGGCTTGCACAAGCCATTTTCCAGGGTCCATCCATGGGTCAAGGGAGATGTAACAGGATCAGATTTTTCAAAGTTAAGCAGTAAGTATGTCTGGAGGTTCACTGTCTTCACCTTAAGGTCATGGGAGTCTCTATCAGGTGGAATTCTTAGGGTTGACTTCCTTTTCATGCTCTTCCACTTTTGAGCTCGAGCTTCCCCTAGAGACTTGCTAATTTTGTCATTGTAAATGAATCTAATAGTGAACATGGCCATGTTATCAAGAACATCTCTTGTTGCAGGGATCTCTTTGCCAACAGTCTGCAGCATAGCCCTGGCTTCATCTGAGGATGATCCTTTTTCATACAGAGTCTTTTTCCCATGTCCAAAGAATGATGTTGTTGTATCACAACCTGTATGTACACGAAGAGGGACAATTATTTCAGACACAGCCTGGGTACATATGGTTTGGCAGTTGATGATTTCTCCTTTCCGTTTTATTGCCAGAAACCCATCAATCTTATGAGCAGCATGTGCAGCCAACACGATAACATCTGTATCTTCTGAATCTAGGACGACTGGTGTTTGGATTCCTGCTTTGCGAATTTGAGAATAGATGGAAAGGAGAATTGTATCAGCTTCAATGTGTGCACATTCAAAATCATGAACTTGACCTCCTGTTGTTAAATTCTCACATTTGGAACCCACAGAATATATGATTTCAGCATTGAGGCCTTCTTGACATAACACACGTAGCTCACTCTTTAGGAATGTCTGTAAACGTTGCTTGTTTGCTGAGCTACATAGCAGGTCCTGAAATGCTTTTGGTGATGGGAATGTATCTGATGATTTCATGAAGACATTTCTTTGCCCATCGAGGCAGCCAGATTTGTTTGACCAAGCTGTGCTCGCTGACTTTGATAGAATAAGGTAAGTCATAAGGGTCATGAACAAGAACAATTTTACTTGCAGATGAGTGTCTGTTAATGACAACAGAAAGTATCTTTGAAGCATAATCTGCCCATGTGTAGCTTGTTCCATCTGGCTTGTTACGATCTTCAGCTGAAGGGGTGCATAAGTGCCATATGAAACCCATGTTGACTAGAGCTATGAATTCATCTGGTAACTGTTGAACTTTTTCCATGTTCAGTGCTTCTACAAGTTTTGACTTTTGGCCCTTTCTCATTGTGCCATTTATATTGTTACGGTCCGCGGATTAGATGTTATTTTTACCGAACGGTGGTGTAACCGCGGCCGAACAGTTATTCCCCGACTAAAACCCGATTCACCCTGAACGTTGGCCGTATCGCGCCACAGCTACTCAATCTGGAAAACTCTAAAGCGACCGAATGCAAAGAGGAAGAAGACGTACAGAAGAGTAACGGGATTTATTACTATTTACACACACAAGCAAAAAGGAGCAGTCACGATTATGTACAGGGACATGAGACGCAGGTGACACAGTGAATTCCTTATACAAGCTTAATTACCTACCCAGGACAGAACAAACAAAGACGACTCACACGGGGAATTGCAGAGTGGATTGGCTGGAAGGAGGTGTGTGGCTGGAGGGGGAGGACGGCACGGAGCTGGCTGGAGCTTGATCCCGCGCGGGACGTCGGGCTGGACCTCGACGGCCGCTGATGCCACCGATCCTGTCGTGTGCGCGGGATCACGGGTCAGATCACGGGTCGGATCACGGGTCGGATCACGGTCAGAGCCGACGTGCTGGTGGGGGGTCTGGCGTGACGGGTTCTCTCCTCTCTCTTTCTTTGTCCAACCACTCTTTCTCCAACACAACCCCTCAACGCAACCACTGACCACCCCTGACGACCAACTCAGCTCTTGTCATGGACCTCTCTACGCGCTCTTTCTCTGCCGACCCCGCTCTTTCCTTTGTACTCGTCTCTCCTCTGTAAAAGCTCATCTCCTTGGGGAACGCCCCCGCGGCGGGTTATATAGGCCCCGCCCCTCAACCTTTGCGAACCTCCCCCAAACGCTCTTCCTCCGCCCTCTCAAACCAAACCCCTCATGCTCAGTTGGTTGTTCGGGGCTGGCTCACTCCTCCCCTCTATGACGAGGTGGAGACACGCCTTTCTTCCCCAACCCTGCCTCGTGGCCAATGGTGGTTGAAGAAAACTGCCCAAAATGCAGTTGGCCATTGAAATGAAATGAAAGGGGACCTATTCTTATTTCACTTGGTGCAATGGAATATTTAAATTAATGGGAGACACAGCCTTACCCTAAGACACATAATAAGATATAAGCTACTTAACAAGGGTTTTATCGGGTCCTGCAATGTAGTGTTTATGGAATAACTACCGAGATGCCCTTTGACCTTTACACTACGGAGGTATTTACAAGGAATCATTACATTTTACAGAGGGTGATATTTACAACAATTTACTATACAATACAACACAATAAAAAAAAAACACAATCCTCATATCCGCAACAATATTAAATATTGGCAGTCACTCGTCAGTGACTCGATATTCCATCACTTCTGAGAGGAGGAACTTGTCCTTGTGTGCTTCAGCGAGTGCAATGACTGATGCTATTGCTTTGTTTTCCATAGCTTCGGACTTGGTGATCTTAGCAGCAGAAGCATCTTTTGCTTGTGGTTGGTTGCTAAAATTTCTTCTTGAATTCCTGTGAATGGTTGCATGAAAAGATTTGCAGAATGTTTCCAGCAAATTTTCTCCATCCTTGTATGCTGAATCAAAGTCACTGACAAGCTCATCAGAAGCAAAAACACCAGACATCAGTGAGCTCAGTCTTGTGTTGTTCATGCCGAAAGGACCACAGTCAAACTCAGTAATGCAACTATCTAAATCTTGGACAGCTTGCTCACCTTGTTTGATGCGAGTTGGAGCATTTTCTGTGTGTCCTTGATGTGACTCATGTGTGTTTGCAAGTACATGTAAAGATGAACGTACTCTGTTCACCGAGTTTACATTGCGCACACCAGAGAGGAGCATCTTCTCATTTTTCGAGATTTTATGCCAACCAGCTTTCATCTTGGAGCCCTTGTTCATTGTCATTTCAATTCATAGGTCAAGTGGTAGACAAGAGTAAGGTTTTCCTGTCTTCAACAGGAAAGGTTTTCTTCAACAGGTTTTCCTGTGGAAAAAAAATCTTGAACAACTAGATGTTAATAAATTCAACTTGAACATATAAAGGTTGTTAGAATTTAATGGTATAAGACTTTCAGCTGATGTCAGAATATCTGGAAAAGAATCTCTGAAAAAAATTAAAATAATAATAATGGTAAAAACAATAATTTCTTCAATAACTCATCAAATATTAAGATAAAAATCACCCACAGGGTGAACCGTATCTTGCCAAAATGTGAAAATTCCGTTTTTTCGTCATGACGTCATCAAATGACGTCATAGCGTCAAACTGTTTACAGATCTGGGAAGCACTCATCAAGGGCATTCATATGAGGTATTACTCGATATGGTACCTACGATTTCAAAATTTGACCTTGGGGTCAATAATTTTCGACCTCCAGCGCTAACCATGAAGGTCAAGGCCGATCGCCACCAAAAACTAATCAGCTGAGCGCCGGACCATATACTAGATTCCCATGAAGTTTGGAGACGATCCGATCAAAGTTACTCAAAAAATTAGTGTTTCGTCGACCTCCATGATTGGCCGCAAAGTGACCTTGACCTTTGACCTTGACCTTCATAATTTTGTGTGCTAAAGGGTATCTCTAAAAGACTCTGATATGCGAACTTACAAGAGTTTCCAAAGGGAACTGTGCTCTACAGAGTGACCTAAACAATGCGAACTAAAGCAATACAATATACATGAAAAGTGCAGTTTTTTCGTCATAACGCCGTCAAATGACGTCACATTGTCAAACTAGTTATATGTTTGGAAAGCACTCAACAAGGGCTTCAATTTGAGGTACTACTCGATATGGTAACTGAAACTTGAAAATTTTACCTTTTGGTCAAAATTGAATGACCTTCAAAATGACCTTGAAGGTCAAGGCCGATCGACACCAAAAACTAATCAGCTGAGCGCCATACCACACCCTATATACCCACCAAGTTTGGAGATCATAAGATCAAAGTTACTCAAAAAATAAGGGTTTCGTTGACCTCCATGATTGACCGCAAAGTGACCTTGACCTTTGACCTTGACCTTCAAAATTTTGTGTGCTGAAGGGTATCTCTATAGGACTCTGATATGCGAAGTTACAGGAGTTTCCAATAATAACTGTGGTCTACAGAGTGATCTAAACGTGAAAAAAAAATGATTAACCACAAACAAAAAAATAAACATATGTCACCCACAGGGTGAACCGTATCTTGCCAAGTGACCTTGACCTTTGACCTTGACCTTCATAATTTTGTGTGCTAAAGGGTATCTCTAAAAGACTCTTATATGCGAACTTACAAGAGTTTCCAAAGGGAACTGTGCTCTACAGAGTGAACTAAACAATGCGAACTAAAGCAATACAATATACATGAAAAGTGCAGTTTTTTCGTCATAACGCCGTCAAATGACGTCACATTGTCAAACTAGTTATATGTTTGGAAAGCACTCAACAAGGGCTTCAATTTGAGGTACTACTCGATATGGTAACTGAAACTTGAAAATTTTACCTTTTGGTCAAAATTGAATGACCTTCAAAATGACCTTGAAGGTCAAGGCCGATCGACACCAAAAACTAATCAACTGAGCGCCATACCACACCCTATATACCCACCAAGTTTGGAGATCATAAGATCAAAGTTACTCAAAAAATAAGGGTTTCGTAATTTGACCTTGGGGTCAATAATTTTCGACCTCCAGCGCTAACCATGAAGGTCAAGGCCGATCGCCACCAAAAACTAATCAGCTGAGCGCCGGACCATATACTAGATTCCCATGAAGTTTGGAGACGATCCGATCAAAGTTACTCAAAAAATAAGGGTTTCGTTGACCTCCATGATTGACCGCAAAGTGACCTTGACCTTTGACCTTGACCTTCAAAATTTTGTGTGCTGAAGGGTATCTCTATAGGACTCTGATATGCGAAGTTACAGGAGTTTCCAATAATAACTGTGGTCTACAGAGTGATCTAAACGTGAAAAAAAAATGATTAACCACAAACAAAAAAACAAACAAAATGAACATATGTCACCCACAGGGTGAACCGTATCTTGCCATTTGACCTTGACCTTAATAATTTCGTATGGTGAATAGTATGTCTTCATGACCAACGCACATGAAATATTGAAAGATTTTGATGAGAACTGAGGAAATAATTTTTTCATGAAAATTCCGTTTTTTTGTCATGACGTCATCAAATGACGTCATAGCGTCAAACTGTTTACAGATCTGGGAAGCACTCATCAAGGGCATTCATATGAGGTATTACTCGATATGGTACCTACGATTTCAAAATTTGACCTTGGGGTCAATAATTTTCGACCTCCAGCGCTAACCATGAAGGTCAAGGCCGATCGCCACCAAAAACTAATCAGCTGAGCGCCGGACCATATACTAGATACCCACCAAGTTTGGAGACGATCCGATCAAAGTTACTCAAAAAATAAGGGTTTCGTTGACCTCCATGATTGACCGCAAAGTGACCTTGACCTTTGACCTTGACCTTCAAAATTTTGTGTGCTGAAGGGTATCTCTATAGGACTCTGATATGCGAAGTTACAGGAGTTTCCAATAATAACTGTGGTCTACAGAGTGATCTAAACGTGAAAAAAAAATGATTAACCACAAACAAAAAAACAAAATGAAGGTCAAGGCCGATCGCCACCAAAAACTAATCAGCTGAGCGCCGGACCATATACTAGATACCCACCAAGTTTGGAGACGATCCGATCAAAGTTACTCAAAAAATAAGGGTTTCGTTGACCTCCATGATTGACCGCAAAGTGACCTTGACCTTTGACCTTGGAAGGTCAAGGCCGATCGCCACCAAAAACTAATCAGCTGAGCGCGGGACCATATACTAGATACCCACCAAGTTTGGAGACGATCCGATCAAAGTTACTCAAAAAATAAGGGTTTCGTCGACCTCCATGATTGACCACAAAGTGACCTTGACCTTTGACCTTGACCTTCAAAATTTTGTGTGCTGAAGGGTATCTCTATAGGACTCTGATATGCGAAGTTACAGGAGTTTCCAATAATAACTGTGGTCTACAGAGTGATCTAAACGTGGGAAAAAAATGATTAACCACAAACAAAAAAACAAAAAAACAAACAAAAAAACAAACAAAATAAAACATCACCCACAGGGTGAACCGTATCTTGCCAGGGTTTCGTTGACCTCCATGATTGACCGCAAAGTGACCTTGACCTTTGACCTTGACCTTAATAATTTCGTATGGTGAATAGTATGTCTTCATGACCAACGCACATGAAATATTGAAAGATTTTGATGAGAACTGAGGAAATAATTTTTTCATGAAAATTCCGTTTTTTCGTCATGACGTCATCAAATGACGTCATAGCGTCAAACTGTTTACAGATCTGGGAAGCACTCATCAAGGGCATTCATATGAGGTATTACTCGATATGGTACCTACGATTTCAACATTTGACCTTGGGGTCAATAATTTTCGACCTCCAGCGCTAACCATGAAGGTCAAGGCCGATCGCCACCAAAAACTAATCAGCTGAGCGCCGGACCATATACTAGATTCCCATGAAGTTTGGAGACGATCCGATCAAAGTTACTCAAAAAATAAGGGTTTCGTCGACCTCCATGATTGACCACAAAGTGACCTTGACCTTTGACCTTGACCTTCAAAATTTTGTGTGCTGAAGGGTATCTCTATAGGACTCTGATATGCGAAGTTACATGTGAAGATATGCGAAGATATGGTACCTACGATTTCAACATTTGACCTTGGGGTCAATAATTTTCGACCTCCAGCGCTAACCATGAAGGTCAAGGCCGATCGCCACCAAAAACTAATCAGCTGAGCGCCGGACCATATACTAGATTCCCATGAAGTTTGGAGACGATCCGATCAAAGTTACTCAAAAAATAAGGGTTTCAACATTTGACCTTGGGGTCAATAATTTTCGACCTCCAGCGCTAACCATGAAGGTCAAGGCCGATCGCCACCAAAAACTAATCAGCTGAGCGCCGGACCATATACTAGATTCCCATGAAGTTTGGAGACGATCCGATCAAAGTTACTCAAAAAATAAGGGTTTCGTCGACCTCCATGATTGACCACAAAGTGACCTTGACCTTTGACCTTGACCTTCAAAATTTTGTGTGCTGAAGGGTATCTCTATAGGACTCTGATATGCGAAGTTACAGGAGTTTCCAATAATAACTGTGGTCTACAGAGTGATCTAAACGTGGAAAAAAAATGATTAACCACAAACAAAAAAACAAAAAAACAAAAAAATAATAACTGTGGTCTACAGAGTGATCTAAACGTGAAAAAAAATGATTAACCACAAACAAAAAAACAAAAAAACAAAAAAACAAACAAAAAACCTATGTCACCCACAGGGTGAACCGTATCTTGCCAAAATGTGAACATGAGTGACTTGCTTCAGGTCACACTGAGGTGAACAGAACTGCTATCCACTAGAAGCGACTCTTTGAGGAATGTCTGCCCACGAGATATTGAAAGATTTTGATGAGAACTGAGGAAATAATTTTTTCATGAAAATTCCGTTTTTTCGTCATGACGTCATCAAATGACGTCATAGCGTCAAACTGTTTACAGATCTGGGAAGCACTCATCAAGGGCATTCATATGAGGTATTACTCGATATGGTACCTACGATTTCAAAATTTGACCTTGGGGTCAATAATTTTCGACCTCCAGCGCTAACCATGAAGGTCAAGGCCGATCGCCACCAAAAACTAATCAGCTGAGCGCCGGACCATATACTAGATTCCCATGAAGTTTGGAGACGATCCGATCAAAGTTACTCAAAAAATAAGGATTTCAACATTTGACCTTGGGGTCAATAATTTTCGACCTCCAGCGCTAACCATGAAGGTCAAGGCCGATCGCCACCAAAAACTAATCAGCTGAGCGCCGGACCATATACTAGATTCCCATGAAGTTTGGAGACGATCCGATCAAAGTTACTCAAAAAATAAGGGTTTCGTCGACCTCCATGATTGACCACAAAGTGACCTTGACCTTTGACCTTGACCTTCAAAATTTTGTGTGCTGAAGGGTATCTCTATAGGACTCTGATATGCGAAGTTACAGGAGTTTCCAATAATAACTGTGGTCTACAGAGTGATCTGAAGGTCAAGGTCAAAGGTCAAGGTCGACCTCCAGCGCTAACCATGAAGGTCAAGGCCGATCGCCACAAAAAACTAATCAGCTGAGCGCCGGACCATATACTAGATTCCCATGAAGTTTGGAGACGATCCGATCAAAGTTACTCAAAAAATAACGATTTCAACATTTGACCTTGGGGTCAATAATTTTCGACCTCCAGCGCTAACCATGAAGGTCAAGGCCGATCGCCACCAAAAACTAATCAGCTGAGCGCCGGACCATATACTAGATTCCCATGAAGTTTGGAGACGATCCGATCAAAGTTACTCAAAAAATAAGGGTTTCGTCGACCTCCATGATTGACCACAAAGTGACCTTGACCTTTGACCTTGACCTTCAAAATTTTGGGTGCTGAAGGGTATCTCTATAGGACTCTGATATGCGAAGTTACAGGAGTTTCCAATAATAACTGTGGTCTACAGAGTGATCTAAACGTGGAAAAAAAATGATTAACCACAAACAAAAAAACAAAAAAAAAAACAAACAAAAAAACAAACATACAAGCTGACTAATACATCTTGCAAAAACTTCGTTTTGGCAAGATAAAAATGAACATATGTCACCCACAGGGTGAACCGTATCTTGCCATTTGACCTTGACCTTAATAATTTCGTATGGTGAATAGTATGTCTTCATGACCAACGCACATGAAATATTGAAAGATTTTGATGAGAACTGAGGAAATAATTTTTTCATGAAAATTCCGTTTTTTCGTCATGACGTCATCAAATGACGTCATAGCGTCAAACTGTTTACAGATCTGGGAAGCACTCATCAAGGGCATTCATATGAGGTATTACTCGATATGGTACCTACGATTTCAACATTTGACCTTGGGGTCAATAATTTTCGACCTCCAGCGCTAACCATGAAGGTCAAGGCCGATCGCCACCAAAAACTAATCAGCTGAGCGCCGGACCATATACTAGATTCCCATGAAGTTTGGAGACGATCCGATCAAAGTTACTCAAAAAATAAGGGTTTCGTCGACCTCCATGATTGACCACAAAGTGACCTTGACCTTTGACCTTGACCTTCAAAATTTTGTGTGCTGAAGGGTATCTCTATAGGACTCTGATATGCGAAGTTACATGTGAAGATATGCGAAGATATGGTACCTACGATTTCAACATTTGACCTTGGGGTCAATAATTTTCGACCTCCAGCGCTAACCATGAAGGTCAAGGCCGATCGCCACCAAAAACTAATCAGCTGAGCGCCGGACCATATACTAGATTCCCATGAAGTTTGGAGACGATCCGATCAAAGTTACTCAAAAAATAAGGGTTTCAACATTTGACCTTGGGGTCAATAATTTTCGACCTCCAGCGCTAACCATGAAGGTCAAGGCCGATCGCCACCAAAAACTAATCAGCTGAGCGCCGGACCATATACTAGATTCCCATGAAGTTTGGAGACGATCCGATCAAAGTTACTCAAAAAATAAGGGTTTCGTCGACCTCCATGATTGACCACAAAGTGACCTTGACCTTTGACCTTGACCTTCAAAATTTTGTGTGCTGAAGGGTATCTCTATAGGACTCTGATATGCGAAGTTACAGGAGTTTCCAATAATAACTGTGGTCTACAGAGTGATCTAAACGTGGAAAAAAAATGATTAACCACAAACAAAAAAACAAAAAAACAAAAAAATAATAACTGTGGTCTACAGAGTGATCTAAACGTGAAAAAAAATGATTAACCACAAACAAAAAAACAAAAAAACAAAAAAACAAACAAAAAACCTATGTCACCCACAGGGTGAACCGTATCTTGCCAAAATGTGAACATGAGTGACTTGCTTCAGGTCACACTGAGGTGAACAGAACTGCTATCCACTAGAAGCGACTCTTTGAGGAATGTCTGCCCACGAGATATTGAAAGATTTTGATGAGAACTGAGGAAATAATTTTTTCATGAAAATTCCGTTTTTTCGTCATGACGTCATCAAATGACGTCATAGCGTCAAACTGTTTACAGATCTGGGAAGCACTCATCAAGGGCATTCATATGAGGTATTACTCGATATGGTACCTACGATTTCAAAATTTGACCTTGGGGTCAATAATTTTCGACCTCCAGCGCTAACCATGAAGGTCAAGGCCGATCGCCACCAAAAACTAATCAGCTGAGCGCCGGACCATATACTAGATTCCCATGAAGTTTGGAGACGATCCGATCAAAGTTACTCAAAAAATAAGGATTTCAACATTTGACCTTGGGGTCAATAATTTTCGACCTCCAGCGCTAACCATGAAGGTCAAGGCCGATCGCCACCAAAAACTAATCAGCTGAGCGCCGGACCATATACTAGATTCCCATGAAGTTTGGAGACGATCCGATCAAAGTTACTCAAAAAATAAGGGTTTCGTCGACCTCCATGATTGACCACAAAGTGACCTTGACCTTTGACCTTGACCTTCAAAATTTTGTGTGCTGAAGGGTATCTCTATAGGACTCTGATATGCGAAGTTACAGGAGTTTCCAATAATAACTGTGGTCTACAGAGTGATCTGAAGGTCAAGGTCAAAGGTCAAGGTCGACCTCCAGCGCTAACCATGAAGGTCAAGGCCGATCGCCACAAAAAACTAATCAGCTGAGCGCCGGACCATATACTAGATTCCCATGAAGTTTGGAGACGATCCGATCAAAGTTACTCAAAAAATAACGATTTCAACATTTGACCTTGGGGTCAATAATTTTCGACCTCCAGCGCTAACCATGAAGGTCAAGGCCGATCGCCACCAAAAACTAATCAGCTGAGCGCCGGACCATATACTAGATTCCCATGAAGTTTGGAGACGATCCGATCAAAGTTACTCAAAAAATAAGGGTTTCGTCGACCTCCATGATTGACCACAAAGTGACCTTGACCTTTGACCTTGACCTTCAAAATTTTGGGTGCTGAAGGGTATCTCTATAGGACTCTGATATGCGAAGTTACAGGAGTTTCCAATAATAACTGTGGTCTACAGAGTGATCTAAACGTGGAAAAAAAATGATTAACCACAAACAAAAAAACAAAAAAAAAAACAAACAAAAAAACAAACATACAAGCTGACTAATACATCTTGCAAAAACTTCGTTTTGGCAAGATAAAAATGAACATATGTCACCCACAGGGTGAACCGTATCTTGCCATTTGACCTTGACCTTAATAATTTCGTATGGTGAATAGTATGTCTTCATGACCAACGCACATGAAATATTGAAAGATTTTGATGAGAACTGAGGAAATAATTTTTTCATGAAAATTCCGTTTTTTCGTCATGACGTCATCAAATGACGTCATAGCGTCAAACTGTTTACAGATCTGGGAAGCACTCATCAAGGGCATTCATATGAGGTATTACTCGATATGGTACCTACGATTTCAAAATTTGACCTTGGGGTCAATAATTTTCGACCTCCAGCGCTAACCATGAAGGTCAAGGCCGATCGCCACCAAAAACTAATCAGCTGAGCGCCGGACCATATACTAGATTCCCATGAAGTTTGGAGACGATCCGATCAAAGTTACTCAAAAAATAAGGGTTTCGTTGACCTCCATGATTGACCGCAAAGTGACCTTGACCTTTGACCTTGACCTTCAAAATTTTGTGTGCTGAAGGGTATCTCTATAGGACTCTGATATGCGAAGTTACAGGAGTTTCCAATAATAACTGTGGTCTACAGAGTGACCTAAACAATGCGAACTAAAGCAATACAATATACATGAAAAGTGCAGTTTTTTCGTCATAACGCCGTCAAATGACGTCACATTGTCAAACTAGTTATATGTTTGGAAAGCACTCAACAAGGGCTTCAATTTGAGGTACTACTCGATATGGTAACTGAAACTTGAAAATTTTACCTTTTGGTCAAAATTGAATGACCTTCAAAATGACCTTGAAGGTCAAGGCCGATCGACACCAAAAACTAATCAACTGAGCGCCATACCACACCCTATATACCCACCAAGTTTGGAGATCACAAGATCAAAGTTACTCAAAAAATAAGGGTTTCGTTGACCTTCATGATTGACCGCAAAGTGACCTTGACCTTTGACCTTGACCTTAATAATTTCGTATGGTGAATAGTATGTCTTCATGACCAACGCACATGAAATATTGAAAGATTTTGATGAGAACTGAGGAAATAATTTTTTCATGAAAATTCCGTTTTTTCGTCATGACGTCATCAAATGACGTCATAGCGTCAAACTGTTTACAGATCTGGGAAGCACTCATCAAGGGCATTCATATGAGGTATTACTCGATATGGTACCTACGATTTCAAAATTTGACCTTGGGGTCAATAATTTTCGACCTCCAGCGCTAACCATGAAGGTCAAGGCCGATCGCCACCAAAAACTAATCAGCTGAGCACCGGACCATATACTAGATTCCCATGAAGTTTGGAGACGATCCGATCAAAGTTACTCAAAAAATAAGGATTTCAACATTTGACCTTGGGGTCAATAATTTTCGACCTCCAGCGCTAACCATGAAGGTCAAGGCCGATCGCCACCAAAAACTAATCAGCTGAGCGCCGGACCATATACTAGATTCCCATGAAGTTTGGAGACGATCCGATCAAAGTTACTCAAAAAATAAGGGTTTTGTCGACCTCCATGATTGACCACAAAGTGACCTTGACCTTTGACCTTGACCTTCAAAATTTTGTGTGCTGAAGGGTATCTCTATAGGACTCTGATATGCGAAGTTACATGCGAAGATATGCGAAGATATGGTACCTACGATTTCAACATTTGACCTTGGGGTCAATAATTTTCGACCTCCAGCGCTAACCATGAAGGTCAAGGCCGATCGCCACCAAAAACTAATCAGCTGAGCGCCGGACCATATACTAGATTCCCATGAAGTTTGGAGACGATCCGATCAAAGTTACTCAAAAAATAAGGGTTTCAACATTTGACCTTGGGGTCAATAATTTTCGACCTCCAGCGCTAACCATGAAGGTCAAGGCCGATCGCCACCAAAAACTAATCAGCTGAGCGCCGGACCATATACTAGATTCCCATGAAGTTTGGAGACGATCCGATCAAAGTTACTCAAAAAATAAGGGTTTCGTCGACCTCCATGATTGACCACAAAGTGACCTTGACCTTTGACCTTGACCTTCAAAATTTTGTGTGCTGAAGGGTATCTCTATAGGACTCTGATATGCGAAGTTACAGGAGTTTCCAATAATAACTGTGGTCTACAGAGTGATCTAAACGTGAAAAAAAATGATTAACCACAAACAAAAAAACAAAAAAACAAACAAAAAAACAAACAAAAAAATAAAACATCACCCACAGGGTGAACCGTATCTTGCCAGGGTTTCGTTGACCTCCATGATTGACCGCAAAGTGACCTTGACCTTTGACCTTGACCTTAATAATTTCGTATGGTGAATAGTATGTCTTCATGACCAACGCACATGAAATATTGAAAGATTTTGATGAGAACTGAGGAAATAATTTTTTCATGAAAATTCCGTTTTTTCGTCATGACGTCATCAAATGACGTCATAGCGTCAAACTGTTTACAGATCTGGGAAGCACTCATCAAGGGCATTCATATGAGGTATTACTCGATATGGTACCTACGATTTCAAAATTTGACCTTGGGGTCAATAATTTTCGACCTCCAGCGCTAACCATGAAGGTCAAGGCCGATCGCCACCAAAAACTAATCAGCTGAGCGCCGGACCATATACTAGATTCCCATGAAGTTTGGAGACGATCCGATCAAAGTTACTCAAAAAATAAGGATTTCAACATTTGACCTTGGGGTCAATAATTTTCGACCTCCAGCGCTAACCATGAAGGTCAAGGCCGATCGCCACCAAAAACTAATCAGCTGAGCGCCGGACCATATACTAGATTCCCATGAAGTTTGGAGACGATCCGATCAAAGTTACTCAAAAAATAAGGGTTTCGTCGACCTCCATGATTGACCACAAAGTGACCTTGACCTTTGACCTTGACCTTCAAAATTTTGTGTGCTGAAGGGTATCTCTATAGGACTCTGATATGCGAAGTTACATGCGAAGATATGCGAAGATATGGTACCTACGATTTCAACATTTGACCTTGGGGTCAATAATTTTCGACCTCCAGCGCTAACCATGAAGGTCAAGGCCGATCGCCACCAAAAACTAATCAGCTGAGCGCCGGACCATATACTAGATTCCCATGAAGTTTGGAGACGATCCGATCAAAGTTACTCAAAAAATAAGGGTTTCAACATTTGACCTTGGGGTCAATAATTTTCGACCTCCAGCGCTAACCATGAAGGTCAAGGCCGATCGCCACCAAAAACTAATCAGCTGAGCGCCGGACCATATACTAGATTCCCATGAAGATTGGAGACGATCCGATCAAAGTTACTCAAAAAATAAGGGTTTCGTCGACCTCCACGATTGACCACAAAGTGACCTTGACCTTTGACCTTGACCTTCAAAATTTTGTGTGCTGAAGGGTATCTCTATAGGACTCTGATATGCGAAGTTACAGGAGTTTCCAATAATAACTGTGGTCTACAGAGTGATCTAAACGTGGAAAAAAAATGATTAACCACAAACAAAAAAACAAAAAAATAAACATATGTCACCCACAGGGTGAACCGTATCTTGCCAAGTGACCTTGACCTTTGACCTTGACCTTCATAATTTTGTGTGCTAAAGGGTATCTCTAAAAGACTCTGATATGCGAACTTACAAGAGTTTCCAAAGGGAACTGTGCTCTACAGAGTGACCTAAACAATGCGAACTAAAGCAATACAATATACATGAAAAGTGCAGTTTTTTCGTCATAACGCCGTCAAATGACGTCACATTGTCAAACTAGTTATATGTTTGGAAAGCACTCAACAAGGGCTTCAATTTGAGGTACTACTCGATATGGTAACTGAAACTTGAAAATTTTACCTTTTGGTCAAAATTGAATGACCTTCAAAATGACCTTGAAGGTCAAGGCCGATCGACACCAAAAACTAATCAGCTGAGCGCCATACCACACCCTATATACCCACCAAGTTTGGAGATCATAAGATCAAAGTTACTCAAAAAATAAGGGTTTCGTTGACCTCCATGATTGACCCAATTGAATGACCTTCAAAATGACCTTGAAGGTCAAGGCCGATCGACACCAAAAACTAATCAGCTGAGCGCCATACCACACCCTATATACCCACCAAGTTTGGAGATCATAAGATCAAAGTTACTCAAAAAATAAGGGTTTCGTTGACCTCCATGATTGACCGCAAAGTGACCTTGACCTTTGACCTTGACCTTCAAAATTTTGTGTGCTGAAGGGTATCTCTATAGGACTCTGATATGCGAAGTTACAGGAGTTTCCAATAATAACTGTGGTAAATATGGTAACTGAAACTTGAAAATTTTACCTTTTGGTCAAAATTGAATGACCTTCAAAATGACCTTGAAGGTCAAGGCCGATCGACACCAAAAACTAATCAGCTGAGCGCCATACCACACCCTATATACCCACCAAGTTTGGAGATCATAAGATCAAAGTTACTCAAAAAATAAGGGTTTCGTTGACCTCCATGATTGACCCAATTGAATGACCTTCAAAATGACCTTGAAGGTCAAGGCCGATCGCCACCAAAAACTAATCAGCTGAGCGCCGGACCATATACTAGATTCCCATGAAGTTTGGAGACGATCCGATCAAAGTTACTCAAAAAATAAGGGTTTCGTTGACCTCCATGATTGACCGCAAAGTGACCTTGACCTTTGACCTTGACCTTCAAAATTTTGTGTGCTGAAGGGTATCTCTATAGGACTCTGATATGCGAAGTTACAGGAGTTTCCAATAATAACTGTGGTCTACAGAGTGATCTAAACGTGGAAAAAAAATGATTAACCACAAACAAAAAAACAAAAAAACAAACAAACAAAAAAACAAACATACAAGCTGACTAATACATCTTGCAAAAACTTCGTTTTGGCAAGATAATAAAACATCACCCACAGGGTGAACCGTATCTTGCCAGGGTTTCGTTGACCTCCATGATTGACCGCAAAGTGACCTTGACCTTTGACCTTGACCTTAATAATTTCGTATGGTGAATAGTATGTCTTCATGACCAACGCACATGAAATATTGAAAGATTTTGATGAGAACTGAGGAAATAATTTTTTCATGAAAATTCCGTTTTTTCGTCATGACGTCATCAAATGACGTCATAGCGTCAAACTGTTTACAGATCTGGGAAGCACTCATCAAGGGCATTCATATGAGGTATTACTCGATATGGTACCTACGATTTCAAAATTTGACCTTGGGGTCAATAATTTTCGACCTCCAGCGCTAACCATGAAGGTCAAGGCCGATCGCCACCAAAAACTAATCAGCTGAGCGCCGGACCATATACTAGATTCCCATGAAGTTTGGAGACGATCCGATCAAAGTTACTCAAAAAATAAGGATTTCAACATTTGACCTTGGGGTCAATAATTTTCGACCTCCAGCGCTAACCCTGAAGGTCAAGGCCGATCGCCACCAAAAACTAATCAGCTGAGCGCCGGACCATATACTAGATTCCCATGAAGTTTGGAGACGATCCGATCAAAGTTACTCAAAAAATAAGGGTTTCGTCGACCTCCATGATTGACCACAAAGTGACCTTGACCTTTGACCTTGACCTTCAAAATTTTGTGTGCTGAAGGGTATCTCTATAGGACTCTGATATGCGAAGATACATGCGAAGATATGCGAAGATATGGTACCTACGATTTCAACATTTGACCTTGGGGTCAATAATTTTCGACCTCCAGCGCTAACCATGAAGGTCAAGGCCGATCGCCACCAAAAACTAATCAGCTGAGCGCCGGACCATATACTAGATTCCCATGAAGTTTGGAGACGATCCGATCAAAGTTACTCAAAAAATAAGGGTTTCAACATTTGACCTTGGGGTCAATAATTTTCGACCTCCAGCGCTAACCATGAAGGTCAAGGCCGATCGCCACCAAAAACTAATCAGCTGAGCGCCGGACCATATACTAGATTCCCATGAAGTTTGGAGACGATCCGATCAAAGTTACTCAAAAAATAAGGGTTTCGTCGACCTCCACGATTGACCACAAAGTGACCTTGACCTTTGACCTTGACCTTCAAAATTTTGTGTGCTGAAGGGTATCTCTATAGGACTCTGATATGCGAAGTTACAGGAGTTTCCAATAATAACTGTGGTCTACAGAGTGATCTAAACGTGGAAAAAAAATGATTAACCACAAACAAAAAAACAAAAAAACAAACAAAAAAACAAACAAAAAAACAAACATACAAGCTGACTAATACATCTTGCAAAAACTTCGTTTTGGCAAGATAACAAACAAAAAAATAAACCTATGTCACCCACAGGGTGAACCGTATCTTGCCAAAATGTGAACATGAGTGACTTGCTTCAGGTCACACTGAGGTGAACAGAACTGCTATCCACTAGAAGCGACTCTTTGAGGAATGTCTGCCCACGAGATATTGAAAGATTTTGATGAGAACTGAGGAAATAATTTTTTCATGAAAATTCCGTTTTTTCGTCATGACGTCATCAAATGACGTCATAGCGTCAAACTGTTTACAGATCTGGGAAGCACTCATCAAGGGCATTCATATGAGGTATTACTCGATATGGTACCTACAATTTCAAAATTTGACCTTGGGGTCAATAATTTTCGACCTCCAGCGCTAACCATGAAGGTCAAGGCCGATCGCCACCAAAAACTAATCAGCTGAGCGCCAGACCATATACTAGATTCCCATGAAGTTTGGAGACGATCCGATCAAAGTTACTCAAAAAATAACGATTTCAACATTTGACCTTGGGGTCAATAATTTTCGACCTCCAGCGCTAACCATGAAGGTCAAGGCCGATCGCCACCAAAAACTAATCAGCTGAGCGCCGGACCATATACTAGATTCCCATGAAGTTTGGAGACGATCCGATCAAAGTTACTCAAAAAATAAGGGTTTCGTCGACCTCCATGATTGACCACAAAGTGACCTTGACCTTTGACCTTGACCTTCAAAATTTTGTGTGCTGAAGGGTATCTCTATAGGACTCTGATATGCGAAGTTACAGGAGTTTCCAATAATAACTGTGGTCTACAGAGTGATCTGAAGGTCAAGGTCAAAGGTCAAGGTCGACCTCCAGCGCTAACCATGAAGGTCAAGGCCGATCGCCACAAAAAACTAATCAGCTGAGCGCCGGACCATATACTAGATTCCCATGAAGTTTGGAGACGATCCGATCAAAGTTACTCAAAAAATAACGATTTCAACATTTGACCTTGGGGTCAATAATTTTCGACCTCCAGCGCTAACCATGAAGGTCAAGGCCGATCGCCACCAAAAACTAATCAGCTGAGCGCCGGACCATATACTAGATTCCCATGAAGTTTGGAGACGATCCGATCAAAGTTACTCAAAAAATAAGGGTTTCGTCGACCTCCATGATTGACCACAAAGTGACCTTGACCTTTGACCTTGACCTTCAAAATTTTGGGTGCTGAAGGGTATCTCTATAGGACTCTGATATGCGAAGTTACAGGAGTTTCCAATAATAACTGTGGTCTACAGAGTGATCTAAACGTGGAAAAAAAATGATTAACCACAAACAAAAAAACAAAAAAAAAAACAAACAAAAAAACAAACATACAAGCTGACTAATACATCTTGCAAAAACTTCGTTTTGGCAAGATAACAAACAAATAAACATATGTCACCCACAGGGTGAACCGTATCTTGCCAATTATATGTTTGGAAAGCACTCAACAAGGGTTTCAATTTGAGGTACTACTCGATATGGTAACTGAAACTTGAAAATTTTACCTTTTGGTCAAAATTGAATGACCTTCAAAATGACCTTGAAGGTCAAGGCCGATCGACACCAAAAACTAATCAACTGAGCGCCATACCACACCCTATATACCCACCAAGTTTGGAGATCATAAGATCAAAGTTACTCAAAAAATAAGGGTTTCGTAATTTGACCTTGGGGTCAATAATTTTCGACCTCCAGCACTAACCATGAAGGTCAAGGCCGATCGCCACCAAAAACTAATCAGCTGAGCGCCAGACCATATACTAGATTCCCATGAAGATTGGAGACGATCCGATCAAAGTTACTCAAAAAATAAGGGTTTCGTCGACCTCCATGATTGACCACAAAGTGACCTTGACCTTTGACCTTGACCTTCAAAATTTTGTGTGCTGAAGGGTATCTCTATAGGACTCTGATATGCGAAGTTACAGGAGTTTCCAATGACTCGATATGGTAACTGAAACTTGAAAATTTTACCTTTTGGTCAAAATTGAATGACCTTCAAAATGACCTTGAAGGTCAAGGCCGATCGACACCAAAAACTAATCAACTGAGCGACATACCACACCCTATATACCCACCAAGTTTGGAGATCATAAGATCAAAGTTACTCAAAAAATAAGGGTTTCGTAATTTGACCTTGGGGTCAATAATTTTCGACCTCCAGCGCTAACCATGAAGGTCAAGGCCGATCGCCACCAAAAACTAATCAGCTGAGCGCCGGACCATATACTAGATTCCCATGAAGTTTGGAGACGATCCGATCAAAGTTACTCAAAAAATAAGGGTTTCGTCGACCTCCATGATTGACCACAAAGTGACCTTGACCTTTGACCTTGACCTTCAAAATTTTGTGTGCTGAAGGGTATCTCTATAGGACTCTGATATGCGAAGTTACAGGAGTTTCCAATAATAACTGTGGTCTACAGAGTGATCTAAACGTGGAAAAAAAATGATTAACCACAAACAAAAAAACAAAAAAACAAAATGAACATATGTCACCCACAGGGTGAACCGTATCTTGCCAAGAGACCTTGACCTTTGACCTTGACCTTAATAATTTCGTATGGTGAATAGTATGTCTTCATGACCAACGCACATGAAATATTGAAAGATTTTGATGAGAACTGAGGAAATAATTTTTTCATGAAAAT
The DNA here is from genome assembly GCF_964187855.1 of Myxine glutinosa. Classification (NCBI taxonomy): domain Eukaryota; kingdom Metazoa; phylum Chordata; class Myxini; order Myxiniformes; family Myxinidae; genus Myxine; species Myxine glutinosa. Next base: position 107,636,701 of record NC_136264.1, read on the forward strand.
TCCGTTTTTTCGTCATGACGTCATCAAATGACGTCATAGCGTCAAACTGTTTACAGATCTGGGAAGCACTCATCAAGGGCATTCATATGAGGTATTACTCGATATGGTACCTACGATTTCAAAATTTGACCTTGGGGTCAATAATTTTCGACCTCCAGCGCTAACCATGAAGGTCAAGGCCGATCGCCACCAAAAAATAATCAGCTGAGCGCCGGACCATATACTAGATTCCCATGAAGTTTGGAGACGATCCGATCAAAGTTACTCAAAAAATAAGGATTTCAACATTTGACCTTGGGGTCAATAATTTTCGACCTCCAGCGCTAACCATGAAGGTCAAGGCCGATCGCCACCAAAAACTAATCAGCTGAGCGCCGGACCATATACTAGATTCCCATGAAGTTTGGAGACGATCCGATCAAAGTTACTCAAAAAATAAGGGTTTCGTCGACCTCCACGATTGACCACAAAGTGACCTTGACCTTTGACCTTGACCTTCAAAATTTTGTGTGCTGAAGGGTATCTCTATAGGACTCTGATATGCGAAGTTACAGGAGTTTCCAATAATAACTGTGGTCTACAGAGTGATCTAAACGTGGAAAAAAAATGATTAACCACAAACAAAAAAACAAAAAAACAAACAAAAAAACAAACAAAAAAACAAACATACAAGCTGACTAATACATCTTGCAAAAACTTCGTTTTGGCAAGATAACAAACAAAAAAATAAACCTATGTCACCCACAGGGTGAACCGTATCTTGCCAAAATGTGAACATGAGTGACTTGCTTCAGGTCACACTGAGGTGAACAGAACTGCTATCCACTAGAAGCGACTCTTTGAGGAATGTCTGCCCACGAGATATTGAAAGATTTTGATGAGAACTGAGGAAATAATTTTTTCATGAAAATTCCGTTTTTTCGTCATGACGTCATCAAATGACGTCATAGCGTCAAACTGTTTACAGATCTGGGAAGCACTCATCAAGGGCATTCATATGAGGTATTACTCGATATGGTACCTACAATTTCAAAATTTGACCTTGGGGTCAATAATTTTCGACCTCCAGCGCTAACCATGAAGGTCAAGGCCGATCGCCACCAAAAACTAATCAGCTGAGCGCCAGACCATATACTAGATTCCCATGAAGTTTGGAGACGATCCGATCAAAGTTACTCAAAAAATAACGATTTCAACATTTGACCTTGGGGTCAATAATTTTCGACCTCCAGCGCTAACCATGAAGGTCAAGGCCGATCGCCACCAAAAACTAATCAGCTGAGCGCCGGACCATATACTAGATTCCCATGAAGTTTGGAGACGATCCGATCAAAGTTACTCAAAAAATAAGGGTTTCGTCGACCTCCATGATTGACCACAAAGTGACCTTGACCTTTGACCTTGACCTTCAAAATTTTGTGTGCTGAAGGGTATCTCTATAGGACTCTGATATGCGAAGTTACAGGAGTTTCCAATAATAACTGTGGTCTACAGAGTGATCTGAAGGTCAAGGTCAAAGGTCAAGGTCGACCTCCAGCGCTAACCATGAAGGTCAAGGCCGATCGCCACAAAAAACTAATCAGCTGAGCGCCGGACCATATACTAGATTCCCATGAAGTTTGGAGACGATCCGATCAAAGTTACTCAAAAAATAACGATTTCAACATTTGACCTTGGGGTCAATAATTTTCGACCTCCAGCGCTAACCATGAAGGTCAAGGCCGATCGCCACCAAAAACTAATCAGCTGAGCGCCGGACCATATACTAGATTCCCATGAAGTTTGGAGACGATCCGATCAAAGTTACTCAAAAAATAAGGGTTTCGTCGACCTCCATGATTGACCACAAAGTGACCTTGACCTTTGACCTTGACCTTCAAAATTTTGGGTGCTGAAGGGTATCTCTATAGGACTCTGATATGCGAAGTTACAGGAGTTTCCAATAATAACTGTGGTCTACAGAGTGATCTAAACGTGGAAAAAAAATGATTAACCACAAACAAAAAAACAAAAAAAAAAACAAACAAAAAAACAAACATACAAGCTGACTAATACATCTTGCAAAAACTTCGTTTTGGCAAGATAACAAACAAATAAACATATGTCACCCACAGGGTGAACCGTATCTTGCCAATTATATGTTTGGAAAGCACTCAACAAGGGTTTCAATTTGAGGTACTACTCGATATGGTAACTGAAACTTGAAAATTTTACCTTTTGGTCAAAATTGAATGACCTTCAAAATGACCTTGAAGGTCAAGGCCGATCGACACCAAAAACTAATCAACTGAGCGCCATACCACACCCTATATACCCACCAAGTTTGGAGATCATAAGATCAAAGTTACTCAAAAAATAAGGGTTTCGTAATTTGACCTTGGGGTCAATAATTTTCGACCTCCAGCACTAACCATGAAGGTCAAGGCCGATCGCCACCAAAAACTAATCAGCTGAGCGCCAGACCATATACTAGATTCCCATGAAGATTGGAGACGATCCGATCAAAGTTACTCAAAAAATAAGGGTTTCGTCGACCTCCATGATTGACCACAAAGTGACCTTGACCTTTGACCTTGACCTTCAAAATTTTGTGTGCTGAAGGGTATCTCTATAGGACTCTGATATGCGAAGTTACAGGAGTTTCCAATGACTCGATATGGTAACTGAAACTTGAAAATTTTACCTTTTGGTCAAAATTGAATGACCTTCAAAATGACCTTGAAGGTCAAGGCCGATCGACACCAAAAACTAATCAACTGAGCGACATACCACACCCTATATACCCACCAAGTTTGGAGATCATAAGATCAAAGTTACTCAAAAAATAAGGGTTTCGTAATTTGACCTTGGGGTCAATAATATTCGACCTCCAGCGCTAACCATGAAGGTCAAGGCCGATCGCCACCAAAAACTAATCAGCTGAGCGCCGGACCATATACTAGATTCCCATGAAGTTTGGAGACGATCCGATCAAAGTTACTCAAAAAATAAGGGTTTCGTCGACCTCCATGATTGACCACAAAGTGACCTTGACCTTTGACCTTGACCTTCAAAATTTTGTGTGCTGAAGGGTATCTCTATAGGACTCTGATATGCGAAGTTACAGGAGTTTCCAATAATAACTGTGGTCTACAGAGTGATCTAAACGTGGAAAAAAAATGATTAACCACAAACAAAAAAACAAAAAAACAAAATGAACATATGTCACCCACAGGGTGAACCGTATCTTGCCAAGAGACCTTGACCTTTGACCTTGACCTTAATAATTTCGTATGGTGAATAGTATGTCTTCATGACCAACGCACATGAAATATTGAAAGATTTTGATGAGAACTGAGGAAATAATTTTTTCATGAAAATTCCGTTTTTTCGTCATGACGTCATCAAATGACGTCATAGCGTCAAACTGTTTACAGATCTGGGAAGCACTCATCAAGGGCATTCATATGAGGTATTACTCGATATGGTACCTACGATTTCAAAATTTGACCTTGGGGTCAATAATTTTCGACCTCCAGCGCTAACCATGAAGGTCAAGGCCGATCGCCACCAAAAAATAATCAGCTGAGCGCCGGACCATATACTAGATTCCCATGAAGTTTGGAGACGATCCGATCAAAGTTACTCAAAAAATAAGGATTTCAACATTTGACCTTGGGGTCAATAATTTTCGACCTCCAGCGCTAACCATGAAGGTCAAGGCCGATCGCCACCAAAAACTAATCAGCTGAGCGCCGGACCATATACTAGATTCCCATGAAGTTTGGAGACGATCCGATCAAAGTTACTCAAAAAATAAGGGTTTCGTCGACCTCCATGATTGACCACAAAGTGACCTTGACCTTTGACCTTGACCTTCAAAATTTTGTGTGCTGAAGGGTATCTCTATAGGACTCTGATATGCGAAGTTACATGCGAAGATATGCGAAGATATGGTACCTACGATTTCAACATTTGACCTTGGGGTCAATAATTTTCGACCTCCAGCGCTAACCATGAAGGTCAAGGCCGATCGCCACCAAAAACTAATCAGCTGAGCGCCGGACCATATACTAGATTCCCATGAAGTTTGGAGACGATCCGATCAAAGTTACTCAAAAAATAAGGGTTTCAACATTTGACCTTGGGGTCAATAATTTTCGACCTCCAGCGCTAACCATGAAGGTCAAGGCCGATCGCCACCAAAAACTAATCAGCTGAGCGCCGGACCATATACTAGATTCCCATGAAGTTTGGAGACGATCCGATCAAAGTTACTCAAAAAATAAGGGTTTCGTCGACCTCCATGATTGACCACAAAGTGACCTTGACCTTTGACCTTGACCTTCAAAATTTTGTGTGCTGAAGGGTATCTCTATAGGACTCTGATATGCGAAGTTACAGGAGTTTCCAATAATAACTGTGGTCTACAGAGTGATCTAAACGTGAAAAAAAATGATTAACCACAAACAAAAAAACAAAAAAAACATATGTCACCCACAGGGTGAACCGTATCTTGCCAATTATATGTTTGGAAAGCACTCAACAAGGGCTTCAATTTGAGGTACTACTCGATATGGTAACTGAAACTTGAAAATTTTACCTTTTGGTCAAAATTGAATGACCTTCAAAATGACCTTGAAGGTCAAGGCCGATCGACACCAAAAACTAATCAACTGAGCGCCATACCACACCCTATATACCCACCAAGTTTGGAGATCATAAGATCAAAGTTACTCAAAAAATAAGGGTTTCGTAATTTGACCTTGGGGTCAATAATTTCGACCTCCAGCGCTAACCATGAAGGTCAAGGCCGATCGCCACCAAAAACTAATCAGCTGAGCGCCGGACCATATACTAGATTCCCATGAAGTTTGGAGACGATCCGATCAAAGTTACTCAAAAAATAAGGGTTTCGTCGACCTCCATGATTGACCACAAAGTGACCTTGACCTTTGACCTTGACCTTCAAAATTTTGTGTGCTGAAGGGTATCTCTATAGGACTCTGATATGCGAAGTTACATGCGAAGATATGCGAAGATATGGTACCTACGATTTCAACATTTGACCTTGGGGTCAATAATTTTCGACCTCCAGCGCTAACCATGAAGGTCAAGGCCGATCGCCACCAAAAACTAATCAGCTGAGCGCCGGACCATATACTAGATTACCATGAAGTTTGGAGACGATCCGATCAAAGTTACTCAAAAAATAAGGGTTTCAACATTTGACCTTGGGGTCAATAATTTTCGACCTCCAGCGCTAACCATGAAGGTCAAGGCCGATCGCCACCAAAAACTAATCAGCTGAGCGCCGGACCATATACTAGATTCCCATGAAGTTTGGAGACGATCCGATCAAAGTTACTCAAAAAATAAGGGTTTCGTCGACCTCCATGATTGACCAGAAAGTGACCTTGACCTTTGACCTTGACCTTCAAAATTTTGTGTGCTGAAGGGTATCTCTATAGGACTCTGATATGCGAAGTTACAGGAGTTTCCAATAATAACTGTGGTCTACAGAGTGATCTAAACGTGGAAAAAAAATGATTAACCACAAACAAAAAAACAAAAAAACAAACAAAAAAACAAACAAATAAACATATGTCACCCACAGGGTGAACCGTATCTTGCCATTTGACCTTGACCTTAATAATTTCGTATGGTGAATAGTATGTCTTCATGACCAACGCACATGAAATATTGAAAGATTTTGATGAGAACTGAGGAAATAATTTTTTCATGAAAATTCAGTTTTTTCGTCATGACGTCATCAAATGACGTCATAGCGTCAAACTGTTTACAGATCTGGGAAGCACTCATCAAGGGCATTCATATGAGGTATTACTCGATATGGTACCTACGATTTCAAAATTTGACCTTGGGGTCAATAATTTTCGACCTCCAGCGCTAACCATGAAGGTCAAGGCCGATCGCCACCAAAAACTAATCAGCTGAGCGCCGGACCATATACTAGATTCCCATGAAGTTTGGAGACGATCCGATCAAAGTTACTCAAAAAATAAGGGTTTCGTTGACCTCCATGATTGACCGCAAAGTGACCTTGACCTTTGACCTTGACCTTCAAAATTTTGTGTGCTGAAGGGTATCTCTATAGGACTCTGATATGCGAAGTTACAGGAGTTTCCAATAATAACTGTGGTCTACAGAGTGACCTAAACAATGCGAACTAAAGCAATACAATATACATGAAAAGTGCAGTTTTTTCGTCATAACGCCGTCAAATGACGTCACATTGTCAAACTAGTTATATGTTTGGAAAGCACTCAACAAGGGCTTCAATTTGAGGTACTACTCGATATGGTAACTGAAACTTGAAAATTTTACCTTTTGGTCAAAATTGAATGACCTTCAAAATGACCTTGAAGGTCAAGGCCGATCGACACCAAAAACTAATCAACTGAGCGCCATACCACACCCTATATACCCACCAAGTTTGGAGATCATAAGATCAAAGTTACTCAAAAAATAAGGGTTTCGTTGACCTCCATGATTGACCGCAAAGTGACCTTGACCTTTGACCTTGACCTTAATAATTTCGTATGGTGAATAGTATGTCTTCATGACCAACGCACATGAAATATTGAAAGATTTTGATGAGAACTGAGGAAATAATTTTTTCATGAAAATTCCGTTTTTTCGTCATGACGTCATCAAATGACGTCATAGCGTCAAACTGTTTACAGATCTGGGAAGCACTCATCAAGGGCATTCATATGAGGTATTACTCGATATGGTACCTACGATTTCAAAATTTGACCTTGGGGTCAATAATTTTCGACCTCCAGCGCTAACCATGAAGGTCAAGGCCGATCGCCACCAAAAACTAATCAGCTGAGCACCGGACCATATACTAGATTCCCATGAAGTTTGGAGACGATCCGATCAAAGTTACTCAAAAAATAAGGATTTCAACATTGGACCTTGGGGTCAATAATTTTCGACCTCCAGCGCTAACCATGAAGGTCAAGGCCGATCGCCACCAAAAACTAATCAGCTGAGCGCCGGACCATATACTAGATTCCCATGAAGTTTGGAGACGATCCGATCAAAGTTACTCAAAAAATAAGGGTTTCGTCGACCTCCATGATTGACCACAAAGTGACCTTGACCTTTGACCTTGACCTTCAAAATTTTGTGTGCTGAAGGGTATCTCTATAGGACTCTGATATGCGAAGTTACATGCGAAGATATGCGAAGATATGGTACCTACGATTTCAACATTTGACCTTGGGGTCAATAATTTTCGACCTCCAGCGCTAACCATGAAGGTCAAGGCCGATCGCCACCAAAAACTAATCAGCTGAGCGCCGGACCATATACTAGATTCCCATGAAGTTTGGAGACGATCCGATCAAAGTTACTCAAAAAATAAGGGTTTCAACATTTGACCTTGGGGTCAATAATTTTCGACCTCCAGCGCTAACCATGAAGGTCAAGGCCGATCGCCACCAAAAACTAATCAGCTGAGCGCCGGACCATATACTAGATTCCCATGAAGTTTGGAGACGATCCGATCAAAGTTACTCAAAAAATAAGGGTTTCGTCGACCTCCATGATTGACCACAAAGTGACCTTGACCTTTGACCTTGACCTTCAAAATTTTGTGTGCTGAAGGGTATCTCTATAGGACTCTGATATGCGAAGTTACAGGAGTTTCCAATAATAACTGTGGTCTACAGAGTGATCTAAACGTGAAAAAAAATGATTAACCACAAACAAAAAAACAAAAAAAACATATGTCACCCACAGGGTGAACCGTATCTTGCCAATTATATGTTTGGAAAGCACTCAACAAGGGCTTCAATTTGAGGTACTACTCGATATGGTAACTGAAACTTGAAAATTTTACCTTTTGGTCAAAATTGAATGACCTTCAAAATGACCTTGAAGGTCAAGGCCGATCGACACCAAAAACTAATCAACTGAGCGCCATACCACACCCTATATACCCACCAAGTTTGGAGATCATAAGATCAAAGTTACTCAAAAAATAAGGGTTTCGTAATTTGACCTTGGGGTCAATAATTTCGACCTCCAGCGCTAACCATGAAGGTCAAGGCCGATCGCCACCAAAAACTAATCAGCTGAGCGCCGGACCATATACTAGATTCCCATGAAGTTTGGAGACGATCCGATCAAAGTTACTCAAAAAATAAGGGTTTTGTCGACCTCCATGATTGACCACAAAGTGACCTTGACCTTTGACCTTGACCTTCAAAATTTTGTGTGCTGAAGGGTATCTCTATAGGACTCTGATATGCGAAGTTACATGCGAAGATATGCGAAGATATGGTACCTACGATTTCAACATTTGACCTTGGGGTCAATAATTTTCGACCTCCAGCGCTAACCATGAAGGTCAAGGCCGATCGCCACCAAAAACTAATCAGCTGAGCGCCGGACCATATACTAGATTACCATGAAGTTTGGAGACGATCCGATCAAAGTTACTCAAAAAATAAGGGTTTCAACATTTGACCTTGGGGTCAATAATTTTCGACCTCCAGCGCTAACCATGAAGGTCAAGGCCGATCGCCACCAAAAACTAATCAGCTGAGCGCCGGACCATATACTAGATTCCCATGAAGTTTGGAGACGATCCGATCAAAGTTACTCAAAAAATAAGGGTTTCGTCGACCTCCATGATTGACCAGAAAGTGACCTTGACCTTTGACCTTGACCTTCAAAATTTTGTGTGCTGAAGGGTATCTCTATAGGACTCTGATATGCGAAGTTACAGGAGTTTCCAATAATAACTGTGGTCTACAGAGTGATCTAAACGTGGAAAAAAAATGATTAACCACAAACAAAAAAACAAAAAAACAAACAAAAAAACAAACAAATAAACATATGTCACCCACAGGGTGAACCGTATCTTGCCATTTGACCTTGACCTTAATAATTTCGTATGGTGAATAGTATGTCTTCATGACCAACGCACATGAAATATTGAAAGATTTTGATGAGAACTGAGGAAATAATTTTTTCATGAAAATTCAGTTTTTTCGTCATGACGTCATCAAATGACGTCATAGCGTCAAACTGTTTACAGATCTGGGAAGCACTCATCAAGGGCATTCATATGAGGTATTACTCGATATGGTACCTACGATTTCAAAATTTGACCTTGGGGTCAATAATTTTCGACCTCCAGCGCTAACCATGAAGGTCAAGGCCGATCGCCACCAAAAACTAATCAGCTGAGCGCCGGACCATATACTAGATTCCCATGAAGTTTGGAGACGATCCGATCAAAGTTACTCAAAAAATAAGGGTTTCGTTGACCTCCATGATTGACCGCAAAGTGACCTTGACCTTTGACCTTGACCTTCAAAATTTTGTGTGCTGAAGGGTACCTCTATAGGACTCTGATATGCGAAGTTACAGGAGTTTCCAATAATAACTGTGGTCTACAGAGTGACCTAAACAATGCGAACTAAAGCAATACAATATACATGAAAAGTGCAGTTTTTTCGTCATAACGCCGTCAAATGACGTCACATTGTCAAACTAGTTATATGTTTGGAAAGCACTCAACAAGGGCTTCAATTTGAGGTACTACTCGATATGGTAACTGAAACTTGAAAATTTTACCTTTTGGTCAAAATTGAATGACCTTCAAAATGACCTTGAAGGTCAAGGCCGATCGCCACCAAAAACTAATCAGCTGAGCGCCGGACCATATACTAGATTCCCATGAAGTTTGGAGACGATCCGATCAAAGTTACTCAAAAAATAAGGGTTTCGTCGACCTCCATGATTGACCACAAAGTGACCTTGACCTTTGACCTTGACCTTCAAAATTTTGTGTGCTGAAGGGTATCTCTATAGGACTCTGATATGCGAAGTTACATGCGAAGATATGCGAAGATATGGTACCTACGATTTCAACATTTGACCTTGGGGTCAATAATTTTCGACCTCCAGCGCTAACCATGAAGGTCAAGGCCGATCGCCACCAAAAACTAATCAGCTGAGCGCCGGACCATATACTAGATTCCCATGAAGTTTGGAGACGATCCGATCAAAGTTACTCAAAAAATAAGGGTTTCAACATTTGACCTTGGGGTCAATAATTTTCGACCTCCAGCGCTAACCATGAAGGTCAAGGCCGATCGCCACCAAAAACTAATCAGCTGAGCGCCGGACCATATACTAGATTCCCATGAAGTTTGGAGACGATCCGATCAAAGTTACTCAAAAAATAAGGGTTTCGTCGACCTCCATGATTGACCACAAAGTGACCTTGACCTTTGACCTTGACCTTCAAAATTTTGTGTGCTGAAGGGTATCTCTATAGGACTCTGATATGCGAAGTTACAGGAGTTTCCAATAATAACTGTGGTCTACAGAGTGATCTAAACGTGAAAAAAAATGATTAACCACAAACAAAAAAACAAAAAAAACATATGTCACCCACAGGGTGAACCGTATCTTGCCAATTATATGTTTGGAAAGCACTCAACAAGGGCTTCAATTTGAGGTACTACTCGATATGGTAACTGAAACTTGAAAATTTTACCTTTTGGTCAAAATTGAATGACCTTCAAAATGACCTTGAAGGTCAAGGCCGATCGACACCAAAAACTAATCAACTGAGCGCCATACCACACCCTATATACCCACCAAGTTTGGAGATCATAAGATCAAAGTTACTCAAAAAATAAGGGTTTCGTAATTTGACCTTGGGGTCAATAATTTCGACCTCCAGCGCTAACCATGAAGGTCAAGGCCGATCGCCACCAAAAACTAATCAGCTGAGCGCCGGACCATATACTAGATTCCCATGAAGTTTGGAGACGATCCGATCAAAGTTACTCAAAAAATAAGGGTTTCGTCGACCTCCATGATTGACCACAAAGTGACCTTGACCTTTGACCTTGACCTTCAAAATTTTGTGTGCTGAAGGGTATCTCTATAGGACTCTGATATGCGAAGTTACATGCGAAGATATGCGAAGATATGGTACCTACGATTTCCACATTTGACCTTGGGGTCAATAATTTTCGACCTCCAGCGCTAACCATGAAGGTCAAGGCCGATCGCCACCAAAAACTAATCAGCTGAGCGCCGGACCATATACTAGATTACCATGAAGTTTGGAGACGATCCGATCAAAGTTACTCAAAAAATAAGGGTTTCAACATTTGACCTTGGGGTCAATAATTTTCGACCTCCAGCGCTAACCATGAAGGTCAAGGCCGATCGCCACCAAAAACTAATCAGCTGAGCGCCGGACCATATACTAGATTCCCATGAAGTTTGGAGACGATCCGATCAAAGTTACTCAAAAAATAAGGGTTTCGTCGACCTCCATGATTGACCAGAAAGTGACCTTGACCTTTGACCTTGACCTTCAAAATTTTGTGTGCTGAAGGGTATCTCTATAGGACTCTGATATGCGAAGTTACAGGAGTTTCCAATAATAACTGTGGTCTACAGAGTGATCTAAACGTGGAAAAAAAATGATTAACCACAAACAAAAAAACAAAAAAACAAACAAAAAAACAAACAAATAAACATATGTCACCCACAGGGTGAACCGTATCTTGCCATTTGACCTTGACCTTAATAATTTCGTATGGTGAATAGTATGTCTTCATGACCAACGCACATGAAATATTGAAAGATTTTGATGAGAACTGAGGAAATAATTTTTTCATGAAAATTCAGTTTTTTCGTCATGACGTCATCAAATGACGTCATAGCGTCAAACTGTTTACAGATCTGGGAAGCACTCATCAAGGGCATTCATATGAGGTATTACTCGATATGGTACCTACGATTTCAAAATTTGATCTTGGGGTCAATAATTTTCGACCTCCAGCGCTAACCATGAAGGTCAAGGCCGATCGCCACCAAAAACTAATCAGCTGAGCGCCGGACCATATACTAGATTCCCATGAAGTTTGGAGACGATCCGATCAAAGTTACTCAAAAAATAAGGGTTTCGTTGACCTCCATGATTGACCGCAAAGTGACCTTGACCTTTGACCTTGACCTTCAAAATTTTGTGTGCTGAAGGGTATCTCTATAGGACTCTGATATGCGAAGTTACAGGAGTTTCCAATAATAACTGTGGTCTACAGAGTGACCTAAACAATGCGAACTAAAGCAATACAATATACATGAAAAGTGCAGTTTTTTCGTCATAACGCCGTCAAATGACGTCACATTGTCAAACTAGTTATATGTTTGGAAAGCACTCAACAAGGGCTTCAATTTGAGGTACTACTCGATATGGTAACTGAAACTTGAAAATTTTACCTTTTGGTCAAAATTGAATGACCTTCAAAATGACCTTGAAGGTCAAGGCCGATCGACACCAAAAACTAATCAACTGAGCGCCATACCACACCCTATATACCCACCAAGTTTGGAGATCATAAGATCAAAGTTACTCAAAAAATAAGGGTTTCGTTGACCTCCATGATTGACCGCAAAGTGACCTTGACCTTTGACCTTGACCTTAATAATTTCGTATGGTGAATAGTATGTCTTCATGACCAACGCACATGAAATATTGAAAGATTTTGATGAGAACTGAGGAAATAATTTTTTCATGAAAATTCCGTTTTTTCGTCATGACGTCATCAAATGACGTCATAGCGTCAAACTGTTTACAGATCTGGGAAGCACTCATCAAGGGCATTCATATGAGGTATTACTCGATATGGTACCTACGATTTCAAAATTTGACCTTGGGGTCAATAATTTTCGACCTCCAGCGCTAACCATGAAGGTCAAGGCCGATCGCCACCAAAAACTAATCAGCTGAGCACCGGACCATATACTAGATTCCCATGAAGTTTGGAGACGATCCGATCAAAGTTACTCAAAAAATAAGGATTTCAACATTGGACCTTGGGGTCAATAATTTTCGACCTCCAGCGCTAACCATGAAGGTCAAGGCCGATCGCCACCAAAAACTAATCAGCTGAGCGCCGGACCATATACTAGATTCCCTTGAAGTTTGGAGACGATCCGATCAAAGTTACTCAAAAAATAAGGGTTTCGTCGACCTCCATGATTGACCACAAAGTGACCTTGACCTTTGACCTTGACCTTCAAAATTTTGTGTGCTGAAGGGTATCTCTATAGGACTCTGATATGCGAAGTTACATGCGAAGATATGCGAAGATATGGTACCTACGATTTCAACATTTGACCTTGGGGTCAATAATTTTCGACCTCCAGCGCTAACCATGAAGGTCAAGGCCGATCGCCACCAAAAACTAATCAGCTGAGCGCCGGACCATATACTAGATTCCCATGAAGTTTGGAGACGATCCGATCAAAGTTACTCAAAAAATAAGGGTTTCAACATTTGACCTTGGGGTCAATAATTTTCGACCTCCAGCGCTAACCATGAAGGTCAAGGCCGATCGCCACCAAAAACTAATCAGCTGAGCGCCGGACCATATACTAGATTCCCATGAAGTTTGGAGACGATCCGATCAAAGTTACTCAAAAAATAAGGGTTTCGTCGACCTCCATGATTGACCACAAAGTGACCTTGACCTTTGACCTTGACCTTCAAAATTTTGTGTGCTGAAGGGTATCTCTATAGGACTCTGATATGCGAAGTTACAGGAGTTTCCAATAATAACTGTGGTCTACAGAGTGATCTAAACGTGAAAAAAAATGATTAACCACAAACAAAAAAACAAAAAAAACATATGTCACCCACAGGGTGAACCGTATCTTGCCAATTATATGTTTGGAAAGCACTCAACAAGGGCTTCAATTTGAGGTACTACTCGATATGGTAACTGAAACTTGAAAATTTTACCTTTTGGTCAAAATTGAATGACCTTCAAAATGACCTTGAAGGTCAAGGCCGATCGACACCAAAAACTAATCAACTGAGCGCCATACCACACCCTATATACCCACCAAGTTTGGAGATCATAAGATCAAAGTTACTCAAAAAATAAGGGTTTCGTAATTTGACCTTGGGGTCAATAATTTCGACCTCCAGCGCTAACCATGAAGGTCAAGGCCGATCGCCACCAAAAACTAATCAGCTGAGCGCCGGACCATATACTAGATTACCATGAAGTTTGGAGACGATCCGATCAAAGTTACTCAAAAAATAAGGGTTTCAACATTTGACCTTGGGGTCAATAATTTTCGACCTCCAGCGCTAACCATGAAGGTCAAGGCCGATCGCCACCAAAAACTAATCAGCTGAGCGCCGGACCATATACTAGATTCCCATGAAGTTTGGAGACGATCCGATCAAAGTTACTCAAAAAATAAGGGTTTCGTCGACCTCCATGATTGACCAGAAAGTGACCTTGACCTTTGACCTTGACCTTCAAAATTTTGTGTGCTGAAGGGTATCTCTATAGGACTCTGATATGCGAAGTTACAGGAGTTTCCAATAATAACTGTGGTCTACAGAGTGATCTAAACGTGGAAAAAAAATGATTAACCACAAACAAAAAAACAAAAAAACAAACAAAAAAACAAACAAATAAACATATGTCACCCACAGGGTGAACCGTATCTTGCCATTTGACCTTGACCTTAATAATTTCGTATGGTGAATAGTATGTCTTCATGACCAACGCACATGAAATATTGAAAGATTTTGATGAGAACTGAGGAAATAATTTTTTCATGAAAATTCAGTTTTTTCGTCATGACGTCATCAAATGACGTCATAGCGTCAAACTGTTTACAGATCTGGGAAGCACTCATCAAGGGCATTCATATGAGGTATTACTCGATATGGTACCTACGATTTCAAAATTTGACCTTGGGGTCAATAATTTTCGACCTCCAGCGCTAACCATGAAGGTCAAGGCCGATCGCCACCAAAAACTAATCAGCTGAGCGCCGGACCATATACTAGATTCCCATGAAGTTTGGAGACGATCCGATCAAAGTTACTCAAAAAATAAGGGTTTCGTTGACCTCCATGATTGACCGCAAAGTGACCTTGACCTTTGACCTTGACCTTCAAAATTTTGTGTGCTGAAGGGTATCTCTATAGGACTCTGATATGCGAAGTTACAGGAGTTTCCAATAATAACTGTGGTCTACAGAGTGACCTAAACAATGCGAACTAAAGCAATACAATATACATGAAAAGTGCAGTTTTTTCGTCATAACGCCGTCAAATGACGTCACATTGTCAAACTAGTTATATGTTTGGAAAGCACTCAACAAGGGCTTCAATTTGAGGTACTACTCGATATGGTAACTGAAACTTGAAAATTTTACCTTTTGGTCAAAATTGAATGACCTTCAAAATGACCTTGAAGGTCAAGGCCGATCGACACCAAAAACTAATCAACTGAGCGCCATACCACACCCTATATACCCACCAAGTTTGGAGATCATAAGATCAAAGTTACTCAAAAAATAAGGGTTTTGTTGACCTCCATGATTGACCACAAAGTGACCTTGACCTTTGACCTTGACCTTAATAATTTCGTATGGTGAATAGTATGTCTTCATGACCAACGCACATGAAATATTGAAAGATTTTGATGAGAACTGAGGAAATAATTTTTTCATGAAAATTCCGTTTTTTCGTCATGACGTCATCAAATGACGTCATAGCGTCAAACTGTTTACAGATCTGGGAAGCACTCATCAAGGGCATTCATATGAGGTATTACTCGATATGGTACCTACGATTTCAAAATTTGACCTTGGGGTCAATAATTTTCGACCTCCAGCGCTAACCATGAAGGTCAAGGCCGATCGCCACCAAAAACTAATCAGCTGAGCACCGGACCATATACTAGATTCCCATGAAGTTTGGAGACGATCCGATCAAAGTTACTCAAAAAATAAGGATTTCAACATTGGACCTTGGGGTCAATAATTTTCGACCTCCAGCGCTAACCATGAAGGTCAAGGCCGATCGCCACCAAAAACTAATCAGCTGAGCGCCGGACCATATACTAGATTCCCATGAAGTTTGGAGACGATCCGATCAAAGTTACTCAAAAAATAAGGGTTTTGTCGACCTCCATGATTGACCACAAAGTGACCTTGACCTTTGACCTTGACCTTCAAAATTTTGTGTGCTGAAGGGTATCTCTATAGGACTCTGATATGCGAAGTTACAGGAGTTTCCAATAATAACTGTGGTCTACAGAGTGATCTAAACGTGGAAAAAAAATGATTAACCACAAACAAAAAAACAAAAAAACAAACAAAAAAACAAACAAATAAACATATGTCACCCACAGGGTGAACCGTATCTTGCCATTTGACCTTGACCTTAATAATTTCGTATGGTGAATAGTATGTCTTCATGACCAACGCACATGAAATATTGAAAGATTTTGATGAGAACTGAGGAAATAATTTTTTCATGAAAATTCAGTTTTTTCGTCATGACGTCATCAAATGACGTCATAGCGTCAAACTGTTTACAGATCTGGGAAGCACTCATCAAGGGCATTCATATGAGGTATTACTCGATATGGTACCTACGATTTCAAAATTTGACCTTGGGGTCAATAATTTTCGACCTCCAGCGCTAACCATGAAGGTCAAGGCCGATCGCCACCAAAAACTAATCAGCTGAGCGCCGGACCATATACTAGATTCCCATGAAGTTTGGAGACGATCCGATCAAAGTTACTCAAAAAATAAGGGTTTCGTTGACCTCCATGATTGACCGCAAAGTGACCTTGACCTTTGACCTTGACCTTCAAAATTTTGTGTGCTGAAGGGTATCTCTATAGGACTCTGATGTGCGAAGTTACAGGAGTTTCCAATAATAACTGTGGTCTACAGAGTGACCTAAACAATGCGAACTAAAGCAATACAATATACATGAAAAGTGCAGTTTTTTCGTCATAACGCCGTCAAATGACGTCACATTGTCAAACTAGTTATATGTTTGGAAAGCACTCAACAAGGGCTTCAATTTGAGGTACTACTCGATATGGTAACTGAAACTTGAAAATTTTACCTTTTGGTCAAAATTGAATGACCTTCAAAATGACCTTGAAGGTCAAGGCCGATCGCCACCAAAAACTAATCAGCTGAGCGCCGGACCATATACTAGATTCCCATGAAGTTTGGAGACGATCCGATCAAAGTTACTCAAAAAATAAGGGTTTCGTCGACCTCCATGATTGACCACAAAGTGACCTTGACCTTTGACCTTGACCTTCAAAATTTTGTGTGCTGAAGGGTATCTCTATAGGACTCTGATATGCGAAGTTACATGCGAAGATATGCGAAGATATGGTACCTACGATTTCAACATTTGACCTTGGGGTCAATAATTTTCGACCTCCAGCGCTAACCATGAAGGTCAAGGCCGATCGCCACCAAAAACTAATCAGCTGAGCGCCGGACCATATACTAGATTCCCATGAAGTTTGGAGACGATCCGATCAAAGTTACTCAAAAAATAAGGGTTTCAACATTTGACCTTGGGGTCAATAATTTTCGACCTCCAGCGCTAACCATGAAGGTCAAGGCCGATCGCCACCAAAAACTAATCAGCTGAGCGCCGGACCATATACTAGATTCCCATGAAGTTTGGAGACGATCCGATCAAAGTTACTCAAAAAATAAGGGTTTCGTCGACCTCCATGATTGACCACAAAGTGACCTTGACCTTTGACCTTGACCTTCAAAATTTTGTGTGCTGAAGGGTATCTCTATAGGACTCTGATATGCGAAGTTACAGGAGTTTCCAATAATAACTGTGGTCTACAGAGTGATCTAAACGTGAAAAAAAATGATTAACCACAAACAAAAAAACAAAAAAAACATATGTCACCCACAGGGTGAACCGTATCTTGCCAATTATATGTTTGGAAAGCACTCAACAAGGGCTTCAATTTGAGGTACTACTCGATATGGTAACTGAAACTTGAAAATTTTACCTTTTGGTCAAAATTGAATGACCTTCAAAATGACCTTGAAGGTCAAGGCCGATCGACACCAAAAACTAATCAACTGAGCGCCATACCACACCCTATATACCCACCAAGTTTGGAGATCATAAGATCAAAGTTACTCAAAAAATAAGGGTTTCGTAATTTGACCTTGGGGTCAATAATTTCGACCTCCAGCGCTAACCATGAAGGTCAAGGCCGATCGCCACCAAAAACTAATCAGCTGAGCGCCGGACCATATACTAGATTCCCATGAAGTTTGGAGACGATCCGATCAAAGTTACTCAAAAAATAAGGGTTTCGTCGACCTCCATGATTGACCACAAAGTGACCTTGACCTTTGACCTTGACCTTCAAAATTTTGTGTGCTGAAGGGTATCTCTATAGGACTCTGATATGCGAAGTTACATGCGAAGATATGCGAAGATATGGTACCTACGATTTCAACATTTGACCTTGGGGTCAATAATTTTCGACCTCCAGCGCTAACCATGAAGGTCAAGGCCGATCGCCACCAAAAACTAATCAGCTGAGCGCCGGACCATATACTAGATTACCATGAAGTTTGGAGACGATCCGATCAAAGTTACTCAAAAAATAAGGGTTTCAACATTTGACCTTGGGGTCAATAATTTTCGACCTCCAGCGCTAACCATGAAGGTCAAGGCCGATCGCCACCAAAAACTAATCAGCTGAGCGCCGGACCATATACTAGATTCCCATGAAGTTTGGAGACGATCCGATCAAAGTTACTCAAAAAATAAGGGTTTCGTCGACCTCCATGATTGACCAGAAAGTGACCTTGACCTTTGACCTTGACCTTCAAAATTTTGTGTGCTGAAGGGTATCTCTATAGGACTCTGATATGCGAAGTTACAGGAGTTTCCAATAATAACTGTGGTCTACAGAGTGATCTAAACGTGGAAAAAAAATGATTAACCACAAACAAAAAAACAAAAAAACAAACAAAAAAACAAACAAATAAACATATGTCACCCACAGGGTGAACCGTATCTTGCCATTTGACCTTGACCTTAATAATTTCGTATGGTGAATAGTATGTCTTCATGACCAACGCACATGAAATATTGAAAGATTTTGATGAGAACTGAGGAAATAATTTTTTCATGAAAATTCAGTTTTTTCGTCATGACGTCATCAAATGACGTCATAGCGTCAAACTGTTTACAGATCTGGGAAGCACTCATCAAGGGCATTCATATGAGGTATTACTCGATATGGTACCTACGATTTCAAAATTTGATCTTGGGGTCAATAATTTTCGACCTCCAGCGCTAACCATGAAGGTCAAGGCCGATCGCCACCAAAAACTAATCAGCTGAGCGCCGGACCATATACTAGATTCCCATGAAGTTTGGAGACGATCCGATCAAAGTTACTCAAAAAATAAGGGTTTCGTTGACCTCCATGATTGACCGCAAAGTGACCTTGACCTTTGACCTTGACCTTCAAAATTTTGTGTGCTGAAGGGTATCTCTATAGGACTCTGATATGCGAAGTTACAGGAGTTTCCAATAATAACTGTGGTCTACAGAGTGACCTAAACAATGCGAACTAAAGCAATACAATATACATGAAAAGTGCAGTTTTTTCGTCATAACGCCGTCAAATGACGTCACATTGTCAAACTAGTTATATGTTTGGAAAGCACTCAACAAGGGCTTCAATTTGAGGTACTACTCGATATGGTAACTGAAACTTGAAAATTTTACCTTTTGGTCAAAATTGAATGACCTTCAAAATGACCTTGAAGGTCAAGGCCGATCGACACCAAAAACTAATCAACTGAGCGCCATACCACACCCTATATACCCACCAAGTTTGGAGATCATAAGATCAAAGTTACTCAAAAAATAAGGGTTTCGTTGACCTCCATGATTGACCGCAAAGTGACCTTGACCTTTGACCTTGACCTTAATAATTTCGTATGGTGAATAGTATGTCTTCATGACCAACGCACATGAAATATTGAAAGATTTTGATGAGAACTGAGGAAATAATTTTTTCATGAAAATTCCGTTTTTTCGTCATGACGTCATCAAATGACGTCATAGCGTCAAACTGTTTACAGATCTGGGAAGCACTCATCAAGGGCATTCATATGAGGTATTACTCGATATGGTACCTACGATTTCAAAATTTGACCTTGGGGTCAATAATTTTCGACCTCCAGCGCTAACCATGAAGGTCAAGGCCGATCGCCACCAAAAACTAATCAGCTGAGCACCGGACCATATACTAGATTCCCATGAAGTTTGGAGACGATCCGATCAAAGTTACTCAAAAAATAAGGATTTCAACATTGGACCTTGGGGTCAATAATTTTCGACCTCCAGCGCTAACCATGAAGGTCAAGGCCGATCGCCACCAAAAACTAATCAGCTGAGCGCCGGACCATATACTAGATTCCCTTGAAGTTTGGAGACGATCCGATCAAAGTTACTCAAAAAATAAGGGTTTCGTCGACCTCCATGATTGACCACAAAGTGACCTTGACCTTTGACCTTGACCTTCAAAATTTTGTGTGCTGAAGGGTATCTCTATAGGACTCTGATATGCGAAGTTACATGCGAAGATATGCGAAGATATGGTACCTACGATTTCAACATTTGACCTTGGGGTCAATAATTTTCGACCTCCAGCGCTAACCATGAAGGTCAAGGCCGATCGCCACCAAAAACTAATCAGCTGAGCGCCGGACCATATACTAGATTCCCATGAAGTTTGGAGACGATCCGATCAAAGTTACTCAAAAAATAAGGGTTTCAACATTTGACCTTGGGGTCAATAATTTTCGACCTCCAGCGCTAACCATGAAGGTCAAGGCCGATCGCCACCAAAAACTAATCAGCTGAGCGCCGGACCATATACTAGATTCCCATGAAGTTTGGAGACGATCCGATCAAAGTTACTCAAAAAATAAGGGTTTCGTCGACCTCCATGATTGACCACAAAGTGACCTTGACCTTTGACCTTGACCTTCAAAATTTTGTGTGCTGAAGGGTATCTCTATAGGACTCTGATATGCGAAGTTACAGGAGTTTCCAATAATAACTGTGGTCTACAGAGTGATCTAAACGTGAAAAAAAATGATTAACCACAAACAAAAAAACAAAAAAAACATATGTCACCCACAGGGTGAACCGTATCTTGCCAATTATATGTTTGGAAAGCACTCAACAAGGGCTTCAATTTGAGGTACTACTCGATATGGTAACTGAAACTTGAAAATTTTACCTTTTGGTCAAAATTGAATGACCTTCAAAATGACCTTGAAGGTCAAGGCCGATCGACACCAAAAACTAATCAACTGAGCGCCATACCACACCCTATATACCCACCAAGTTTGGAGATCATAAGATCAAAGTTACTCAAAAAATAAGGGTTTCGTAATTTGACCTTGGGGTCAATAATTTCGACCTCCAGCGCTAACCATGAAGGTCAAGGCCGATCGCCACCAAAAACTAATCAGCTGAGCGCCGGACCATATACTAGATTACCATGAAGTTTGGAGACGATCCGATCAAAGTTACTCAAAAAATAAGGGTTTCAACATTTGACCTTGGGGTCAATAATTTTCGACCTCCAGCGCTAACCATGAAGGTCAAGGCCGATCGCCACCAAAAACTAATCAGCTGAGCGCCGGACCATATACTAGATTCCCATGAAGTTTGGAGACGATCCGATCAAAGTTACTCAAAAAATAAGGGTTTCGTCGACCTCCATGATTGACCAGAAAGTGACCTTGACCTTTGACCTTGACCTTCAAAATTTTGTGTGCTGAAGGGTATCTCTATAGGACTCTGATATGCGAAGTTACAGGAGTTTCCAATAATAACTGTGGTCTACAGAGTGATCTAAACGTGGAAAAAAATGATTAACCACAAACAAAAAAACAAAAAAACAAACAAAAAAACAAACAAATAAACATATGTCACCCACAGGGTGAACCGTATCTTGCCATTTGACCTTGACCTTAATAATTTCGTATGGTGAATAGTATGTCTTCATGACCAACGCACATGAAATATTGAAAGATTTTGATGAGAACTGAGGAAATAATTTTTTCATGAAAATTCAGTTTTTTCGTCATGACGTCATCAAATGACGTCATAGCGTCAAACTGTTTACAGATCTGGGAAGCACTCATCAAGGGCATTCATATGAGGTATTACTCGATATGGTACCTACGATTTCAAAATTTGACCTTGGGGTCAATAATTTTCGACCTCCAGCGCTAACCATGAAGGTCAAGGCCGATCGCCACCAAAAACTAATCAGCTGAGCGCCGGACCATATACTAGATTCCCATGAAGTTTGGAGACGATCCGATCAAAGTTACTCAAAAAATAAGGGTTTCGTTGACCTCCATGATTGACCGCAAAGTGACCTTGACCTTTGACCTTGACCTTCAAAATTTTGTGTGCTGAAGGGTATCTCTATAGGACTCTGATATGCGAAGTTACAGGAGTTTCCAATAATAACTGTGGTCTACAGAGTGACCTAAACAATGCGAACTAAAGCAATACAATATACATGAAAAGTGCAGTTTTTTCGTCATAACGCCGTCAAATGACGTCACATTGTCAAACTAGTTATATGTTTGGAAAGCACTCAACAAGGGCTTCAATTTGAGGTACTACTCGATATGGTAACTGAAACTTGAAAATTTTACCTTTTGGTCAAAATTGAATGACCTTCAAAATGACCTTGAAGGTCAAGGCCGATCGACACCAAAAACTAATCAACTGAGCGCCATACCACACCCTATATACCCACCAAGTTTGGAGATCATAAGATCAAAGTTACTCAAAAAATAAGGGTTTTGTTGACCTCCATGATTGACCACAAAGTGACCTTGACCTTTGACCTTGACCTTAATAATTTCGTATGGTGAATAGTATGTCTTCATGACCAACGCACATGAAATATTGAAAGATTTTGATGAGAACTGAGGAAATAATTTTTTCATGAAAATTCCGTTTTTTCATCATGACGTCATCAAATGACGTCATAGCGTCAAACTGTTTACAGATCTGGGAAGCACTCATCAAGGGCATTCATATGAGGTATTACTCGATATGGTACCTACGATTTCAAAATTTGACCTTGGGGTCAATAATTTTCGACCTCCAGCGCTAACCATGAAGGTCAAGGCCGATCGCCACCAAAAACTAATCAGCTGAGCACCGGACCATATACTAGATTCCCATGAAGTTTGGAGACGATCCGATCAAAGTTACTCAAAAAATAAGGATTTCAACATTGGACCTTGGGGTCAATAATTTTCGACCTCCAGCGCTAACCATGAAGGTCAAGGCCGATCGCCACCAAAAACTAATCAGCTGAGCGCCGGACCATATACTAGATTCCCATGAAGTTTGGAGACGATCCGATCAAAGTTACTCAAAAAATAAGGGTTTTGTCGACCTCCATGATTGACCACAAAGTGACCTTGACCTTTGACCTTGACCTTCAAAATTTTGTGTGCTGAAGGGTATCTCTATAGGACTCTGATATGCGAAGTTACATGCGAAGATATGCGAAGATATGGTACCTACGATTTCAACATTTGACCTTGGGGTCAATAATTTTCGACCTCCAGCGCTAACCATGAAGGTCAAGGCCGATCGCCACCAAAAACTAATCAGCTGAGCGCCGGACCATATACTAGATTCCCATGAAGTTTGGAGACGATCCGATCAAAGTTACTCAAAAAATAAGGGTTTCAACATTTGACCTTGGGGTCAATAATTTTCGACCTCCAGCGCTAACCATGAAGGTCAAGGCCGATCGCCACCAAAAACTAATCAGCTGAGCGCCGGACCATATACTAGATTCCCATGAAGTTTGGAGACGATCCGATCAAAGTTACTCAAAAAATAAGGGTTTCGTCGACCTCCATGATTGACCACAAAGTGACCTTGACCTTTGACCTTGACCTTCAAAATTTTGTGTGCTGAAGGGTATCTCTATAGGACTCTGATATGCGAAGTTACAGGAGTTTCCAATAATAACTGTGGTCTACAGAGTGATCTAAACGTGAAAAAAAATGATTAACCACAAACAAAAAAACAAAAAAACAAACAAAAAAACAAACAAAAAAACAAACATACAAGCTGACTAATACATCTTGCAAAAACTTCGTTTTGGCAAGATAAAAAACAAACATACAAGCTGACTAATACATCTTGCAAAAACTTCGTTTTGGCAAGATAAAAAACAAACATACAAGCTGACTAATACATCTTGCAAAAACTTCGTTTTGGCAAGATAACAAACATACAAGCTGACTAATACATCTTGCAAAAACTTCGTTTTGGCAAGATAAAAAACAAATAAACATATGTCACCCACAGGGTGAACCGTATCTTGCCATTTGACCTTGACCTTAATAATTTCGTATGGTGAATAGTATGTCTTCATGACCAACGCACATGAAATATTGAAAGATTTTGATGAGAACTGAGGAAATAATTTTTTCATGAAAATTCAGTTTTTTCGTCATGACATCATCAAATGACGTCATAGCGTCAAACTGTTTACAGATCTGGGAAGCACTCATCAAGGGCATTCATATGAGGTATTACTCGATATGGTACCTACGATTTCAAAATTTGACCTTGGGGTCAATAATTTTCGACCTCCAGCGCTAACCATGAAGGTCAAGGCCGATCGCCACCAAAAACTAATCAGCTGAGCGCCGGACCATATACTAGATTCCCATGAAGTTTGGAGACGATCCGATCAAAGTTACTCAAAAAATAAGGGTTTCGTTGACCTCCATGATTGACCGCAAAGTGACCTTGACCTTTGACCTTGACCTTCAAAATTTTGTGTGCTGAAGGGTATCTCTATAGGACTCTGATATGCGAAGTTACAGGAGTTTCCAATAATAACTGTGGTCTACAGAGTGATCTAAAATTGAAAAAAAAATGATTAACCACAAACAAAAAAACAAAAAAACAAACATACAAGCTGACTGATACATCTTGCAAAAACTTCGTTTTGGCAAGATAATAA
This sequence comes from Myxine glutinosa, assembly GCF_964187855.1. Taxonomy (NCBI): domain Eukaryota; kingdom Metazoa; phylum Chordata; class Myxini; order Myxiniformes; family Myxinidae; genus Myxine; species Myxine glutinosa. The sequence continues at coordinate 107,661,630 of NC_136264.1, forward strand.
ATTATGTCACCCACAGGGTGAACCGTATCTTGCCAAAATGTGAAAATTCCGTTTTTTCGTCATGACGTCATCAAATGACGTCATAGCGTCAAACTGTTTACAGATCTGGGAAGCACTCATCAAGGGCATTCATATGAGGTATTACTCGATATGGTACCTACGATTTCAAAATTTGACCTTGGGGTCAATAATTTTCGACCTCCAGCGCTAACCATGAAGGTCAAGGCCGATCGCCACCAAAAACTAATCAGCTGAGCGCCGGACCATATACTAGATTCCCATGAAGTTTGGAGACGATCCGATCAAAGTTACTCAAAAAATTAGTGTTTCGTCGACCTCCATGATTGACCACAAAGTGACCTTGACCTTTGACCTTGACCTTCAAAATTTTGTGTGCTGAAGGGTATCTCTATAGGACTCTGATATGCGAAGTTACAGGAGTTTCCAATAATAACTGTGGTCTACAGAGTGATCTAAACGTGAAAAAAAAATGATTAACCACAAACAAAAAAACAAACAAACATACAAGCTGACTAATACATCTTGCAAAAACTTCGTTTTGGCAAGATAATAAAAATCACCCACAGGGTGAACCGTATCTTGCCAAAATGTGAAAATTCCGTTTTTTCGTCATGACGTCATCAAATGACGTCATAGCGTCAAACTGTTTACAGATCTGGGAAGCACTCATCAAGGGCATTCATATGAGGTATTACTCGATAGGGTACCTACGATTTCAAAATTTGACCTTGGGGTCAATAATTTTCGACCTCCAGCGCTAACCATGAAGGTCAAGGCCGATCGCCACCAAAAACTAATCAGCTGAGCGCCGGACCATATACTAGATTCCCATGAAGTTTGGAGACGATCCGATCAAAGTTACTCAAAAAATTAGTGTTTCGTCGACCTCCATGATTGGCCGCAAAGTGACCTTGACCTTTGACCTTGACCTTCATAATTTTGTGTGCTAAAGGGTATCTCTAAAAGACTCTGATATGCGAACTTACAAGAGTTTCCAAAGGGAACTGTGCTCTACAGAGTGACCTAAACAATGCGAACTAAAGCAATACAATATACATGAAAAGTGCAGTTTTTTCGTCATAACGCCGTCAAATGACGTCACATTGTCAAACTAGTTATATGTTTGGAAAGCACTCAACAAGGGCTTCAATTTGAGGTACTACTCGATATGGTAACTGAAACTTGAAAATTTTACCTTTTGGTCAAAATTGAATGACCTTCAAAATGACCTTGAAGGTCAAGGCCGATCGACACCAAAAACTAATCAGCTGAGCGCCATACCACACCCTATATACCCACCAAGTTTGGAGATCATAAGATCAAAGTTACTCAAAAAATAAGGGTTTCGTTGACCTCCATGATTGACCGCAAAGTGACCTTGACCTTTGACCTTGACCTTCAAAATTTTGTGTGCTGAAGGGTATCTCTATAGGACTCTGATATGCGAAGTTACAGGAGTTTCCAATAATAACTGTGGTCTACAGAGTGATCTAAACGTGAAAAAAAAATGATTAACCACAAACAAAAAAACAAACAAACAAATAAACATATGTCACCCACAGGGTGAACCGTATCTTGCCAAGTGACCTTGACCTTTGACCTTGACCTTCATAATTTTGTGTGCTAAAGGGTATCTCTAAAAGACTCTGATATGCGAACTTACAAGAGTTTCCAAAGGGAACTGTGCTCGACAGAGTGACCTAAACAATGCGAACTAAAGCAATACAATATACATGAAAAGTGCAGTTTTTTCGTCATAACGCCGTCAAATGACGTCACATTGTCAAACTAGTTATATGTTTGGAAAGCACTCAACAAGGGCTTCAATTTGAGGTACTACTCGATATGGTAACTGAAACTTGAAAATTTTACCTTTTGGTCAAAATTGAATGACCTTCAAAATGACCTTGAAGGTCAAGGCCGATCGACACCAAAAACTAATCAGCTGAGCGCCATACCACACCCTATATACCCACCAAGTTTGGAGATCATAAGATCAAAGTTACTCAAAAAATAAGGGTTTCGTTGACCTCCATGATTGACCCAATTGAATGACCTTCAAAATGACCTTGAAGGTCAAGGCCGATCGACACCAAAAACTAATCAGCTGAGCGCCATACCACACCCTATATACCCACCAAGTTTGGAGATCATAAGATCAAAGTTACTCAAAAAATAAGGGTTTCGTTGACCTCCATGATTGACCGCAAAGTGACCTTGACCTTTGACCTTGACCTTCAAAATTTTGTGTGCTGAAGGGTATCTCTATAGGACTCTGATATGCGAAGTTACAGGAGTTTCCAATAATAACTGTGGTAAATATGGTAACTGAAACTTGAAAATTTTACCTTTTGGTCAAAATTGAATGACCTTCAAAATGACCTTGAAGGTCAAGGCCGATCGACACCAAAAACTAATCAGCTGAGCGCCATACCACACCCTATATACCCACCAAGTTTGGAGATCATAAGATCAAAGTTACTCAAAAAATAAGGGTTTCGTTGACCTCCATGATTGACCCAATTGAATGACCTTCAAAATGACCTTGAAGGTCAAGGCCGATCGCCACCAAAAACTAATCAGCTGAGCGCCGGACCATATACTAGATTCCCATGAAGTTTGGAGACGATCCGATCAAAGTTACTCAAAAAATAAGGGTTTCGTTGACCTCCATGATTGACCGCAAAGTGACCTTGACCTTTGACCTTGACCTTCAAAATTTTGTGTGCTGAAGGGTATCTCTATAGGACTCTGATATGCGAAGTTACAGGAGTTTCCAATAATAACTGTGGTCTACAGAGTGATCTAAACGTGAAAAAAAAAAGATTAACCACAAACAAAAAAACAAACAAATAAAAATCACCCACAGGGTGAACCGTATCTTGCCAAAATGTGAAAATTCCGTTTTTTCGTCATGACGTCATCAAATGACGTCATAGCGTCAAACTGTTTACAGATCTGGGAAGCACTCATCAAGGGCATTCATATGAGGTATTACTCGATATGGAACCTACGATTTCAAAATTTGACCTTGGGGTCAATAATTTTCGACCTCCAGCGCTAACCATGAAGGTCAAGGCCGATCGCCACCAAAAACTAATCAGCTGAGCGCCGGACCATATACTAGATTCCCATGAAGTTTGGAGACGATCCGATCAAAGTTACTCAAAAAATTAGTGTTTCGTCGACCTCCATGATTGGCCGCAAAGTGACCTTGACCTTTGACCTTGACCTTCATAATTTTGTGTGCTAAAGGGTATCTCTAAAAGACTCTGATATGCGAACTTACAAGAGTTTCCAAAGGGAACTGTGCTCTACAGAGTGACCTAAACAATGCGAACTAAAGCAATACAATATACATGAAAAGTGCAGTTTTTTCGTCATAACGCCGTCAAATGACGTCACATTGTCAAACTAGTTATATGTTTGGAAAGCACTCAACAAGGGCTTCAATTTGAGGTACTACTCGATATGGTAACTGAAACTTGAAAATTTTACCTTTTGGTCAAAATTGAATGACCTTCAAAATGACCTTGAAGGTCAAGGCCGATCGACACCAAAAACTAATCAGCTGAGCGCCATACCACACCCTATATACCCACCAAGTTTGGAGATCATAAGATCAAAGTTACTCAAAAAATAAGGGTTTCGTTGACCTCCATGATTGACCGCAAAGTGACCTTGACCTTTGACCTTGACCTTCAAAATTTTGTGTGCTGAAGGGTATCTCTATAGGACTCTGATATGCGAAGTTACAGGAGTTTCCAATAATAACTGTGGTCTACAGAGTGATCTAAACGTGAAAAAAAAATGATTAACCACAAACAAAAAAATAATAACTGTGGTCTACAGAGTGATCTAAACGTGAAAAAAAAATGATTAACCACAAACAAAAAAAAAAAAAAAAAAAAAAAAAAACCTATGTCACCCACAGGGTGAACCGTATCTTGCCAAAATGTGAACATGAGTGACTTGCTTCAGGTCACACTGAGGTGAACAGAACTGCTATCCACTAGAAGCGACTCTTTGAGGAATGTCTGCCCACGAGATATTGAAAGATTTTGATGAGAACTGAGGAAATAATTTTTTCATGAAAATTCCGTTTTTTCGTCATGACGTCATCAAATGACGTCATAGCGTCAAACTGTTTACAGATCTGGGAAGCACTCATCAAGGGCATTCATATGAGGTATTACTCGATATGGTACCTACGATTTCAAAATTTGACCTTGGGGTCAATAATTTTCGACCTCCAGCGCTAACCATGAAGGTCAAGGCCGATCGCCACCAAAAACTAATCAGCTGAGCGCCGGACCATATACTAGATTCCCATGAAGTTTGGAGACGATCCGATCAAAGTTACTCAAAAAATAACGATTTCAACATTTGACCTTGGGGTCAATAATTTTCGACCTCCAGCGCTAACCATGAAGGTCAAGGCCGATCGCCACCAAAAACTAATCAGCTGAGCGCCGGACCATATACTAGATTCCCATGAAGTTTGGAGACGATCCGATCAAAGTTACTCAAAAAATAAGGGTTTCGTCGACCTCCATGATTGACCACAAAGTGACCTTGACCTTTGACCTTGACCTTCAAAATTTTGTGTGCTGAAGGGTATCTCTATAGGACTCTGATATGCGAAGTTACAGGAGTTTCCAATAATAACTGTGGTCTACAGAGTGATCTGAAGGTCAAGGTCAAAGGTCAAGGTCGACCTCCAGCGCTAACCATGAAGGTCAAGGCCGATCGCCACAAAAAACTAATCAGCTGAGCGCCGGACCATATACTAGATTCCCATGAAGTTTGGAGACGATCCGATCAAAGTTACTCAAAAAATAACGATTTCAACATTTGACCTTGGGGTCAATAATTTTCGACCTCCAGCGCTAACCATGAAGGTCAAGGCCGATCGCCACCAAAAACTAATCAGCTGAGCGCCGGACCATATACTAGATTCCCATGAAGTTTGGAGACGATCCGATCAAAGTTACTCAAAAAATAAGGGTTTCGTCGACCTCCATGATTGACCACAAAGTGACCTTGACCTTTGACCTTGACCTTCAAAATTTTGGGTGCTGAAGGGTATCTCTATAGGACTCTGATATGCGAAGTTACAGGAGTTTCCAATAATAACTGTGGTCTACAGAGTGATCTAAACGTGGAAAAAAAATGATTAACCACAAACAAAAAAACAAAAAAAATAAAACATCACCCACAGGGTGAACCGTATCTTGCCAGGGTTTCGTTGACCTCCATGATTGACCGCAAAGTGACCTTGACCTTTGACCTTGACCTTAATAATTTCGTATGGTGAATAGTATGTCTTCATGACCAACGCACATGAAATATTGAAAGATTTTGATGAGAACTGAGGAAATAATTTTTTCATGAAAATTCCGTTTTTTCGTCATGACGTCATCAAATGACGTCATAGCGTCAAACTGTTTACAGATCTGGGAAGCACTCATCAAGGGCATTCATATGAGGTATTACTCGATATGGTACCTACGATTTCAAAATTTGACCTTGGGGTCAATAATTTTCGACCTCCAGCGCTAACCATGAAGGTCAAGGCCGATCGCCACCAAAAACTAATCAGCTGAGCGCCGGACCAGATACTAGATTCCCATGAAGTTTGGAGACGATCCGATCAAAGTTACTCAAAAAATAAGGATTTCAACATTTGACCTTGGGGTCAATAATTTTCGACCTCCAGCGCTAACCATGAAGGTCAAGGTCGATCGCCACCAAAAACTAATCAGCTGAGCGCCGGACCATATACTAGATTCCCATGAAGTTTGGAGACGATCCGATCAAAGTTACTCAAAAAATAAGGGTTTTGTCGACCTCCATGATTGACCACAAAGTGACCTTGACCTTTGACCTTGACCTTCAAAATTTTGTGTGCTGAAGGGTATCTCTATAGGACTCTGATATGCGAAGTTACATGCGAAGATATGTGAAGATATGGTACCTACGATTTCAACATTTGACCTTGGGGTCAATAATTTTCGACCTCCAGCGCTAACCATGAAGGTCAAGGCCGATCGCCACCAAAAACTAATCAGCTGAGCGCCGGACCATATACTAGATTCCCATGAAGTTTGGAGACGATCCGATCAAAGTTACTCAAAAAATAAGGGTTTCAACATTTGACCTTGGGGTCAATAATTTTCGACCTCCAGCGCTAACCATGAAGGTCAAGGCCGATCGCCACCAAAAACTAATCAGCTGAGCGCCGGACCATATACTAGATTCCCATGAAGTTTGGAGACGATCCGATCAAAGTTACTCAAAAAATAAGGGTTTCGTCGACCTCCATGATTGACCACAAAGTGACCTTGACCTTTGACCTTGACCTTCAAAATTTTGTGTGCTGAAGGGTATCTCTATAGGACTCTGATATGCGAAGTTACATGCGAAGATATGCGAAGATATGGTACCTACGATTTCAACATTTGACCTTGGGGTCAATAATTTTCGACCTCCAGCGCTAACCATGAAGGTCAAGGCCGATCGCCACCAAAAACTAATCAGCTGAGCGCCGGACCATATACTAGATTCCCATGAAGTTTGGAGACGATCCGATCAAAGTTACTCAAAAAATAAGGGTTTCAACATTTGACCTTGGGGTCAATAATTTTCGACCTCCAGCGCTAACCATGAAGGTCAAGGCCGATCGCCACCAAAAACTAATCAGCTGAGCGCCGGACCATATACTAGATTCCCATGAAGTTTGGAGACGATCCGATCAAAGTTACTCAAAAAATAAGGGTTTCGTCGACCTCCACGATTGACCACAAAGTGACCTTGACCTTTGACCTTGACCTTCAAAATTTTGTGTGCTGAAGGGTATCTCTATAGGACTCTGATATGCGAAGTTACAGGAGTTTCCAATAATAACTGTGGTCTACAGAGTGATCTAAACGTGGAAAAAAAATGATTAACCACAAACAAAAAAACAAAAAAAAAAACAAACAAAAAAACAAACATACAAGCTGACTAATACATCTTGCAAAAACTTCGTTTTGGCAAGATAATAAACCTATGTCACCCACAGGGTGAACCGTATCTTGCCAAAATGTGAACATGAGTGACTTGCTTCAGGTCACACTGAGGTGAACAGAACTGCTATCCACTAGAAGCGACTCTTTGAGGAATGTCTGCCCACGAGATATTGAAAGATTTTGATGAGAACTGAGGAAATAATTTTTTCATGAAAATTCCGTTTTTTCGTCATGACGTCATCAAATGACGTCATAGCGTCAAACTGTTTACAGATCTGGGAAGCACTCATCAAGGGCATTCATATGAGGTATTACTCGATATGGTACCTACGATTTCAAAATTTGACCTTGGGGTCAATAATTTTCGACCTCCAGCGCTAACCATGAAGGTCAAGGCCGATCGCCACCAAAAACTAATCAGCTGAGCGCCGGACCATATACTAGATTCCCATGAAGTTTGGAGACGATCCGATCAAAGTTACTCAAAAAATAACGATTTCAACATTTGACCTTGGGGTCAATAATTTTCGACCTCCAGCGCTAACCATGAAGGTCAAGGCCGATCGCCACCAAAAACTAATCAGCTGAGCGCCGGACCATATACTAGATTCCCATGAAGTTTGGAGACGATCCGATCAAAGTTACTCAAAAAATAAGGGTTTCGTCGACCTCCATGATTGACCACAAAGTGACCTTGACCTTTGACCTTGACCTTCAAAATTTTGTGTGCTGAAGGGTATCTCTATAGGACTCTGATATGCGAAGTTACAGGAGTTTCCAATAATAACTGTGGTCTACAGAGTGATCTGAAGGTCAAGGTCAAAGGTCAAGGTCGACCTCCAGCGCTAACCATGAAGGTCAAGGCCGATCGCCACAAAAAACTAATCAGCTGAGCGCCGGACCATATACTAGATTCCCATGAAGTTTGGAGACGATCCGATCAAAGTTACTCAAAAAATAACGATTTCAACATTTGACCTTGGGGTCAATAATTTTCGACCTCCAGCGCTAACCATGAAGGTCAAGGCCGATCGCCACCAAAAACTAATCAGCTGAGCGCCGGACCATATACTAGATTCCCATGAAGTTTGGAGACGATCCGATCAAAGTTACTCAAAAAATAAGGGTTTCGTCGACCTCCATGATTGACCACAAAGTGACCTTGACCTTTGACCTTGACCTTCAAAATTTTGGGTGCTGAAGGGTATCTCTATAGGACTCTGATATGCGAAGTTACAGGAGTTTCCAATAATAACTGTGGTCTACAGAGTGATCTAAACGTGGAAAAAAAATGATTAACCACAAACAAAAAAACAAAAAAATAAAACATCACCCACAGGGTGAACCGTATCTTGCCAGGGTTTCGTTGACCTCCATGATTGACCGCAAAGTGACCTTGACCTTTGACCTTGACCTTAATAATTTCGTATGGTGAATAGTATGTCTTCATGACCAACGCACATGAAATATTGAAAGATTTTGATGAGAACTGAGGAAATAATTTTTTCATGAAAATTCCGTTTTTTCGTCATGACGTCATCAAATGACGTCATAGCGTCAAACTGTTTACAGATCTGGGAAGCACTCATCAAGGGCATTCATATGAGGTATTACTCGATATGGTACCTACGATTTCAAAATTTGACCTTGGGGTCAATAATTTTCGACCTCCAGCGCTAACCATGAAGGTCAAGGCCGATCGCCACCAAAAACTAATCAGCTGAGCGCCGGACCATATACTAGATTCCCATGAAGTTTGGAGACGATCCGATCAAAGTTACTCAAAAAATAAGGATTTCAACATTTGACCTTGGGGTCAATAATTTTCGACCTCCAGCGCTAACCATGAAGGTCAAGGCCGATCGCCACCAAAAACTAATCAGCTGAGCGCCGGACCATATACTAGATTCCCATGAAGTTTGGAGACGATCCGATCAAAGTTACTCAAAAAATAAGGGTTTCGTCGACCTCCATGATTGACCACAAAGTGACCTTGACCTTTGACCTTGACCTTCAAAATTTTGTGTGCTGAAGGGTATCTCTATAGGACTCTGATATGCGAAGTTACATGCGAAGATATGCGAAGATATGGTACCTACGATTTCAACATTTGACCTTGGGGTCAATAATTTTCGACCTCCAGCGCTAACCATGAAGGTCAAGGCCGATCGCCACCAAAAACTAATCAGCTGAGCGCCGGACCATATACTAGATTCCCATGAAGTTTGGAGACGATCCGATCAAAGTTACTCAAAAAATAAGGGTTTCAACATTTGACCTTGGGGTCAATAATTTTCGACCTCCAGCGCTAACCATGAAGGTCAAGGCCGATCGCCACCAAAAACTAATCAGCTGAGCGCCGGACCATATACTAGATTCCCATGAAGTTTGGAGACGATCCGATCAAAGTTACTCAAAAAATAAGGGTTTCGTCGACCTCCATGATTGACCACAAAGTGACCTTGACCTTTGACCTTGACCTTCAAAATTTTGTGTGCTGAAGGGTATCTCTATAGGACTCTGATATGCGAAGTTACAGGAGTTTCCAATAATAACTGTGGTCTACAGAGTGATCTAAACGTGGAAAAAAAATGATTAACCACAAACAAAAAAACAAAAAAACAAACAAAAAAACAAACATACAAGCTGACTAATACATCTTGCAAAAACTTCGTTTTGGCAAGATAATGAACATATGTCACCCACAGGGTGAACCGTATCTTGCCAAAATGTGAACATGAGTGACTTGCTTCAGGTCACAGTGAGGTGAACAGAACTGCTATCCACTAGAAGCGCAAAGTGACCTTGACCTTTGACCTTGACCTTAATAATTTCGTATGGGGAATAGTATGTCTTCATGACCAACGCACATGAAATATTGAAAGATTTTGATGAGAACTGAGGAAATAATTTTTTCATGAAAATTCCGTTTTTTCGTCATGACGTCATCAAATGACGTCATAGCGTCAAACTGTTTACAGATCTGGGAAGCACTCATCAAGGGCATTCATATGAGGTATTACTCGATATGGTACCTACGATTTCAAAATTTGACCTTGGGGTCAATAATTTTCGACCTCCAGCGCTAACCATGAAGGTCAAGGCCGATCGCCACCAAAAAATAATCAGCTGAGCGCCGGACCATATACTAGATTCCCATGAAGTTTGGAGACGATCCGATCAAAGTTACTCAAAAAATAAGGATTTCAACATTTGACCTTGGGGTCAATAATTTTCGACCTCCAGCGCTAACCATGAAGGTCAAGACCGATCGCCACCAAAAACTAATCAGCTGAGCGCCGGACCATATACTAGATTCCCATGAAGTTTGGAGACGATCCGATCAAAGTTACTCAAAAAATAAGGGTTTCGTCGACCTCCATGATTGACCACAAAGTGACCTTGACCTTTGACCTTGACCTTCAAAATTTTGTGTGCTGAAGGGTATCTCTATAGGACTCTGATATGCGAAGTTACATGCGAAGATATGCGAAGATATGGTACCTACGATTTCAACATTTGACCTTGGGGTCAATAATTTTCGACCTCCAGCGCTAACCATGAAGGTCAAGGCCGATCGCCACCAAAAACTAATCAGCTGAGCGCCGGACCATATACTAGATTCCCATGAAGTTTGGAGACGATCCGATCAAAGTTACTCAAAAAATAAGGGTTTCAACATTTGACCTTGGGGTCAATAATTTTCGACCTCCAGTGCTAACCATGAAGGTCAAGGCCGATCGCCACCAAAAACTAATCAGCTGAGCGCCGGACCATATACTAGATTCCCATGAAGTTTGGAGACGATCCGATCAAAGTTACTCAAAAAATAAGGGTTTCGTCGACCTCCATGATTGACCACAAAGTGACCTTGACCTTTGACCTTGACCTTCAAAATTTTGTGTGCTGAAGGGTATCTCTATAGGACTCTGATATGCGAAGTTACAGGAGTTTCCAATAATAACTGTGGTCTACAGAGTGATCTAAACGTGAAAAAAAATGATTAACCACAAACAAAAAAACAAAAAAACAAACAAAAAAACAAACATACAAGCTGACTAATACATCTTGCAAAAACTTCGTTTTGGCAAGATAAAAAACAAACAAAAAAACAAACATACAAGCTGACTAATACATCTAGCAAAAACTTCGTTTTGGCAAGATAAAAAACAAACAAAAAAACAAACATACAAGCTGACTAATACATCTTGCAAAAACTTCGTTTTGGCAAGATAATGAACATATGTCACCCACAGGGTGAACCGTATCTTGCCATTTGACCTTGACCTTAATAATTTCGTATGGTGAATAGTATGTCTTCATGACCAACGCACATGAAATATTGAAAGATTTTGATGAGAACTGAGGAAATAATTTTTTCATGAAAATTCCGTTTTTTCGTCATGACGTCATCAAATGACGTCACATTGTCAAACTGTTTACAGATCTGGGAAGCACTCATCAAGGGCATTCATATGAGGTATTACTCGATATGGTACCTACGATTTCAAAATTTGACCTTGGGGTCAATAATTTTCGACCTCCAGCGCTAACCATGAAGGTCAAGGCCGATCGCCACCAAAAACTAATCAGCTGAGCGCCGGACCATATACTAGATTCCCATGAAGTTTGGAGACGATCCGATCAAAGTTATTCAAAAAATAAGGATTTCAACATTTGACCTTGGGGTCAATAATTTTCGACCTCCAGCGCTAACCATGAAGGTCAAGGCCGATCGCCACCAAAAACTAATCAGCTGAGCGCCGGACCATATACTAGATTCCCATGAAGTTTGGAGACGATCCGATCAAAGTTACTCAAAAAATAAGGGTTTCGTCGACCTCCATGATTGACCACAAAGTGACCTTGACCTTTGACCTTGACCTTCGAAATTTTGTGTGCTGAAGGGTATCTCTATAGGACTCTGATATGCGAAGTTACATGCGAAGATATGCGAAGATATGGTACCTACGATTTCAACATTTGACCTTGGGGTCAATAATTTTCGACCTCCAGCGCTAACCATGAAGGTCAAGGCCGATCGCCAACAAAAACTAATCAGCTGAGCGCCGGACCATATACTAGATTCCCATGAAGTTTGGAGACGATCCGATCAAAGTTACTCAAAAAATAAGGGTTTCAACATTTGACCTTGGGGTCAATAATTTTCGACCTCCAGCGCTAACCATGAAGGTCAAGGCCGATCGCCACCAAAAACTAATCAGCTGAGCGCCGGACCATATACTAGATTCCCTTGAAGTTTGGAGACGATCCGATCAAAGTTACTCAAAAAATAAGGGTTTCGTCGACCTCCATGATTGACCACAAAGTGACCTTGACCTTTGACCTTGACCTTCAAAATTTTGTGTGCTGAAGGGTATCTCTATAGGACTCTGATATGCGAAGTTACAGGAGTTTCCAATAATAACTGTGGTCTACAGAGTGATCTAAACGTGGAAAAAAAATGATTAACCACAAACAAAAAAACAAAAAAAAAAACAAACAAAAAAATAAAACATCACCCACAGGGTGAACCGTATCTTGCCAGGGTTTCGTTGACCTCCATGATTGACCGCAAAGTGACCTTGACCTTTGACCTTGACCTTAATAATTTCGTATGGTGAATAGTATGTCTTCATGACCAACGCACATGAAATATTGAAAGATTTTGATGAGAACTGAGGAAATAATTTTTTCATGAAAATTCCGTTTTTTCGTCATGACGTCATCAAATGACGTCATAGCGTCAAACTGTTTACAGATCTGGGAAGCACTCATCAAGGGCATTCATATGAGGTATTACTCGATATGGTACCTACGATTTCAAAATTTGACCTTGGGGTCAATAATTTTCGACCTCCAGCGCTAACCATGAAGGTCAAGGCCGATCGCCACCAAAAACTAATCAGCTGAGCGCCTGACCATATACTAGATACCCACCAAGTTTGGAGACGATCCGATCAAAGTTACTCAAAAAATAAGGGTTTCGTTGACCTCCATGATTGACCGCAAAGTGACCTTGACCTTTGACCTTGACCTTCAAAATTTTGTGTGCTGAAGGGTATCTCTATAGGACTCTGATATGCGAAGTTACAGGAGTTTCCAATAATAACTGTGGTCTACAGAGTGATCTAAACGTGAAAAAAAAATGATTAACCACAAACAAAAAAACAAAATGAAGGTCAAGGCCGATCGCCACCAAAAACTAATCAGCTGAGCGCCGGACCATATGCTAGATACCCACCAAGTTTGGAGACGATCCGATCAAAGTTACTCAAAAAATAAGGGTTTCGTTGACCTCCATGATTGACCGCAAAGTGACCTTGACCTTTGACCTTGGAAGGTCAAGGCCGATCGCCACCAAAAACTAATCAGCTGAGCGCGGGACCATATACTAGATATCCACCAAGTTTGGAGACGATCCGATCAAAGTTACTCAAAAAATAAGGGTTTCGTCGACCTCCATGATTGACCACAAAGTGACCTTGACCTTTGACCTTGACCTTCAAAATTTTGTGTGCTGAAGGGTATCTCTATAGGACTCTGATATGCGAAGTTACAGGAGTTTCCAATAATAACTGTGGTCTACAGAGTGATCTAAACGTGGAAAAAAAATGATTAACCACAAACAAAAAAACAAAAAAAAAAACAAACAAATAAACCTATGTCACCCACAGGGTGAACCGTATCTTGCCAAAATGTGAACATGAGTGACTTGCTTCAGGTCACACTGAGGTGAACAGAACTGCTATCCACTAGAAGCGACTCTTTGAGGAATGTCTGCCCACGAGATATTGAAAGATTTTGATGAGAACTGAGGAAATAATTTTTTCATGAAAATTCCGTTTTTTCGTCATGACGTCATCAAATGACGTCATAGCGTCAAACTGTTTACAGATCTGGGAAGCACTCATCAAGGGCATTCATATGAGGTATTACTCGATATGGTACCTACGATTTCAAAATTTGACCTTGGGGTCAATAATTTTCGACCTCCAGCGCTAACCATGAAGGTCAAGGCCGATCGCCACCAAAAACTAATCAGCTGAGCGCCGGACCATATACTAGATTCCCATGAAGTTTGGAGACGATCCGATCAAAGTTACTCAAAAAATAACGATTTCAACATTTGACCTTGGGGTCAATAATTTTCGACCTCCAGCGCTAACCATGAAGGTCAAGGCCGATCGCCACCAAAAACTAATCAGCTGAGCGCCGGACCATATACTAGATTCCCATGAAGTTTGGAGACGATCTGATCAAAGTTACTCAAAAAATAAGGGTTTCGTCGACCTCCATGATTGACCACAAAGTGACCTTGACCTTTGACCTTGACCTTCAAAATTTTGTGTGCTGAAGGGTATCTCTATAGGACTCTGATATGCGAAGTTACAGGAGTTTCTAATAATAACTGTGGTCTACAGAGTGATCTGAAGGTCAAGGTCAAAGGTCAAGGTCGACCTCCAGCGCTAACCATGAAGGTCAAGGCCGATCGCCACAAAAAACTAATCAGCTGAGCGCCGGACCATATACTAGATTCCCATGAAGTTTGGAGACGATCCGATCAAAGTTACTCAAAAAATAACGATTTCAACATTTGACCTTGGGGTCAATAATTTTCGACCTCCAGCGCTAACCATGAAGGTCAAGGCCGATCGCCACCAAAAACTAATCAGCTGAGCGCCGGACCATATACTAGATTCCCATGAAGTTTGGAGACGATCCGATCAAAGTTACTCAAAAAATAAGGGTTTCGTCGACCTCCATGATTGACCACAAAGTGACCTTGACCTTTGACCTTGACCTTCAAAATTTTGGGTGCTGAAGGGTATCTCTATAGGACTCTGATATGCGAAGTTACAGGAGTTTCCAATAATAACTGTGGTCTACAGAGTGATCTAAACGTGGAAAAAAAATGATTAACCACAAACAAAAAAACAAACAAAAAAACAAACAAAAAAACAAACATACAAGCTGACTAATACATCTTGCAAAAACTTCGTTTTGGCAAGATAAAAAACAAACATACAAGCTGACTAATACATCTTGCAAAAACTTCGTTTTGGCAAGATAACAAACAAAAAAAACATATGTCACCCACAGGGTGAACCGTATCTTGCCAAAATGTGAACATGAGTGACTTGCTTCAGGTCACACTGAGGTGAACAGAACTGCTATCCACTAGAAGCGACTCTTTGAGGAATGTCTGCCCACGAGATATTGAAAGATTTTGATGAGAACTGAGGAAATAATTGTTTCATGAAAATTCCGTTTTTTCGTCATGACGTCATCAAATGACGTCATAGCGTCAAACTGTTTACAGATCTGGGAAGCACTCATCAAGGGCATTCATATGAGGTATTACTCGATATGGTACCTACGATTTCAAAATTTGACCTTGGGGTCAATAATTTTCGACCTCCAGCGCTAACCATGAAGGTCAAGGCCGATCGCCACCAAAAACTAATCAGCTGAGCGCCGGACCATATACTAGATTCCCATGAAGTTTGGAGACGATCCGATCAAAGTTACTCAAAAAATAAGGATTTCAACATTTGACCTTGGGGTCAATAATTTTCGACCTCCAGCGCTAACCATGAAGGTCAAGGCCGATCGCCACCAAAAACTAATCAGCTGAGCGCCGGACCATATACTAGATTCCCATGAAGTTTGGAGACGATCCGATCAAAGTTACTCAAAAAATAAGGGTTTCGTCGACCTCCATGATTGACCACAAAGTGACCTTGACCTTTGACCTTGACCTTCAAAATTTTGTGTGCTGAAGGGTATCTCTATAGGACTCTGATATGCGAAGTTACATGCGAAGATATGCGAAGATATGGTACCTACGATTTCAACATTTGACCTTGGGGTCAATAATTTTCGACCTCCAGCGCTAACCATGAAGGTCAAGGCCGATCGCCACCAATAACTAATCAGCTGAGCACCGGACCATATACTAGATTCCCATGAAGTTTGGAGACGATCCGATCAAAGTTACTCAAAAAATAAGGGTTTCAACATTTGACCTTGGGGTCAATAATTTTCGACCTCCAGCGCTAACCATGAAGGTCAAGGCCGATCGCCACCAAAAACTAATCAGCTGAGCGCCGGACCATATACTACATTCCCATGAAGTTTGGAGACGATCCGATCAAAGTTACTCAAAAAATAAGGGTTTCGTCGACCTCCATGATTGACCACAAAGTGACCTTGACCTTTGACCTTGACCTTCAAAATTTTGTGTGCTGAAGGGTATCTCTATAGGACTCTGATATGCGAAGTTACAGGAGTTTCCAATAATAACTGTGGTCTACAGAGTGATCTAAACGTGGAAAAAAAATGATTAACCACAAACAAAAAAACAAAAAAACAAACAAAAAAACAAATAAACCTATGTCACCCACAGGGTGAACCGTATCTTGCCAAAATGTGAACATGAGTGACTTGCTTCAGGTCACACTGAGGTGAACAGAACTGCTATCCACTAGAAGCGACTCTTTGAGGAATGTCTGCCCACGAGATATTGAAAGATTTTGATGAGAACTGAGGAAATAATTTTTTCATGAAAATTCCGTTTTTTCGTCATGACGTCATCAAATGACGTCATAGCGTCAAACTGTTTACAGATCTGGGAAGCACTCATCAAGGGCATTCATATGAGGTATTACTCGATATGGTACCTACGATTTCAAAATTTGACCTTGGGGTCAATAATTTTCGACCTCCAGCGCTAACCATGAAGGTCAAGGCCGATCGCCACCAAAAACTAATCAGCTGAGCGCCGGACCATATACTAGATTCCCATGAAGTTTGGAGACGATCCGATCAAAGTTACTCAAAAAATAACGATTTCAACATTTGACCTTGGGGTCAATAATTTTCGACCTCCAGCGCTAACCATGAAGGTCAAGGCCGATCGCCACCAAAAACTAATCAGCTGAGCGCCGGACCATATACTAGATTCCCATGAAGTTTGGAGACGATCCGATCAAAGTTACTCAAAAAATAAGGGTT
Source organism: Myxine glutinosa (assembly GCF_964187855.1). Lineage (NCBI taxonomy): Eukaryota > Metazoa > Chordata > Myxini > Myxiniformes > Myxinidae > Myxine > Myxine glutinosa. Next base: position 107,678,678 of record NC_136264.1, read on the forward strand.
TCGTCGACCTCCATGATTGACCACAAAGTGACCTTGACCTTTGACCTTGACCTTCAAAATTTTGTGTGCTGAAGGGTATCTCTATAGGACTCTGATATGCGAAGTTACAGGAGTTTCCAATAATAACTGTGGTCTACAGAGTGATCTGAAGGTCAAGGTCAAAGGTCAAGGTCGACCTCCAGCGCTAACCATGAAGGTCAAGGCCGATCGCCACAAAAAACTAATCAGCTGAGCGCCGGACCATATACTAGATTCCCATGAAGTTTGGAGACGATCCGATCAAAGTTACTCAAAAAATAACGATTTCAACATTTGACCTTGGGGTCAATAATTTTCGACCTCCAGCGCTAACCATGAAGGTCAAGGCCGATCGCCACCAAAAACTAATCAGCTGAGCGCCGGACCATATACTAGATTCCCATGAAGTTTGGAGACGATCCGATCAAAGTTACTCAAAAAATAAGGGTTTCGTCGACCTCCATGATTGACCACAAAGTGACCTTGACCTTTGACCTTGACCTTCAAAATTTTGGGTGCTGAAGGGTATCTCTATAGGACTCTGATATGCGAAGTTACAGGAGTTTCCAATAATAACTGTGGTCTACAGAGTGATCTAAACGTGGAAAAAAAATGATTAACCACAAACAAAAAAACAAACAAAAAAACAAACAAAAAAACAAACATACAAGCTGACTAATACATCTTGCAAAAACTTCGTTTTGGCAAGATAACAAAAAAACAAACATACAAGCTGACTAATACATCTTGCAAAAACTTCGTTTTGGCAAGATAACAAACAAACATACAAGCTGACTGATACATCTAGCAAAAACTTCGTTTTGGCAAGATAATGAACATATGTCACCCACAGGGTGAACCGTATCTTGCCAAAATGTGAACATGAGTGACTTGCTTCAGGTCACACTGAGGTGAACAGAACTGCTATCCACTAGAAGCGACTCTTTGAGGAATGTCTGCCCACGAGATATTCCGATGATAATCGTTCTAGAGAGTGACCTTGAAAAATACGTGTTTGCCTTATAACGTCACCAAATGACGTCATTTATATAATGTCTAAAGCTTGACTTTTATACGAAACACTCATCAACGGCCTCAATTTGAGGTACTACACGATATGTTTCCTAAAAGTTGAAAATTTTACCTTGGGGTCAAATATTTTCGACCTCCAGTGCTAACCATGAAGGTCAAGGTCGGTCAACACCAACAATTACAATTACAATTACAATGTGAATGTCGTTTGATATCAGGTCGGTATATTTGAAAATTTTCGATATATTTTCGACCTCAGCGCTAACCATGAACGTCAAGGCCGTTCGCCACCAAAAACTGATCAGCTGTGCACTAGACCATATACTACAATATTGTAAAGTTTCGAGCTGATTCGACTAACAATACTCCAAACATAAGGGTTTAGTTGACCTCCATGATTGGCCGCAAAGTGACCTTAACCTTTGACCTTGACCTTCATAATTTTGTGTGCTAAAGGGTATCTCTAAAAGACTCTGATATGCGAACTTACAAGAGTTTCCAAAGGGAACTGTGCTCTACAGAGTGACCTAAACAATGCGAACTAAAGCAATACAATATACATGAAAAGTGCAGTTTTTTCGTCATAACGCCGTCAAATGACGTCACATTGTCAAACTAGTTATATGTTTGGAAAGCACTCAACAAGGGCTTCAATTTGAGGTACTACTCGATATGGTAACTGAAACTTGAAAATTTTACCTTTTGGTCAAAATTGAATGACCTTCAAAATGACCTTGAAGGTCAAGGCCGATCGACACCAAAAACTAATCAGCTGAGCGCCATACCACACCCTATATACCCACCAAGTTTGGAGATCATAAGATCAAAGTTACTCAAAAAATAAGGGTTTCGTTGACCTCCATGATTGACCGCAAAGTGACCTTGACCTTTGACCTTGACCTTAATAATTTCGTATGGTGAATAGTATGTCTTCATGACCAACGCACATGAAATATTGAAAGATTTTGATGAGAACTGAGGAAATAATTTTTTCATGAAAATTCAGTTTTTTCGTCATGACGTCATCAAATGACGTCATAGCGTCAAACTGTTTACAGATCTGGGAAGCACTCATCAAGGGCATTCATATGAGGTATTACTCGATATGGTACCTACGATTTCAAAATTTGACCTTGGGGTCAATAATTTTCGACCTCCAGCGCTAACCATGAAGGTCAAGGCCGATCGCCACCAAAAACTAATCAGCTGAGCGCCGGACCATATACTAGATTCCCATGAAGTTTGGAGACGATCCGATCAAAGTTACTCAAAAAATTAGTGTTTCGTCGACCTCCATGATTGACCACAAAGTGACCTTGACCTTTGACCTTGACCTTCAAAATTTTGTGTGCTGAAGGGTATCTCTATAGGACTCTGATATGCGAAGTTACAGGAGTTTCCAATAATAACTGTGGTCTACAGAGTGATCTAAACGTGAAAAAAAATGATTAACCACAAACAAAAAAACAAACAAACATACAAGCTGACTAATACATCTTGCAAAAACTTCGTTTTGGCAAGATAATAAACATATGTCACCCACAGGGTGAACCGTATCTTGCCAAAATGTGAACATGAGTGACTTGCTTCAGGTCACACTGAGGTGAACAGAACTGCTATCCACTAGAAGCGACTCTTTGAGGAATGTCTGCCCACGAGATATTCCGATGATAATCGTTCTAGAGAGTGACCTTGAAAAATACGTGTTTGCCTTATAACGTCACCAAATGACGTCATTTATATAATGTCTAAAGCTTGACCTTGACCTATAAATGTCTAAAGCTTCACTTCGCAAAGTGACCTTGACCTTTGACCTTGACCTTAATAATTTCGTATGGTGAATAGTATGTCTTCATGACCAACGCACATGAAATATTGAAAGATTTTGATGAGAACTGAGGAAATAATTTTTTCATGAAAATTCCGTTTTTTCGTCATGACGTCATCAAATGACGTCATAGCGTCAAACTGTTTACAGATCTGGGAAGCACTCATCAAGGGCATTCATATGAGGTATTACTCGATATGGTACCTACGATTTCAAAATTTGACCTTGGGGTCAATAATTTTCGACCTCCAGCGCTAACCATGAAGGTCAAGGCCGATCGCCACCAAAAACTAATCAGCTGAGCGCCGGACCATATACTAGATTCCCATGAAGTTTGGAGACGATCCGATCAAAGTTACTCAAAAAATAAGGGTTTGGTTGACCTCCATGATTGACCGCAAAGTGACCTTGACCTTTGACCTTGACCTTCAAAATTTTGTGTGCTGAAGGGTATCTCTATAGGACTCTGATATGCGAAGTTACAGGAGTTTCCAATAATAACTGTGGTCTACAGAGTGATCTAAACGTGAAAAAAAAATAAAGTGTTAACGTGCTCGCATTGGAACAATTATGTCTTCGCTCAATGATATGCCAAGTTAATATGATGAAAATAATCTGCTCATGGATATATGTCCTAGTCAACTCGTGGTTTGTAATTCTTTGTAAATACGTCTGGCGCTCGTTGTCATAATATTACTTCGATAGGAAGTATGCCTCGAAATTCATGTATATAAAACAGAATTGTTTACTGTTCTGTAAATACGAATAACAGAATCATTCGTATACATGTACATGTCACCCTATCCTGCACTCTGAATATCACAAATCAAAAGACTGAGCTCACCAACGTCCGAGATTTGGCCGCGAATCTTGTGAATGTCGTTTGATATCAGGTCGGTATATTTGAAAATTTTCGATATATTTCCGACCTCAGCGCTAACCATGAACGTCAAGGCCGTTCGCCACCAAAAACTGATCAGCTGTGCACTAGACCATATACTACAATATTGTAAAGTTTCGAGCTGATTCGACTAACAATACTCCAAACATAAGGGTTTAGTTGACCTCCATGATTGGCCGCAAAGTGACCTTGACCTTTGACCTTGACCTTCATAATTTTGTGTGCTAAAGGGTACCTCTAAAAGACTCTGATATGCGAACTTACAAGAGTTTCCAAAGGGAACTGTGCTCTACAGAGTGACCTAAACAATGCGAACTAAAGCAATACAATATACATGAAAAGTGCAGTTTTTTCGTCATAACGCCGTCAAATGACGTCACATTGTCAAACTAGTTATATGTTTGGAAAGCACTCAACAAGGGCTTCAATTTGAGGTACTACTCGATATGGTAACTGAAACTTGAAAATTTTACCTTTTGGTCAAAATTGAATGACCTTCAAAATGACCTTGAAGGTCAAGGCCGATCGACACCAAAAACTAATCAGCTGAGCGCCATACCACACCCTATATACCCACCAAGTTTGGAGATCATAAGATCAAAGTTACTCAAAAAATAAGGGTTTCGTTGACCTCCATGATTGACCGCAAAGTGACCTTGACCTTTGACCTTGACCTTCAAAATTTTGTGTGCTGAAGGGTATCTCTATAGGACTCTGATATGCGAAGTTACAGGAGTTTCCAATAATAACTGTGGTCTACAGAGTGATCTAAACGTGAAAAAAAAATGATTAACCACAAACAAAAAAACAAACAAATGAACATATGTCACCCACAGGGTGAACCGTATCTTGCCATTTGACCTTGACCTTAATAATTTCGTATGGTGAATAGTATGTCTTCATGACCAACGCACATGAAATATTGAAAGATTTTGATGAGAACTGAGGAAATAATTTTTTCATGAAAATTCCGTTTTTTCGTCATGACGTCATCAAATGACGTCATAGCGTCAAACTGTTTACAGATCTGGGAAGCACTCATCAAGGGCATTTATATGAGGTATTACTCGATATGGTAACTGAAACTTGAAAATTTTACCTTTTGGTCAAAATTGAATGACCTTCAAAATGACCTTGAAGGTCAAGGCCGATCGACACCAAAAACTAATCAACTGAGCGCCATACCACACCCTATATACCCACCAAGTTTGGAGATCATAAGATCAAAGTTACTCAAAAAATAAGGGTTTCGTAATTTGACCTTGGGGTCAATAATTTTCGACCTCCAGCGCTAACCATGAAGGTCAAGGCCGATCGCCACCAAAAACTAATCACCTGAGCGCCGGACCATATACTAGATTCCCATGAAGTTTGGAGACGATCCGATGAAAGTTACTCAAAAAATAAGGGTTTCGTCGACCTCCATGATTGACCACAAAGTGACCTTGACCTTTGACCTTGACCTTCAAAATTTTGTGTGCTGAAGGGTATCTCTATAGGACTCTGATATGCGAAGTTACATGCGAACATATGCGAAGATATGGTACCTACGATTTCAACATTTGACCTTGGGGTCAATAATTTTCGACCTCCAGCGCTAACCATGAAGGTCAAGGCCGATCGCCACCAAAAACTAATCAGCTAAGCGCCGGACCATATACTAGATTCCCATGAAGTTTGGAGACGATCCGATCAAAGTTACTCAAAAAATAAGGGTTTCAACATTTGACCTTGGGGTCAATAATTTTCGACCTCCAGCGCTAACCATGAAGGTCAAGGCCGATCGCCACCAAAAACTAATCAGCTGAGCGCCGGACCATATACTAGATTCCCATGAAGTTTGGAGACGATCCGATCAAAGTTACTCAAGAAATAAGGATTTCAACATTTGACCTTGGGGTCAATAATTTTCGACCTCCAGCGCTAACCATGAAGGTCAAGGCCGATCGCCACCAAAAACTAATCAGCTGAGCGCCGGACCATATACTAGATTCCCATGAAGTTTGGAGACGATCCGATCAAAGTTACTCAAAAAATAAGGGTTTCGTCGACCTCCATGATTGACCACAAAGTGACCTTGACCTTTGACCTTGACCTTCAAAATTTTGTGTGCTGAAGGGTATCTCTATAGGACTCTGATATGCGAAGTTACAGGAGTTTCCAATAATAACTGTGGTCTACAGAGTGATCTAAACGTGAAAAAAAATGATTAACCACAAACAAAAAAACAAAAAAACAAACAAAAAAACAAACAAAAAAACAAACATACAAGCTGACTAATACATCTTGCAAAAACTTCGTTTTGGCAAGATAAAAACAAACAAAAAAACAAACATACAAGCTGACTAATACATCTTGCAAAAACTTCGTTTTGGCAAGATAATGAACATATGTCACCCACAGGGTGAACCGTATCTTGCCATTTGACCTTGACCTTAATAATTTCGTATGGTGAATAGTATGTCTTCATGACCAACGCACATGAAATATTGAAAGATTTTGATGAGAACTGAGGAAATAATTTTTTCATGAAAATTCCGTTTTTTCGTCATGACGTCATCAAATGACGTCATAGCGTCAAACTGTTTACAGATCTGGGAAGCACTCATCAAGGGCATTCATATGAGGTATTACTCGATATGGTACCTACGATTTCAAAATTTGACCTTGGGGTCAATAATTTTCGACCTCCAGCGCTAACCATGAAGGTCAAGGCCGATCGCCACCAAAAACTAATCAGCTGAGCGCCGGACCATATACTAGATTCCCATGAAGTTTGGAGACGATCCGATCAAAGTTACTCAAAAAATTAGTGTTTCGTCGACCTCCATGATTGGCCGCAAAGTGACCTTGACCTTTGACCTTGACCTTCATAATTTTGTGTGCTAAAGGGTATCTCTAAAAGACTCTGATATGCGAACTTACAAGAGTTTCCAAAGGGAACTGTGCTCTACAGAGTGACCTAAACAATGCGAACTAAAGCAATACAATATACATGAAAAGTGCAGTTTTTTCGTCATAACGCCGTCAAATGACGTCACATTGTCAAACTAGTTATATGTTTGGAAAGCACTCAACAAGGGCTTCAATTTGAGGTACTACTCGATATGGTAACTGAAACTTGAAAATTTTACCTTTTGGTCAAAATTGAATGACCTTCAAAATGACCTTGAAGGTCAAGGCCGATCGACACCAAAAACTAATCAGCTGAGCGCCATACCACACCCTATATACCCACCAAGTTTGGAGATCATAAGATCAAAGTTACTCAAAAAATAAGGGTTTCGTAATTTGACCTTGGGGTCAATAATTTTCGACCTCCAGCGCTAACCATGAAGGTCAAGGCCGATCGCCACCAAAAACTAATCAGCTGAGCGCCGGACCATATACTAGATTCCCTTGAAGTTTGGAGACGATCCGATCAAAGTTACTCAAAAAATAAGGGTTTCGTTGACCTCCATGATTGACCGCAAAGTGACCTTGACCTTTGACCTTGACCTTCAAAATTTTGTGTGCTGAAGGGTATCTCTATAGGACTCTGATATGCGAAGTTACAGGAGTTTCCAATAATAACTGTGGTCTACAGAGTGATCTAAACGTGAAAGATTTTACCTTTTGGTCAAAATTGAATGACCTTCAAAATGACCTTGAAGGTCAAGGCCGATCGACACCAAAAACTAATCAACTGAGCGCCATACCACACCCTATATACCCACCAAGTTTGGAGATCATAAGATCAAAGTTACTCAAAAAATAAGGGTTTCGTAATTTGACCTTGGGGTCAATAATTTTCGACCTCCAGCGCTAACCATGAAGGTCAAGGCCGATCGCCACCAAAAACTAATCAGCTGAGCGCCGGACCATATAATAGATTCCCATGAAGTTTGGAGACGATCCGATCAAAGTTACTCAAAAAATAAGGGTTTCGTTGACCTCCATGATTGACCGCAAAGTGACCTTGACCTTTGACCTTGACCTTCAAGATTTTGTGTGCTGAAGGGTATCTCTATAGTACTCTGATATGCGAAGTTACAGGAGTTTCCAATAATAACTGTGGTCTACAGAGTGATCTAAACGTGAAAAAAAAATGATTAACCACAAACAAAAAAACAAAAAAACAAACATACAAGCTGACTGATACATCTTGCAAAAACTTCGTTTTGGCAAGATAATAAACATATGTCACCCACAGGGTGAACCGTATCTTGCCAAGTGACCTTGACCTTTGACCTTGACCTTCATAATTTTGTGTGCTAAAGGGTATCTCTAAAAGACTCTGATATGCGAACTTACAAGAGTTTCCAAAGGGAACTGTGCTCTACAGAGTGAACTAAACAATGCGAACTAAAGCAATACAATATACATGAAAAGTGCAGTTTTTTCGTCATAACGCCGTCAAATGACGTCACATTGTCAAACTAGTTATATGTTTGGAAAGCACTCAACAAGGGCTTCAATTTGAGGTACTACTCGATATGGTAACTGAAACTTGAAAATTTTACCTTTTGGTCAAAATTGAATGACCTTCAAAATGACCTTGAAGGTCAAGGCCGATCGACACCAAAAACTAATCAACTGAGCGCCATACCACACCCTATATACCCACCAAGTTTGGAGATCATAAGATCAAAGTTACTCAAAAAATAAGGGTTTCGTAATTTGACCTTGGGGTCAATAATTTTCGACCTCCAGCGCTAACCATGAAGGTCAAGGCCGATCGCCACCAAAAACTAATCAGCTGAGCGCCGGACCATATACTAGATTCCCATGAAGTTTGGAGACGATCCGATCAAAGTTACTCAAAAAATAAGGGTTTCGTTGACCTCCATGATTGACCGCAAAGTGACCTTGACCTTTGACCTTGACCTTCAAAATTTTGTGTGCTGAAGGGTATCTCTATAGGACTCTGATATGCGAAGTTACAGGAGTTTCCAATAATAACTGTGGTCTACAGAGTGATCTAAACGTGAAAAAAAAATGATTAACCACAAACAAAAAAACAAACAAAATGAACATATGTCACCCACAGGGTGAACCGTATCTTGCCATTTGACCTTGACCTTAATAATTTCGTATGGTGAATAGTATGTCTTCATGACCAACGCACATGAAATATTGAAAGATTTTGATGAGAACTGAGGAAATAATTTTTTCATGAAAATTCCGTTTTTTCGTCATGACGTCATCAAATGACGTCATAGCGTCAAACTGTTTACAGATCTGGGAAGCACTCATCAAGGGCATTCATATGAGGTATTACTCGATATGGTACCTACGATTTCAAAATTTGACCTTGGGGTCAATAATTTTCGACCTCCAGCGCTAACCATGAAGGTCAAGGCCGATCGCCACCAAAAACTAATCAGCTGAGCGCCGGACCATATACTAGATACCCACCAAGTTTGGAGACGATCCGATCAAAGTTACTCAAAAAATAAGGGTTTCGTTGACCTCCATGATTGACCGCAAAGTGACCTTGACCTTTGACCTTGACCTTCAAAATTTTGTGTGCTGAAGGGTATCTCTATAGGACTCTGATATGCGAAGTTACAGGAGTTTCCAATAATAACTGTGGTCTACAGAGTGATCTAAACGTGAAAAAAAAATAAAGTGTTAACGTGCTCGCATTGGAACAATTATGTCTTCGCTCAATGATATGCCAAGTTAATATGATGAAAATAATCTGCTCATGGATATATGTCCTAGTCAACTCGTGGTTTGTAATTCTTTGTAAATACGTCTGGCGCTCGTTGTCATAATATTACTTCGATAGGAAGTATGCCTCGAAATTCATGTATATAAAACAGAATTGTTTACTGTTCTGTAAATACGAATAACAGAATCATTCGTATACATGTACATGTCACCCTATCCTGCACTCTGAATATCACAAATCAAAAGACTGAGCTCACCAACGTCCGAGATTTGGCCGCGAATCTTGTGAATGTCGTTTGATATCAGGTCGGTATATTTGAAAATTTTCGATATATTTCCGACCTCAGCGCTAACCATGAACGTCAAGGCCGTTCGCCACCAAAAACTGATCAGCTGTGCACTAGACCATATACTACAATATTGTAAAGTTTCGAGCTGATTCGACTAACAATACTCCAAACATAAGGGTTTAGTTGACCTCCATGATTGGCCGCAAAGTGACCTTGACCTTTGACCTTGACCTTCATAATTTTGTGTGCTAAAGGGTATCTCTAAAAGACTCTGATATGCGAACTTACAAGAGTTTCCAAAGGGAACTGTGCTCTACAGAGTGACCTAAACAATGCGAACTAAAGCAATACAATATACATGAAAAGTGCAGTTTTTTCGTCATAACGCCGTCAAATGACGTCACATTGTCAAACTAGTTATATGTTTGGAAAGCACTCAACAAGGGCTTCAATTTGAGGTACTACTCGATATGGTAACTGAAACTTGAAAATTTTACCTTTTGGTCAAAATTGAATGACCTTCAAAATGACCTTGAAGGTCAAGGCCGATCGACACCAAAAACTAATCAGCTGAGCGCCATACCACACCCTATATACCCACCAAGTTTGGAGATCATAAGATCAAAGTTACTCAAAAAATAAGGGTTTCGTTGACCTCCATGATTGACCGCAAAGTGACATTGACCTTTGACCTTGACCTTCAAAATTTTGTGTGCTGAAGGGTATCTCTATAGGACTCTGATATGCGAAGTTACAGGAGTTTCCAATAATAACTGTGGTCTACAGAGTGATCTAAACGTGAAAAAAAAAATGATTAACCACAAACAAAAAAACAAACAAATGAACATATGTCACCCACAGGGTGAACCGTATCTTGCCATTTGACCTTGACCTTAATAATTTCGTATGGTGAATAGTATGTCTTCATGACCAACGCACATGAAATATTGAAAGATTTTGATGAGAACTGAGGAAATAATTTTTTCATGAAAATTCCGTTTTTTCGTCATGACGTCATCAAATGACGTCATAGCGTCAAACTGTTTACAGATCTGGGAAGCACTCATCAAGGGCATTCATATGAGGTATTACTCGATATGGTACCTACGATTTCAAAATTTGACCTTGGGGTCAATAATTTTCGACCTCCAGCGCTAACCATGAAGGTCAAGGCCGATCGCCACCAAAAACTAATCAGCTGAGCGCCGGACCATATACTAGATACCCACCAAGTTTGGAGACGATCCGATCAAAGTTACTCAAAAAATAAGGGTTTCGTTGACCTCCATGATTGACCGCAAAGTGACCTTGACCTTTGACCTTGACCTTCAAAATTTTGTGTGCTGAAGGGTATCTCTATAGGACTCCGATTTGCGAAGTTACAGGAGTTTCCAATAATAACTGTGGTCTACAGAGTGATCTAAACGTGAAAAAAAAATGATTAACCACAAACAAAAAAACAAAATAAAAACATATGTCACCCACAGGGTGAACCGTATCTTGCCAAAATGTGAACATGAGTGACTTGCTTCAGGTCACACTGAGGTGAACAGAACTGCTATCCACTAGAAGCGACTCTTTGAGGAATGTCTGCCCACGAGATATTGAAAGATTTTGATGAGAACTGAGGAAATAATTGTTTCATGAAAATTCCGTTTTTTCGTCATGACGTCATCAAATGACGTCATAGCGTCAAACTGTTTACAGATCTGGGAAGCACTCATCAAGGGCATTCATATGAGGTATTACTCGATATGGTACCTACGATTTCAAAATTTGACCTTGGGGTCAATAATTTTCGACCTCCAGCGCTAACCATGAAGGTCAAGGCCGATCGCCACCAAAAACTAATCAGCTGAGCGCCGGACCATATACTAGATTCCCATGAAGTTTGGAGACGATCCGATCAAAGTTACTCAAAAAATAAGGATTTCAACATTTGACCTTGGGGTCAATAATTTTCGACCTCCAGCGCTAACCATGAAGGTCAAGGCCGATCGCCACCAAAAACTAATCAGCTGAGCGCCGGACCATATACTAGATTCCCATGAAGTTTGGAGACGATCCGATCAAAGTTACTCAAAAAATAAGGGTTTCGTCGACCTCCATGATTGACCACAAAGTGACCTTGACCTTTGACCTTGACCTTCAAAATTTTGTGTGCTGAAGGGTATCTCTATAGGACTCTGATATGCGAAGTTACATGCGAAGATATGCGAAGATATGGTACCTACGATTTCAACATTTGACCTTGGGGTCAATAATTTTCGACCTCCAGCGCTAACCATGAAGGTCAAGGCCGATCGCCACCAAAAACTAATCAGCTGAGCGCCGGACCATATACTAGATTCCCATGAAGTTTGGAGACGATCCGATCAAAGTTACTCAAAAAATAAGGGTTTCAACATTTGACCTTGGGGTCAATAATTTTCGACCTCCAGCGCTAACCATGAAGGTCAAGGCCGATCGCCACCAAAAACTAATCAGCTGAGCGCCGGACCATATACTAGATTCCCATGAAGTTTGGAGACGATCCGATCAAAGTTACTCAAAAAATAAGGGTTTCGTCGACCTCCATGATTGACCACAAAGTGACCTTGACCTTTGACCTTGACCTTCAAAATTTTGTGTGCTGAAGGGTATCTCTATAGGACTCTGATATGCGAAGTTACAGGAGTTTCCAATAATAACTGTGGTCTACAGAGTGATCTAAACGTGGAAAAAAAATGATTAACCACAAACAAAAAAACAAAAAAACAAACAAAAAAACAAACAAAAAAACAAACATACAAGCTGACTAATACATCTTGCAAAAACTTCGTTTTGGCAAGATAATGAAGGTCAAGGCCGATCGCCACCAAAAACTAATCAGCTGAGCGCCGGACCATATACTAGATACCCACCAAGTTTGGAGACGATCCGATCAAAGTTACTCAAAAAATAAGGGTTTCGTTGACCTCCATGATTGACCGCAAAGTGACCTTGACCTTTGACCTTGGAAGGTCAAGGCCGATCGCCACCAAAAACTAATCAGCTGAGCGCGGGACCATATACTAGATACCCACCAAGTTTGGAGACGATCCGATCAAAGTTACTCAAAAAATAAGGGTTTCGTCGACCTCCATGATTGACCACAAAGTGACCTTGACCTTTGACCTTGACCTTCAAAATTTTGTGTGCTGAAGGGTATCTCTATAGGACTCTGATATGCGAAGTTACAGGAGTTTCCAATAATAACTGTGGTCTACAGAGTGATCTAAACGTGGAAAAAAAATGATTAACCACAAACAAAAAAACAAAAAAACAAACAAAAAAACAAACAAAAAAACAAACATACAAGCTGACTAATACATCTTGCAAAAACTTCGTTTTGGCAAGATAATGAACATATGTCACCCACAGGGTGAACCGTATCTTGCCATTTGACCTTGACCTTAATAATTTCGTATGGTGAATAGTATGTCTTCATGACCAACGCACATGAAATATTGAAAGATTTTGATGAGAACTGAGGAAATAATTTTTTCATGAAAATTCCGTTTTTTCGTCATGACGTCATCAAATGACGTCATAGCGTCAAACTGTTTACAGATCTGGGAAGCACTCATCAAGGGCATTCATATGAGGTATTACTCGATATGGTACCTACGATTTCAAAATTTGACCTTGGGGTCAATAATTTTCGACCTCCAGCGCTAACCATGAAGGTCAAGGCCGATCGCCACCAAAAACTAATCAGCTGAGCGCCGGACCATATACTAGATTCCCATGAAGTTTGGAGACGATCCGATCAAAGTTACTCAAAAAATTAGTGTTTCGTCGACCTCCATGATTGGCCGCAAAGTGACCTTGACCTTTGACCTTGACCTTCATAATTTTGTGTGCTAAAGGGTATCTCTAAAAGACTCTGATATGCGAACTTACAAGAGTTTGCAAAGGGAACTGTGCTCTACAGAGTGACCTAAACAATGCGAACTAAAGCAATACAATATACATGAAAAGTGCAGTTTTTTCGTCATAACGCCGTCAAATGACGTCACATTGTCAAACTAGTTATATGTTTGGAAAGCACTCAACAAGGGCTTCAATTTGAGGTACTACTCGATATGGTAACTGAAACTTGAAAATTTTACCTTTTGGTCAAAATTGAATGACCTTCAAAATGACCTTGAAGGTCAAGGCCGATCGACACCAAAAACTAATCAGCTGAGCGCCATACCACACCCTATATACCCACCAAGTTTGGAGATCATAAGATCAAAGTTACTCAAAAAATAAGGGTTTCGTAATTTGACCTTGGGGTCAATAATTTTCGACCTCCAGCGCTAACCATGAAGGTCAAGGCCGATCGCCACCAAAAACTAATCAGCTGAGCGCCGGACCATATACTAGATTCCCATGAAGTTTGGAGACGATCCGATCAAAGTTACTCAAAAAATAAGGGTTTCGTTGACCTCCATGATTGACCGCAAAGTGACCTTGACCTTTGACCTTGACCTTCAAAATTTTGTGTGCTGAAGGGTATCTCTATAGGACTCTGATATGCGAAGTTACAGGAGTTTCCAATAATAACTGTGGTCTACAGAGTGATCTAAACGTGAAAAATTTTACCTTTTGGTCAAAATTGAATGACCTTCAAAATGACCTTGAAGGTCAAGGCCGATCGACACCAAAAACTAATCAACTGAGCGCCATACCACACCCTATATACCCACCAAGTTTGGAGATCATAAGATCAAAGTTACTCAAAAAATAAGGGTTTCGTAATTTGACCTTGGGGTCAATAATTTTCGACCTCCAGCGCTAACCATGAAGGTCAAGGCCGATCGCCACCAAAAACTAATCAGCTGAGCGCCGGACCATATACTAGATTCCCATGAAGTTTGGAGACGATCCGATCAAAGTTACTCAAAAATTAAGGGTTTCGTTGACCTCCATGATTGACCGCAAAGTGACCTTGACCTTTGACCTTGACCTTCAAAATTTTGTGTGCTGAAGGGTATCTCTATAGGACTCTGATATGCGAAGTTACAGGAGTTTCCAATAATAACTGTGGTCTACAGAGTGATCTAAACGTGAAAAAAAAATGATTAACCACAAACAAAAAAACAAAAAAAAAATATGTCACCCACAGGGTGAACCGTATCTTGCCAAAATGTGAAAATTCCGTTTTTTCGTCATGACGTCATCAAATGACGTCATAGCGTCAAACTGTTTACAGATCTGGGAAGCACTCATCAAGGGCATTCATATGAGGTATTACTCGATATGGTACCTACGATTTCAAAATTTGACCTTGGGGTCAATAATTTTCGACCTCCAGCGCTAACCATGAAGGTCAAGGCCGATCGCCACCAAAAACTAATCAGCTGAGCGCCGGACCATATACTAGATTCCCATGAAGTTTGGAGACGATCCGATCAAAGTTACTCAAAAAATTAGTGTTTCGTCGACCTCCATGATTGACCACAAAGTGACCTTGACCTTTGACCTTGACCTTCAAAATTTTGTGTGCTGAAGGGTATCTCTATAGGACTCTGATATGCGAAGTTACAGGAGTTTCCAATAATAACTGTGGTCTACAGAGTGATCTAAACGTGAAAAAAAATGATTAACCACAAACAAAAAAATGAAAAGTGCAGTTTTTTCGTCATAACGCCGTCAAATGACGTCACATTGTCAAACTAGTTATATGTTTGGAAAGCACTCAACAAGGGCTTCAATTTGAGGTACTACTCGATATGGTAACTGAAACTTGAAAATTTTACCTTTTGGTCAAAATTGAATGACCTTCAAAATGACCTTGAAGGTCAAGGCCGATCGACACCAAAAACTAATCAACTGAGCGCCATACCACACCCTATATACCCACCAAGTTTGGAGATCATAAGATCAAAGTTACTCAAAAAATAAGGGTTTTGTTGACCTCCATGATTGACCGCAAAGTGACCTTGACCTTTGACATTGACCTTCAAAATTTTGTGTGCTGAAGGGTATCTCTATAGGACTCTGATATGCGAAGTTACAGGAGTTTCCAATAATAACTGTGGTCTACAGAGTGATCTAAACGTGAAAAAAAATGATTAACCACAAATAAAACATCACCCACAGGGTGAACCGTATCTTGCCAGGGTTTCGTTGACCTCCATGATTGACCGCAAAGTGACCTTGACCTTTGACCTTGACCTTAATAATTTCGTATGGTGAATAGTATGTCTTCATGACCAACGCACATGAAATATTGAAAGATTTTGATGAGAACTGAGGAAATAATTTTTTCATGAAAATTCCGTTTTTTCGTCATGACGTCATCAAATGACGTCATAGCGTCAAACTGTTTACAGATCTGGGAAGCACTCATCAAGGGCATTCATATGAGGTATTACTCGATATGGTACCTACGATTTCAAAATTTGACCTTGGGGTCAATAATTTTCGACCTCCAGCGCTAACCATGAAGGTCAAGGCCGATCGCCACCAAAAACTAATCAGCTGAGCGCCGGACCATATACTAGATTCCCATGAAGTTTGGAGACGATCCGATCAAAGTTACTCAAAAAATAAGGATTTCAACATTTGACCTTGGGGTCAATAATTTTCGACCTCCAGCGCTAACCATGAAGGTCAAGGCCGATCGCCACCAAAAACTAATCAGCTGAGCGCCGGACCATATACTAGATTCCCATGAAGTTTGGAGACGATCCGATCAAAGTTACTCAAAAAATAAGGGTTTCGTCGACCTCCATGATTGACCACAAAGTGACCTTGACCTTTGACCTTGACCTTCAAAATTTTGTGTGCTGAAGGGTATCTCTATAGGACTCTGATATGCGAAGTTACATGTGAAGATATGCGAAGATATGGTACCTACGATTTCAACATTTGACCTTGGGGTCAATAATTTTCGACCTCCAGCGCTAACCATGAAGGTCAAGGCCGATCGCCACCAAAAACTAATCAGCTGAGCGCCGGACCATATACTAGATTCCCATGAAGTTTGGAGACGATCCGATCAAAGTTACTCAAAAAATAAGGGTTTCAACATTTGACCTTGGGGTCAATAATTTTCGACCTCCAGCGCTAACCATGAAGGTCAAGGCCGATCGCCACCAAAAACTAATCAGCTGAGCGCCGGACCATATACTAGATTCCCATGAAGTTTGGAGACGATCCGATCAAAGTTACTCAAAAAATAAGGGTTTCGTCGACCTCCATGATTGACCACAAAGTGACCTTGACCTTTGACCTTGACCTTCAAAATTTTGTGTGCTGAAGGGTATCTCTATAGGACTCTGATATGCGAAGTTACAGGAGTTTCCAATAATAACTGTGGTCTACAGAGTGATCTAAACGTGAAAAAAAATGATTAACCACAAACAAAAAAACAAAAAAACAAACAAAAAAACAAACAAAAAAACAAACATACAAGCTGACTAATACATCTTGCAAAAACTTCGTTTTGGCAAGATAACAAACAAAAAAACAAACATACAAGCTGACTAATACATCTTGCAAAAATTACTTCGTTTTGGCAAGATAATGAACATATGTCACCCACAGGGTGAACCGTATCTTGCCATTTGACCTTGACCTTAATAATTTCGTATGGTGAATAGTATGTCTTCATGACCAACGCACATGAAATATTGAAAGATTTTGATGAGAACTGAGGAAATAATTTTTTCATGAAAATTCCGTTTTTTCGTCATGACGTCATCAAATGACGTCATAGCGTCAAACTGTTTACAGATCTGGGAAGCACTCATCAAGGGCATTCATATGAGGTATTACTCGATATGGTACCTACGATTTCAAAATTTGACCTTGGGGTCAATAATTTTCGACCTCCAGCGCTAACCATGAAGGTCAAGGCCGATCGCCACCAAAAACTAATCAGCTGAGCGCCGGACCATATACTAGATTCCCATGAAGTTTGGAGACGATCCGATCAAAGTTACTCAAAAAATTAGTGTTTCGTCGACCTCCATGATTGGCCGCAAAGTGACCTTGACCTTTGACCTTGACCTTCATAATTTTGTGTGCTAAAGGGTATCTCTAAAAGACTCTGATATGCGAACTTACAAGAGTTTCCAAAGGGAACTGTGCTCTACAGAGTGACCTAAACAATGCGAACTAAAGCAATACAATATACATGAAAAGTGCAGTTTTTTCGTCATAACGCCGTCAAATGACGTCACATTGTCAAACTAGTTATATGTTTGGAAAGCACTCAACAAGGGCTTCAATTTGAGGTACTACTCGATATGGTAACTGAAACTTGAAAATTTTACCTTTTGGTCAAAATTGAATGACCTTCAAAATGACCTTGAAGGTCAAGGCCGATCGACACCAAAAACTAATCAGCTGAGCGCCATACCACACCCTATATACCCACCAAGTTTGGAGATCATAAGATCAAAGTTACTCAAAAAATAAGGGTTTCGTAATTTGACCTTGGGGTCAATAATTTTCGACCTCCAGCGCTAACCATGAAGGTCAAGGCCGATCGCCACCAAAAACTAATCAGCTGAGCGCCGGACCATATACTAGATTCCCATGAAGTTTGGAGACGATCCGATCAAAGTTACTCAAAAAATAAGGGTTTCGTTGACCTCCATGATTGACCGCAAAGTGACCTTGACCTTTGACCTTGACCTTCAAAATGTTGTGTGCTGAAGGGTATCTCTATAGGACTCTGATATGCGAAGTTACAGGAGTTTCCAATAATAACTGTGGTCTACAGAGTGATCTAAACGTGAAAAATTTTACCTTTTGGTCAAAATTGAATGACCTTCAAAATGACCTTGAAGGTCAAGGCCGATCGACACCAAAAACTAATCAACTGAGCGCCATACCACACCCTATATACCCACCAAGTTTGGAGATCATAAGATCAAAGTTACTCAAAAAATAAGGGTTTCGTAATTTGACCTTGGGGTCAATAATTTTCGACCTCCAGCGCTAACCATGAAGGTCAAGGCCGATCGCCACCAAAAACTAATCAGCTGAGCGCCGGACCATATACTAGATTCCCATGAAGTTTGGAGACGATCCGATCAAAGTTACTCAAAAAATAAGGGTTTCGTTGACCTCCATGATTGACCGCAAAGTGACCTTGACCTTTGACCTTGACCTTCAAAATTTTGTGTGCTGAAGGGTATCTCTATAGGACTCTGATATGCGAAGTTACAGGAGTTTCCAATAATAACTGTGGTCTACAGAGTGATCTAAACGTGAAAAAAAAAAGATTAACCACAAACAAAAAAACAAAAAAATAAACCTATGTCACCCACAGGGTGAACCGTATCTTGCCAAAATGTGAACATGAGTGACTTGCTTCAGGTCACACTGAGGTGAACAGAACTGCTATCCACTAGAAGCGACTCTTTGAGGAATGTCTGCCCACGAGATATTGAAAGATTTTGATGAGAACTGAGGAAATAATTTTTTCATGAAAATTCCGTTTTTTCGTCATGACGTCATCAAATGACGTCATAGCGTCAAACTGTTTACAGATCTGGGAAGCACTCATCAAGGGCATTCATATGAGGTATTACTCGATATGGTACCTACAATTTCAAAATTTGACCTTGGGGTCAATAATTTTCGACCTCCAGCGCTAACCATGAAGGTCAAGGCCGATCGCCACCAAAAACTAATCAGCTGAGCGCCAGACCATATACTAGATTCCCATGAAGTTTGGAGACGATCCGATCAAAGTTACTCAAAAAATAACGATTTCAACATTTGACCTTGGGGTCAATAATTTTCGACCTCCAGCGCTAACCATGAAGGTCAAGGCCGATCGCCACCAAAAACTAATCAGCTGAGCGCCGGACCATATACTAGATTCCCATGAAGTTTGGAGACGATCCGATCAAAGTTACTCAAAAAATAAGGGTTTCGTCGACCTCCATGATTGACCACAAAGTGACCTTGACCTTTGACCTTGACCTTCAAAATTTTGTGTGCTGAAGGGTATCTCTATAGGACTCTGATATGCGAAGTTACAGGAGTTTCCAATAATAACTGTGGTCTACAGAGTGATCTGAAGGTCAAGGTCAAAGGTCAAGGTCGACCTCCAGCGCTAACCATGAAGGTCAAGGCCGATCGCCACAAAAAACTAATCAGCTGAGCGCCGGACCATATACTAGATTCCCATGAAGTTTGGAGACGATCCGATCAAAGTTACTCAAAAAATAACGATTTCAACATTTGACCTTGGGGTCAATAATTTTCGACCTCCAGCGCTAACCATGAAGGTCAAGGCCGATCGCCACCAAAAACTAATCAGCTGAGCGCCGGACCATATACTAGATTCCCATGAAGTTTGGAGACGATCCGATCAAAGTTACTCAAAAAATAAGGGTTTCGTCGACCTCCATGATTGACCACAAAGTGACCTTGACCTTTGACCTTGACCTTCAAAATTTTGGGTGCTGAAGGGTATCTCTATAGGACTCTGATATGCGAAGTTACAGGAGTTTCCAATAATAACTGTGGTCTACAGAGTGATCTAAACGTGGAAAAAAAATGATTAACCACAAACAAAAAAACAAAAACAAAAACAAACAAAAAAACAAACATACAAGCTGACTAATACATCTTGCAAAAACTTCGTTTTGGCAAGATAACAAACATACAAGCTGACTGATACATCTTGCAAAAACTTCGTTTTGGCAAGATAATAAACATATGTCACCCACAGGGTGAACCGTATCTTGCCAAGTGACCTTGACCTTTGACCTTGACCTTCATAATTTTGTGTGCTAAAGGGTATCTCTAAAAGACTCTGATATGCGAACTTACAAGAGTTTCCAAAGGGAACTGTGCTCTACAGAGTGAACTAAACAATGCGAACTAAAGCAATACAATATACATGAAAAGTGCAGTTTTTTCGTCATAACGCCGTCAAATGACGTCACATTGTCAAACTAGTTATATGTTTGGAAAGCACTCAACAAGGGCTTCAATTTGAGGTACTACTCGATATGGTAACTGAAACTTGAAAATTTTACCTTTTGGTCAAAATTGAATGACCTTCAAAATGACCTTGAAGGTCAAGGCCGATCGACACCAAAAACTAATCAACTGAGCGCCATACCACACCCTATATATCCACCAAGTTTGGAGATCATAAGATCAAAGTTACTCAAAAAATAAGGGTTTCGTAATTTGACCTTGGGGTCAATAATTTTCGACCTCCAGCGCTAACCATGAAGGTCAAGGCCGATCGCCACCAAAAACTAATCAGCTGAGCGCCGGACCATATACTAGATTCCCATGAAGTTTGGAGACGATCCGATCAAAGTTACTCAAAAAATAAGGGTTTCGTTGACCTCCATGATTGACCGCAAAGTGACCTTGACCTTTGACCTTGACCTTCAAAATTTTGTGTGCTGAAGGGTATCTCTATAGGACTCTGATATGCGAAGTTACAGGAGTTTCCAATAATAACTGTGGTCTACAGAGTGATCTAAACGTGAAAAAAAAATGATTAACCACAAACAAAAAAACAAACAAAATGAACATATGTCACCCACAGGGTGAACCGTATCTTGCCATTTGACCTTGACCTTAATAATTTCGTATGGTGAATAGTATGTCTTCATGACCAACGCACATGAAATATTGAAAGATTTTGATGAGAACTGAGGAAATAATTTTTTCATGAAAATTCCGTTTTTTCGTCATGACGTCATCAAATGACGTCATAGCGTCAAACTGTTTACAGATCTGGGAAGCACTCATCAAGGGCATTCATATGAGGTATTACTCGATATGGTACCTACGATTTCAAAATTTGACCTTGGGGTCAATAATTTTCGACCTCCAGCGCTAACCATGAAGGTCAAGGCCGATCGCCACCAAAAACTAATCAGCTGAGCGCCGGACCATATACTAGATACCCACCAAGTTTGGAGACGATCCGATCAAAGTTACTCAAAAAATAAGGGTTTCGTTGACCTCCATGATTGACCGCAAAGTGACCTTGACCTTTGACCTTGACCTTCAAAATTTTGTGTGCTGAAGGGTATCTCTATAGGACTCTGATATGCGAAGTTACAGGAGTTTCCAATAATAACTGTGGTCTACAGAGTGATCTAAACGTGAAAAAAAAATGATTAACCACAAACAAAAAAACAAAATGAAGGTCAAGGCCGATCGCTACCAAAAACTAATCAGCTGAGCGCCGGACCATATACTAGATACCCACCAAGTTTGGAGACGATCCGATCAAAGTTACTAAAAAAATAAGGGTTTCGTTGACCTCCATGATTGACCGCAAAGTGACCTTGACCTTTGACCTTGGAAGGTCAAGGCCGATCGCCACCAAAAACTAATCAGCTGAGCGCGGGACCATATACTAGATACCCACCAGGTTTGGAGACGATCCGATCAAAGTTACTCAAAAAATAAGGGTTTCGTCGACCTCCATGATTGACCACAAAGTGACCTTGACCTTTGACCTTGACCTTCAAAATTTTGTGTGCTGAAGGGTATCTCTATAGGACTCTGATATGCGAAGTTACAGGAGTTTCCAATAATAACTGTGGTCTACAGAGTGATCTAAACGTGAAAAAAAATGATTAACCACAAACAAAAAAATGAAAAGTGCAGTTTTTTCGTCATAACGCCGTCAAATGACGTCACATTGTCAAACTAGTTATATGTTTGGAAAGCACTCAACAAGGGCTTCAATTTGAGGTACTACTCGATATGGTAACTGAAACTTGAAAATTTTACCTTTTGGTCAAAATTGAATGACCTTCAAAATGACCTTGAAGGTCAAGGCCGATCGACACCAAAAACTAATCAACTGAGCGCCATACCACACCCTATATACCCACCAAGTTTGGAGATCATAAGATCAAAGTTACTCAAAAAATAAGGGTTTTGTTGACCTCCATGATTGACCGCAAAGTGACCTTGACCTTTGACATTGACCTTCAAAATTTTGTGTGCTGAAGGGTATCTCTATAGGACTCTGATATGCGAAGTTACAGGAGTTTCCAATAATAACTGTGGTCTACAGAGTGATCTAAACGTGAAAAAAAATGATTAACCACAAATAAAACATCACCCACAGGGTGAACCGTATCTTGCCAGGGTTTCGTTGACCTCCATGATTGACCGCAAAGTGACCTTGACCTTTGACCTTGACCTTAATAATTTCGTATGGTGAATAGTATGTCTTCATGACCAACGCACATGAAATATTGAAAGATTTTGATGAGAACTGAGGAAATAATTTTTTCATGAAAATTCCGTTTTTTCGTCATGACGTCATCAAATGACGTCATAGCGTCAAACTGTTTACAGATCTGGGAAGCACTCATCAAGGGCATTCATATGAGGTATTACTCGATATGGTACCTACGATTTCAAAATTTGACCTTGGGGTCAATAATTTTCGACCTCCAGCGCTAACCATGAAGGTCAAGGCCGATCGCCACCAAAAACTAATCAGCTGAGCGCCGGACCATATACTAGATTCCCATGAAGTTTGGAGACGATCCGATCAAAGTTACTCAAAAAATAAGGATTTCAACATTTGACCTTGGGGTCAATAATTTTCGACCTCCAGCGCTAACCATGAAGGTCAAGGCCGATCGCCACCAAAAACTAATCAGCTGAGCGCCGGACCATATACTAGATTCCCATGAAGTTTGGAGACGATCCGATCAAAGTTACTCAAAAAATAAGGGTTTCGTCGACCTCCATGATTGACCACAAAGTGACCTTGACCTTTGACCTTGACCTTCAAAATTTTGTGTGCTGAAGGGTATCTCTATAGGACTCTGATATGCGAAGTTACATGTGAAGATATGCGAAGATATGGTACCTACGATTTCAACATTTGACCTTGGGGTCAATAATTTTCGACCTCCAGCGCTAACCATGAAGGTCAAGGCCGATCGCCACCAAAAACTAATCAGCTGAGCGCCGGACCATATACTAGATTCCCATGAAGTTTGGAGACGATCCGATCAAAGTTACTCAAAAAATAAGGGTTTCAACATTTGACCTTGGGGTCAATAATTTTCGACCTCCAGCGCTAACCATGAAGGTCAAGGCCGATCGCCACCAAAAACTAATCAGCTGAGCGCCGGACCATATACTAGATTCCCATGAAGTTTGGAGACGATCCGATCAAAGTTACTCAAAAAATAAGGGTTTCGTCGACCTCCATGATTGACCACAAAGTGACCTTGACCTTTGACCTTGACCTTCAAAATTTTGTGTGCTGAAGGGTATCTCTATAGGACTCTGATATGCGAAGTTACAGGAGTTTCCAATAATAACTGTGGTCTACAGAGTGATCTAAACGTGAAAAAAAATGATTAACCACAAACAAAAAAACAAAAAAACAAACAAAAAAACAAACAAAAAAACAAACATACAAGCTGACTAATACATCTTGCAAAAACTTCGTTTTGGCAAGATAACAAACAAAAAAACAAACATACAAGCTGACTAATACATCTTGCAAAAATTACTTCGTTTTGGCAAGATAATGAACATATGTCACCCACAGGGTGAACCGTATCTTGCCATTTGACCTTGACCTTAATAATTTCGTATGGTGAATAGTATGTCTTCATGACCAACGCACATGAAATATTGAAAGATTTTGATGAGAACTGAGGAAATAATTTTTTCATGAAAATTCCGTTTTTTCGTCATGACGTCATCAAATGACGTCATAGCGTCAAACTGTTTACAGATCTGGGAAGCACTCATCAAGGGCATTCATATGAGGTATTACTCGATATGGTACCTACGATTTCAAAATTTGACCTTGGGGTCAATAATTTTCGACCTCCAGCGCTAACCATGAAGGTCAAGGCCGATCGCCACCAAAAACTAATCAGCTGAGCGCCGGACCATATACTAGATTCCCATGAAGTTTGGAGACGATCCGATCAAAGTTACTCAAAAAATTAGTGTTTCGTCGACCTCCATGATTGGCCGCAAAGTGACCTTGACCTTTGACCTTGACCTTCATAATTTTGTGTGCTAAAGGGTATCTCTAAAAGACTCTGATATGCGAACTTACAAGAGTTTCCAAAGGGAACTGTGCTCTACAGAGTGACCTAAACAATGCGAACTAAAGCAATACAATATACATGAAAAGTGCAGTTTTTTCGTCATAACGCCGTCAAATGACGTCACATTGTCAAACTAGTTATATGTTTGGAAAGCACTCAACAAGGGCTTCAATTTGAGGTACTACTCGATATGGTAACTGAAACTTGAAAATTTTACCTTTTGGTCAAAATTGAATGACCTTCAAAATGACCTTGAAGGTCAAGGCCGATCGACACCAAAAACTAATCAGCTGAGCGCCATACCACACCCTATATACCCACCAAGTTTGGAGATCATAAGATCAAAGTTACTCAAAAAATAAGGGTTTCGTAATTTGACCTTGGGGTCAATAATTTTCGACCTCCAGCGCTAACCATGAAGGTCAAGGCCGATCGCCACCAAAAACTAATCAGCTGAGCGCCGGACCATATACTAGATTCCCATGAAGTTTGGAGACGATCCGATCAAAGTTACTCAAAAAATAAGGGTTTCGTTGACCTCCATGATTGACCGCAAAGTGACCTTGACCTTTGACCTTGACCTTCAAAATGTTGTGTGCTGAAGGGTATCTCTATAGGACTCTGATATGCGAAGTTACAGGAGTTTCCAATAATAACTGTGGTCTACAGAGTGATCTAAACGTGAAAAATTTTACCTTTTGGTCAAAATTGAATGACCTTCAAAATGACCTTGAAGGTCAAGGCCGATCGACACCAAAAACTAACCAACTGAGCGCCATACCACACCCTATATACCCACCAAGTTTGGAGATCATAAGATCAAAGTTACTCAAAAAATAAGGGTTTCGTAATTTGACCTTGGGGTCAATAATTTTCGACCTCCAGCGCTAACCATGAAGGTCAAGGCCGATCGCCACCAAAAACTAATCAGCTGAGCGCCGGACCATATACTAGATTCCCATGAAGTTTGGAGACGATCCGATCAAAGTTACTCAAAAAATAAGGGTTTCGTTGACCTCCATGATTGACCGCAAAGTGACCTTGACCTTTGACCTTGACCTTCAAAATTTTGTGTGCTGAAGGGTATCTCTATAGGACTCTGATATGCGAAGTTACAGGAGTTTCCAATAATAACTGTGGTCTACAGAGTGATCTAAACGTGAAAAAAAAAAGATTAACCACAAACAAAAAAACAAAAAAATAAACCTATGTCACCCACAGGGTGAACCGTATCTTGCCAAAATGTGAACATGAGTGACTTGCTTCAGGTCACACTGAGGTGAACAGAACTGCTATCCACTAGAAGCGACTCTTTGAGGAATGTCTGCCCACGAGATATTGAAAGATTTTGATGAGAACTGAGGAAATAATTTTTTCATGAAAATTCCGTTTTTTCGTCATGACGTCATCAAATGACGTCATAGCGTCAAACTGTTTACAGATCTGGGAAGCACTCATCAAGGGCATTCATATGAGGTATTACTCGATATGGTACCTACAATTTCAAAATTTGACCTTGGGGTCAATAATTTTCGACCTCCAGCGCTAACCATGAAGGTCAAGGCCGATCGCCACCAAAAACTAATCAGCTGAGCGACAGACCATATACTAGATTCCCATGAAGTTTGGAGACGATCCGATCAAAGTTACTCAAAAAATAACGATTTCAACATTTGACCTTGGGGTCAATAATTTTCGACCTCCAGCGCTAACCATGAAGGTCAAGGCCGATCGCCACCAAAAACTAATCAGCTGAGCGCCGGACCATATACTAGATTCCCATGAAGTTTGGAGACGATCCGATCAAAGTTACTCAAAAAATAAGGGTTTCGTCGACCTCCATGATTGACCACAAAGTGACCTTGACCTTTGACCTTGACCTTCAAAATTTTGTGTGCTGAAGGGTATCTCTATAGGACTCTGATATGCGAAGTTACAGGAGTTTCCAATAATAACTGTGGTCTACAGAGTGATCTGAAGGTCAAGGTCAAAGGTCAAGGTCGACCTCCAGCGCTAACCATGAAGGTCAAGGCCGATCGCCACAAAAAACTAATCAGCTGAGCGCCGGACCATATACTAGATTCCCATGAAGTTTGGAGACGATCCGATCAAAGTTACTCAAAAAATAACGATTTCAACATTTGACCTTGGGGTCAATAATTTTCGACCTCCAGCGCTAACCATGAAGGTCAAGGCCGATCGCCACCAAAAACTAATCAGCTGAGCGCCGGACCATATACTAGATTCCCATGAAGTTTGGAGACGATCCGATCAAAGTTACTCAAAAAATAAGGGTTTCGTCGACCTCCATGATTGACCACAAAGTGACCTTGACCTTTGACCTTGACCTTCAAAATTTTGGGTGCTGAAGGGTATCTCTATAGGACTCTGATATGCGAAGTTACAGGAGTTTCCAATAATAACTGTGGTCTACAGAGTGATCTAAACGTGGAAAAAAAATGATTAACCACAAACAAAAAAACAAAAACAAAAACAAACAAAAAAACAAACATACAAGCTGACTAATACATCTTGCAAAAACTTCGTTTTGGCAAGATAACAAACATACAAGCTGACTGATACATCTTGCAAAAACTTCGTTTTGGCAAGATAATAAACATATGTCACCCACAGGGTGAACCGTATCTTGCCAAGTGACCTTGACCTTTGACCTTGACCTTCATAATTTTGTGTGCTAAAGGGTATCTCTAAAAGACTCTGATATGCGAACTTACAAGAGTTTCCAAAGGGAACTGTGCTCTACAGAGTGAACTAAACAATGCGAACTAAAGCAATACAATATACATGAAAAGTGCAGTTTTTTCGTCATAACGCCGTCAAATGACGTCACATTGTCAAACTAGTTATATGTTTGGAAAGCACTCAACAAGGGCTTCAATTTGAGGTACTACTCGATATGGTAACTGAAACTTGAAAATTTTACTTTTTGGTCAAAATTGAATGACCTTCAAAATGACCTTGAAGGTCAAGGCCGATCGACACCAAAAACTAATCAACTGAGCGCCATACCACACCCTATATATCCACCAAGTTTGGAGATCATAAGATCAAAGTTACTCAAAAAATAAGGGTTTCGTAATTTGACCTTGGGGTCAATAATTTTCGACCTCCAGCGCTAACCATGAAGGTCAAGGCCGATCGCCACCAAAAACTAATCAGCTGAGCGCCGGACCATATAC
The DNA here is from genome assembly GCF_964187855.1 of Myxine glutinosa. Classification (NCBI taxonomy): domain Eukaryota; kingdom Metazoa; phylum Chordata; class Myxini; order Myxiniformes; family Myxinidae; genus Myxine; species Myxine glutinosa. The sequence continues at coordinate 107,706,655 of NC_136264.1, forward strand.
TAGATTCCCATGAAGTTTGGAGACGATCCGATCAAAGTTACTCAAAAAATAAGGGTTTCGTTGACCTCCATGATTGACCGCAAAGTGACCTTGACCTTTGACCTTGACCTTCAAAATTTTGTGTGCTGAAGGGTATCTCTATAGGACTCTGATATGCGAAGTTACAGGAGTTTCCAATAATAACTGTGGTCTACAGAGTGATCTAAACGTGAAAAAAAAATGATTAACCACAAACAAAAAAACAAACAAAATGAACATATGTCACCCACAGGGTGAACCGTATCTTGCCATTTGACCTTGACCTTAATAATTTCGTATGGTGAATAGTATGTCTTCATGACCAACGCACATGAAATATTGAAAGATTTTGATGAGAACTGAGGAAATAATTTTTTCATGAAAATTCCGTTTTTTCGTCATGACGTCATCAAATGACGTCATAGCGTCAAACTGTTTACAGATCTGGGAAGCACTCATCAAGGGCATTCATATGAGGTATTACTCGATATGGTACCTACGATTTCAAAATTTGACCTTGGGGTCAATAATTTTCGACCTCCAGCGCTAACCATGAAGGTCAAGGCCGATCGCCACCAAAAACTAATCAGCTGAGCGCCGGACCATATACTAGATACCCACCAAGTTTGGAGACGATCCGATCAAAGTTACTCAAAAAATAAGGGTTTCGTTGACCTCCATGATTGACCGCAAAGTGACCTTGACCTTTGACCTTGACCTTCAAAATTTTGTGTGCTGAAGGGTATCTCTATAGGACTCTGATATGCGAAGTTACAGGAGTTTCCAATAATAACTGTGGTCTACAGAGTGATCTAAACGTGAAAAAAAAATGATTAACCACAAACAAAAAAACAAAATGAAGGTCAAGGCCGATCGCCACCAAAAACTAATCAGCTGAGCGCCGGACCATATACTAGATACCCACCAAGTTTGGAGACGATCCGATCAAAGTTACTAAAAAAATAAGGGTTTCGTTGACCTCCATGATTGACCGCAAAGTGACCTTGACCTTTGACCTTGGAAGGTCAAGGCCGATCGCCACCAAAAACTAATCAGCTGAGCGCGGGACCATATACTAGATACCCACCAGGTTTGGAGACGATCCGATCAAAGTTACTCAAAAAATAAGGGTTTCGTCGACCTCCATGATTGACCACAAAGTGACCTTGACCTTTGACCTTGACCTTCAAAATTTTGTGTGCTGAAGGGTATCTCTATAGGACTCTGATATGCGAAGTTACAGGAGTTTCCAATAATAACTGTGGTCTACAGAGTGATCTAAACGTGGGAAAAAAATGATTAACCACAAACAAAAAAACAAAAAAACAAACAAAAAAACAAACAAAAAAATGAACATATGTCACCCACAGGGTGAACCGTATCTTGCCATTTGACCTTGACCTTAATAATTTCGTATGGTGAATAGTATGTCTTCATGACCAACGCAAATGAAATATTGAAAGATTTTGATGAGAACTGAGGAAATAATTTTTTCATGAAAATTCCGTTTTTTCGTCATGACGTCATCAAATGACGTCATAGCGTCAAACTGTTTACAGATCTGGGAAGCACTCATCAAGGGCATTCATATGAGGTATTACTCGATATGGTACCTACGATTTCAAAATTTGACCTTGGGGTCAATAATTTTCGACCTCCAGCGCTAACCATGAAGGTCAAGGCCGATCGCCACCAAAAACTAATCAGCTGAGCGCCGGACCATATACTAGATTCCCATGAAGTTTGGAGACGATCCGATCAAAGTTACTCAAAAAATAAGGGTTTCGTTGACCTCCATGATTGACCGCAAAGTGACCTTGACCTTTGACCTTGACCTTCAAAATTTTGTGTGCTGAAGGGTATCTCTATAGGACTCTGATATGCGAAGTTACAGGAGTTTCCAATAATAACTGTGGTCTACAGAGTGACCTAAACAATGCGAACTAAAGCAATACAATATACATGAAAAGTGCAGTTTTTTCGTCATAACGCCGTCAAATGACGTCACATTGTCAAACTAGTTATATGTTTGGAAAGCACTCAACAAGGGCTTCAATTTGAGGTACTACTCGATATGGTAACTGAAACTTGAAAATTTTACCTTTTGGTCAAAATTGAATGACCTTCAAAATGACCTTGAAGGTCAAGGCCGATCGACACCAAAAACTAATCAACTGAGCGCCATACCACACCCTATATACCCACCAAGTTTGGAGATCATAAGATCAAAGTTACTCAAAAAATAAGGGTTTCGTTGACCTCCATGATTGACCGCAAAGTGACCTTGACCTTTGACCTTGACCTTAATAATTTCGTATGGTGAATAGTATGTCTTCATGACCAACGCACATGAAATATTGAAAGATTTTGATGAGAACTGAGGAAATAATTTTTTCATGAAAATTCCGTTTTTTCGTCATGACGTCATCAAATGACGTCATAGCGTCAAACTGTTTACAGATCTGGGAAGCACTCATCAAGGGAATTCATATGAGGTATTACTCGATATGGTACCTACGATTTCAAAATTTGACCTTGGGGTCAATAATTTTCGACCTCCAGCGCTAACCATGAAGGTCAAGGCCGATCGCCACCAAAAACTAATCAGCTGAGCACCGGACCATATACTAGATTCCCATGAAGTTTGGAGACGATCCGATCAAAGTTACTCAAAAAATAAGGATTTCAACATTTGACCTTGGGGTCAATAATTTTCGACATCCAGCGCTAACCATGAAGGTCAAGGCCGATCGCCACCAAAAACTAATCAGCTGAGCGCCGGACCATATACTAGATTCCCATGAAGTTTGGAGACGATCCGATCAAAGTTACTCAAAAAATAAGGGTTTTGTCGACCTCCATGATTGACCACAAAGTGACCTTGACCTTTGACCTTGACCTTCAAAATTTTGTGTGCTGAAGGGTATCTCTATAGGACTCTGATATGCGAAGTTACATGCGAAGATATGCGAAGATATGGTACCTACGATTTCAACATTTGACCTTGGGGTCAATAATTTTCGACCTCCAGCGCTAACCATGAAGGTCAAGGTCGATCGCCACCAAAAACTAATCAGCTGAGCGCCGGACCATATACTAGGTTCCCATGAAGTTTGGAGACGATCCGATCAAAGTTACTCAAAAAATAAGGGTTTCAACATTTGACCTTGGGGTCAATAATTTTCGACCTCCAGCGCTAACCATGAAGGTCAAGGGCGATCGCCACCAAAAACTAATCAGCTGAGCGCCGGACCATATACTAGATTCCCATGAAGTTTGGAGACGATCCGATCAAAGTTACTCAAAAAATAAGGGTTTCGTCGACCTCCATGATTGACCACAAAGTGACCTTGACCTTTGACCTTGACCTTCAAAATTTTGTGTGCTGAAGGGTATCTCTATAGGACTCTGATAAGCGAAGTTACAGGAGTTTCCAATAATAACTGTGGTCTACAGAGTGATCTAAACGTGAAAAAAAATGATTAACCACAAACAAAAAAACAAAAAAACAAACAAAAAAACAAACAAAAAAACAAACATACAAGCTGACTAATACATCTTGCAAAAACTTCGTTTTGGCAAGATAAAAAAACAAACAAACATACAAGCTGACTAATACATCTTGCAAAAACTTCGTTTTGGCAAGATAATAAAAATCACCCACAGGGTGAACCGTATCTTGCCAAAATGTGAAAATTCCGTTTTTTCGTCATGACGTCATCAAATGACGTCATAGCATCAAACTGTTTACAGATCTGGGAAGCACTCATCAAGGGCATTCATATGAGGTATTACTCGATATGGTACCTACGATTTCAAAATTTGACCTTGGGGTCAATAATTTTCGACCTCCAGCGCTAACCATGAAGGTCAAGGCCGATCGCCACCAAAAACTAATCAGCTGAGCGCCGGACCATATACTAGAGTCCCATGAAGTTTGGAGACGATCCGATCAAAGTTACTCAAAAAATTAGTGTTTCGTCGACCTCCATGATTGGCCGCAAAGTGACCTTGACCTTTGACCTTGACCTTCATAATTTTGTGTGCTAAAGGGTATCTCTAAAAGACTCTGATATGCGAACTTACAAGAGTTTCCAAAGGGAACTGTGCTCTACAGAGTGACCTAAACAATGCGAACTAAAGCAATACAATATACATGAAAAGTGCAGTTTTTTCATCATAACGCCGTCAAATGACGTCACATTGTCAAACTCGTTATATGTTTGGAAAGCACTCAACAAGGGCTTCAATTTGAGGTACTACTCGATATGGTAACTGAAACTTGAAAATTTTACCTTTTGGTCAAAATTGAATGACCTTCAAAATGACCTTGAAGGTCAAGGCCGATCGACACCAAAAACTAATCAGCTGAGCGCCATACCACACCCTATATACCCACCAAGTTTGGAGATCATAAGATCAAAGTTACTCAAAAAATAAGGGTTTCGTTGACCTCCATGATTGACCGCAAAGTGACCTTGACCTTTGACCTTGACCTTCAAAATTTTGTGTGCTGAAGGGTATCTCTATAGGACTCTGATATGCGAAGTTACAGGAGTTTCCAATAATAACTGTGGTCTACAGAGTGATCTAAACGTGAAAAAAAAATGATTAACCACAAACAAAAAAACAAACAAAAAAAACATATGTCACCCACAGGGTGAACCGTATCTTGCCAAAATGTGAACATGAGTGACTTGCTTCAGGTCACACTGAGGTGAACAGAACTGCTATCCACTAGAAGCGACTCTTTGAGGAATGTCTGCCCACGAGATATTGAAAGATTTTGATGAGAACTGAGGAAATAATTGTTTCATGAAAATTCCGTTTTTTCGTCATGACGTCATCAAATGACGTCATAGCGTCAAACTGTTTACAGATCTGGGAAGCACTCATCAAGGGCATTCATATGAGGTATTACTCGATATGGTACCTACGATTTCAAAATTTGACCTTGGGGTCAATAATTTTTGACCTCCAGCGCTAACCATGAAGGTCAAGGCCGATCGCCACCAAAAACTAATCAGCTGAGCGCCGGACCATATACTAGATTCCCATGAAGTTTGGAGACGATCCGATCAAAGTTACTCAAAAAATAAGGATTTCAACATTTGACCTTGGGGTCAATAATTTTCGACCTCCAGCGCTAACCATGAAGGTCAAGGCCGATCGCCACCAAAAACTAATCAGCTGAGCGCCGGACCATATACTAGATTCCCATGAAGTTTGGAGACGATCCGATCAAAGTTACTCAAAAAATAAGGATTTCAACATTTGACCTTGGGGTCAATAATTTTCGACCTCCAGCGCTAACCATGAAGGTCAAGGCCGATCGCCACCAAAAACTAATCAGCTGAGCGCCGGACCATATACTAGATTCCCATGAAGTTTGGAGACGATCCGATCAAAGTTACTCAAAAAATAAGGGTTTCGTCGACCTCCATGATTGACCACAAAGTGACCTTGACCTTTGACCTTGACCTTCAAAATTTTGTGTGCTGAAGGGTATCTCTATAGGACTCTGATTTGCGAAGTTACATGCGAAGATATGCGAAGATATGGTACCTACGATTTCAACATTTGACCTTGGGGTCAATAATTTTCGACCTCCAGCGCTAACCATGAAGGTCAAGGCCGATCGCCACCAAAAACTAATCAGCTGAGCGCCGGACCATATACTAGATTCCCATGAAGTTTGGAGACGATCCGATCAAAGTTACTCAAAAAATAAGGGTTTCAACATTTGACCTTGGGGTCAATAATTTTCGACCTCCAGCGCTAACCATGAAGGTCAAGGCCGATCGCCACCAAAAACTAATCAGCTGAGCGCCGGACCATATACTAGATTCCCATGAAGTTTGGAGACGAACCGATCAAAGTTACTCAAAAAATAAGGGTTTCATCGACCTCCATGATTGACCACAAAGTGACCTTGACCTTTGACCTTGACCTTCAAAATTTTGTGTGCTGAAGGGTATCTCTATAGGACTCTGATATGCGAAGTTACAGGAGTTTCCAATAATAACTGTGGTCTACAGAGTGATCTAAACGTGGAAAAAAAATGATTAACCACAAACAAAAAAACAAAAAAACAAACAAAAAAAAAAACAAACAAAAAAACAAACATACAAGCTGACTAATACATCTTGCAAAAACTTCGTTTTGGCAAGATAAAAAACAAATAAACATATGTCACCCACAGGGTGAACCGTATCTTGCCATTTGACCTTGACCTTAATAATTTCGTATGGTGAATAGTATGTCTTCATGACCAACGCACATGAAATATTGAAAGATTTTGATGAGAACTGAGGAAATAATTTTTTCATGAAAATTCAGTTTTTTCGTCATGACGTCATCAAATGACGTCATAGCGTCAAACTGTTTACAGATCTGGGAAGCACTCATCAAGGGCATTCATATGAGGTATTACTCGATATGGTACCTACGATTTCAAAATTTGACCTTGGGGTCAATAATTTTCGACCTCCAGCGCTAACCATGAAGGTCAAGGCCGATCGCCACCAAAAACTAATCAGCTGAGCGCCGGACCATATACTAGATTCCCATGAAGTTTGGAGACGATCCGATCAAAGTTACTCAAAAAATAAGGGTTTCGTTGACCTCCATGATTGACCGCAAAGTGACCTTGACCTTTGACCTTGACCTTCAAAATTTTGTGTGCTGAAGGGTATCTCTATAGGACTCTGATATGCGAAGTTACAGGAGTTTCCAATAATAACTGTGGTCTACAGAGTGACTTAAACAATGCGAACTAAAGCAATACAATATACATGAAAAGTGCAGTTTTTTCGTCATAACGCCGTCAAATGACGTCACATTGTCAAACTAGTTATATGTTTGGAAAGCACTCAACAAGGGCTTCAATTTGAGGTACTACTCGATATGGTAACTGAAACTTGAAAATTTTACCTTTTGGTCAAAATTGAATGACCTTCAAAATGACCTTGAAGGTCAAGGCCGATCGACACCAAAAACTAATCAACTGAGCGCCATACCACACCCTATATACCCACCAAGTTTGGAGATCATAAGATCAAAGTTACTCAAAAAATAAGGGTTTCGTTGACCTCCATGATTGACCGCAAAGTGACCTTGACCTTTGACCTTGACCTTAATAATTTCGTATGGTGAATAGTATGTCTTCATGACCAACGCACATGAAATATTGAAAGATTTTGATGAGAACTGAGGAAATAATTTTTTCATGAAAATTCCGTTTTTTCGTCATGACGTCATCAAATGACGTCATAGCGTCAAACTGTTTACAGATCTGGGAAGCACTCATCAAGGGCATTCATATGAGGTATTACTCGATATGGTACCTACGATTTCAAAATTTGACCTTGGGGTCAATAATTTTCGACCTCCAGCGCTAACCATGAAGGTCAAGGCCGATCGCCACCAAAAACTAATCAGCTGAGCACCGGACCATATACTAGATTCCCATGAAGTTTGGAGACGATCCGATCAAAGTTACTCAAAAAATAAGGATTTCAACATTTGACCTTGGGGTCAATAATTTTCGACCTCCAGCGCTAACCATGAAGGTCAAGGCCGATCGCCACCAAAAACTAATCAGCTGAGCGCCGGACCATATACTAGATTCCCATGAAGTTTGGAGACGATCCGATCAAAGTTACTCAAAAAATAAGGGTTTTGTCGACCTCCATGATTGACCACAAAGTGACCTTGACCTTTGACCTTGACCTTCAAAATTTTGTGTGCTGAAGGGTATCTCTATAGGACTCTGATATGCGAAGTTACATGCGAAGATATGCGAAGATATGGTACCTACGATTTCAACATTTGACCTTGGGGTCAATAATTTTCGACCTCCAGCGCTAACCATGAAGGTCAAGGCCGATCGCCACCAAAAACTAATCAGCTGAGCGCCGGACCATATACTAGATTCCCATGAAGTTTGGAGACGATCCGATCAAAGTTACTCAAAAAATAAGGGTTTCAACATTTGACCTTGGGGTCAATAATTTTCGACCTCCAGCGCTAACCATGAAGGTCAAGGCCGATCGCCACCAAAAACTAATCAGCTGAGCGCCGGACCATATACTAGATTCCCATGAAGTTTGGAGACGATCCGATCAAAGTTACTCAAAAAATAAGGGTTTCGTCGACCTCCATGATTGACCACAAAGTGACCTTGACCTTTGACCTTGACCTTCAAAATTTTGTGTGCTGAAGGGTATCTCTATAGGACTCTGATATGCGAAGTTACAGGAGTTTCCAATAATAACTGTGGTCTACAGAGTGATCTAAACGTGAAAAAAAATGATTAACCACAAACAAAAAAACAAAAAAACAAACAAAAAAACAAACAAAAAAACAAACATACAAGCTGACTAATACATCTTGCAAAAACTTCGTTTTGGCAAGATAAAAAAACAAACAAACATACAAGCTGACTAATACATCTTGCAAAAACTTCGTTTTGGCAAGATAATAAAAATCACCCACAGGGTGAACCGTATCTTGCCAAAATGTGAAAATTCCGTTTTTTCGTCATGACGTCATCAAATGACGTCATAGCGTCAAACTGTTTACAGATCTGGGAAGCACTCATCAAGGGCATTCATATGAGGTATTACTCGATATGGTACCTACGATTTCAAAATTTGACCTTGGGGTCAATAATTTTCGACCTCCAGCGCTAACCATGAAGGTCAAGGCCGATCGCCACCAAAAACTAATCAGCTGAGCGCCGGACCATATACTAGATTCCCATGAAGTTTGGAGACGATCCGATCAAAGTTACTCAAAAAATTAGTGTTTCGTCGACCTCCATGATTGGCCGCAAAGTGACCTTGACCTTTGACCTTGACCTTCATAATTTTGTGTGCTAAAGGGTATCTCTAAAAGACTCTGATATGCGAACTTACAAGAGTTTCCAAAGGGAACTGTGCTCTACAGAGTGACCTAAACAATGCGAACTAAAGCAATACAATATACATGAAAAGTGCAGTTTTTTCGTCATAACGCCGTCAAATGACGTCACATTGTCAAACTAGTTATATGTTTGGAAAGCACTCAACAAGGGCTTCAATTTGAGGTACTACTCGATATGGTAACTGAAACTTGAAAATTTTACCTTTTGGTCAAAATTGAATGACCTTCAAAATGACCTTGAAGGTCAAGGCCGATCGACACCAAAAACTAATCAGCTGAGCGCCATACCACACCCTATATACCCACCAAGTTTGGAGATCATAAGATCAAAGTTACTCAAAAAATAAGGGTTTCGTTGACCTCCATGATTGACCGCAAAGTGACCTTGACCTTTGACCTTGACCTTCAAAATTTTGTGTGCTGAAGGGTATCTCTATAAGACTCTGATATGCGAAGTTACAGGAGTTTCCAATAATAACTGTGGTCTACAGAGTGATCTAAACGTGAAAAAAAAAAGATTAACCACAAACAAAAAAACAAACAAAAAAAACATATGTCACCCACAGGGTGAACCGTATCTTGCCAAAATGTGAACATGAGTGACTTGCTTCAGGTCACACTGAGGTGAACAGAACTGCTATCCACTAGAAGCGACTCTTTGAGGAATGTCTGCCCACGAGATATTGAAAGATTTTGATGAGAACTGAGGAAATAATTGTTTCATGAAAATTCCGTTTTTTCGTCATGACGTCATCAAATGACGTCATAGCGTCAAACTGTTTACAGATCTGGGAAGCACTCATCAAGGGCATTCATATGAGGTATTACTCGATATGGTACCTACGATTTCAAAATTTGACCTTGGGGTCAATAATTTTCGACCTCCAGCGCTAACCATGAAGGTCAAGGCCGATCGCCACCAAAAACTAATCAGCTGAGCGCCGGACCATATACTAGATTCCCATGAAGTTTGGAGACGATCCGATCAAAGTTACTCAAAAAATAAGGATTTCAACATTTGACCTTGGGGTCAATAATTTTCGACCTCCAGCGCTAACCATGAAGGTCAAGGCCGATCGCCACCAAAAACTAATCAGCTGAGCGCCGGACCATATACTAGATTTCCATGAAGTTTGGAGACGATCCGATCAAAGTTACTCAAAAAATAAGGATTTCAACATTTGACCTTGGGGTCAATAATTTTCGACCTCCAGCGCTAACCATGAAGGTCAAGGCCGATCGCCACCAAAAACTAATCAGCTGAGCGCCGGACCATATACTAGATTCCCATGAAGTTTGGAGACGATCCGATCAAAGTTACTCAAAAAATAAGGGTTTTGTCGACCTCCATGATTGACCACAAAGTGACCTTGACCTTTGACCTTGGCCTTCAAAATTTTGTGTGCTGAAGGGTATCTCTATAGGACTCTGATATGCGAAGTTACATGCGAAGATATGCGAAGATATGGTACCTACGATTTCAAAATTTGACCTTGGGGTCAATAATTTTCGACCTCCAGCGCTAACCATGAAGGTCAAGGCCGATCGCCACCAAAAACTAATCAGCTGAGCGCCGGACCATATACTAGATTCCCATGAAGTTTGGAGACGATCCGATCAAAGTTACTCAAAAAATAAGGGTTTCAACATTTGACCTTGGGGTCAATAATTTTCGACCTCCAGCGCTAACCATGAAGGTCAAGGCCGATCGCCACCAAAAACTAATCAGCTGAGCGCCGGACCATATACTAGATTCCCATGAAGTTTGGAGACGAAGCGATCAAAGTTACTCAAAAAATAAGGGTTTCGTCGACCTCCATGATTGACCACAAAGTGACCTTGACCTTTGACCTTGACCTTCAAAATTTTGTGTGCTGAAGGGTATCTCTATAGGACTCTGATATGCGAAGTTACAGGAGTTTCCAATAATAACTGTGGTCTACAGAGTGATCTATACGTGGAAAAAAAATGATTAACCACAAACAAAAAAACAAAAAAACAAACAAAAAAAAAAACAAACAAAAAAACAAACATACAAGCTGACTAATACATCTTGCAAAAACTTCGTTTTGGCAAGATAAAAAACAAATAAACATATGTCACCCACAGGGTGAACCGTATCTTGCCATTTGACCTTCACCTTAATAATTTCGTATGGTGAATAGTATGTCTTCATGACCAACGCACATGAAATATTGAAAGATTTTGATGAGAACTGAGGAAATAATTTTTTCATGAAAATTCAGTTTTTTCGTCATGACGTCATCAAATGACGTCATAGCGTCAAACTGTTTACAGATCTGGGAAGCACTCATCAAGGGCATTCATATGAGGTATTACTCGATATGGTACCTACGATTTCAAAATTTGACCTTGGGGTCAATAATTTTCGACCTCCAGCGCTAACCATGAAGGTCAAGGCCGATCGCCACCAAAAACTAATCAGCTGAGCGCCGGACCATATACTAGATTCCCATGAAGTTTGGAGACGATCCGATCAAAGTTACTCAAAAAATAAGGGTTTCGTTGACCTCCATGATTGACCGCAAAGTGACCTTGACCTTTGACCTTGACCTTCAAAATTTTGTGTGCTGAAGGGTATCTCTATAGGACTCTGATATGCGAAGTTACAGGAGTTTCCAATAATAACTGTGGTCTACAGAGTGATCTAAACGTGAAAAAAAAATGATTAACCACAAACAAAAAAACAAAAAAACAAACATACAAGCTGACTGATACATCTTGCAAAAACTTCGTTTTGGCAAGATAATAAATTATGTCACCCACAGGGTGAATCGTATCTTGCCAAAATGTGAAAATTCCGTTTTTTCGTCATGACGTCATCAAATGACGTCATAGCGTCAAACTGTTTACAGATCTGGGAAGCACTCATCAAGGGCATTCATATGAGGTATTACTCGATATGGTACCTACGATTTCAAAATTTGACCTTGGGGTCAATAATTTTCGACCTCCAGCGCTAACCATGAAGGTCAAGGCCGATCGCCACCAAAAACTAATCAGCTGAGCGCCGGACCATATACTAGATTCCCATGAAGTTTGGAGACGATCCGATCAAAGTTACTCAAAAAATTAGTGTTTCGTCGACCTCCATGATTGACCACAAAGTGACCTTGACCTTTGACCTTGACCTTCAAAATTTTGTGTGCTGAAGGGTATCTCTATAGGACTCTGATATGCGAAGTTACAGGAGTTTCCAATAATAACTGTGGTCTACAGAGTGATCTAAACGTGAAAAAAAAATGATTAACCACAAACAAAAAAACAAACAAACATACAAGCTGACTAATACATCTTGCAAAAACTTCGTTTTGGCAAGATAATAAAAATCACCCACAGGGTGAACCGTATCTTGCCAAAATGTGAAAATTCCGTTTTTTCGTCATGACGTCATCAAATGACGTCATAGCGTCAAACTGTTTACAGATCTGGGAAGCACTCATCAAGGGCATTCATATGAGGTATTACTCGATATGGTACCTACGATTTCAAAATTTGACCTTGGGGTCAATAATTTTCGACCTCCAGCGCTAACCATGAAGGTCAAGGCCGATCGCCACCAAAAACTAATCAGCTGAGCGCCGGACCATATACTAGATTCCCATGAAGTTTGGAGACGATCCGATCAAAGTTACTCAAAAAATTAGTGTTTCGTCGACCTCCATGATTGGCCGCAAAGTGACCTTGACCTTTGACCTTGACCTTCATAATTTTGTGTGCTAAAGGGTATCTCTAAAAGACTCTGATATGCGAACTTACAAGAGTTTCCAAAGGGAACTGTGCTCTACAGAGTGACCTAAACAATGCGAACTAAAGCAATACAATATACATGAAAAGTGCAGTTTTTTCGTCATAACGCCGTCAAATGACGTCACATTGTCAAACTAGTTATATGTTTGGAAAGCACTCAACAAGGGCTTCAATTTGAGGTACTACTCGATATGGTAACTGAAACTTGAAAATTTTACCTTTTGGTCAAAATTGAATGACCTTCAAAATGACCTTGAAGGTCAAGGCCGATCGACACCAAAAACTAATCAGCTGAGCGCCATACCACACCCTATATACCCACCAAGTTTGGAGATCATAAGATCAAAGTTACTCAAAAAATAAGGGTTTCGTTGACCTCCATGATTGACCGCAAAGTGACCTTGACCTTTGACCTTGACCTTCAAAATTTTGTGTGCTGAAGGGTATCTCTATAGGACTCTGATATGCGAAGTTACAGGAGTTTCCAATAATAACTGTGGTCTACAGAGTGATCTAAACGTGAAAAAAAAAAGATTAACCACAAACAAAAAAACAAACAAACAAATAAACATATGTCACCCACAGGGTGAACCGTATCTTGCCAAGTGACCTTGACCTTTGACCTTGACCTTCATAATTTTGTGTGCTAAAGGGTATCTCTAAAAGACTCTGATATGCGAACTTACAAGAGTTTCCAAAGGGAACTGTGCTCTACAGAGTGACCTAAACAATGCGAACTAAAGCAATACAATATACATGAAAAGTGCAGTTTTTTCGTCATAACGCCGTCAAATGACGTCACATTGTCAAACTAGTTATATGTTTGGAAAGCACTCAACAAGGGCTTCAATTTGAGTTACTACTCGATATGGTAACTGAAACTTGAAAATTTTACCTTTTGGTCAAAATTGAATGACCTTCAAAATGACCTTGAAGGTCAAGGCCGATCGACACCAAAAACTAATCAGCTGAGCGCCATACCACACCCTATATACCCACCAAGTTTGGAGATCATAAGATCAAAGTTACTCAAAAAATAAGGGTTTCGTAATTTGACCTTGGGGTCAATAATTTTCGACCTCCAGCGCTAACCATGAAGGTCAAGGCCGATCGCCACCAAAAACTAATCAGCTGAGCGCCGGACCATATACTAGATTCCCATGAAGTTTGGAGACGATCCGATCAAAGTTACTCAAAAAATAAGGGTTTCGTTGACCTCCATGATTGACCGCAAAGTGACCTTGACCTTTGACCTTGACCTTCAAAATTTTGTGTGCTGAAGGGTATCTCTATAGGACTCTGATATGCGAAGTTACAGGAGTTTCCAATAATAACTGTGGTCTACAGAGTGATCTAAACGTGAAAAATTTTACCTTTTGGTCAAAATTGAATGACCTTCAAAATGACCTTGAAGGTCAAGGCCGATCGACACCAAAAACTAATCAACTGAGCGCCATACCACACCCTATATACCCACCAAGTTTGGAGATCATAAGATCAAAGTTACTCAAAAAATAAGGGTTTCGTAATTTGACCTTGGGGTCAATAATTTTCGACCTCCAGCGCTAACCATGAAGGTCAAGGCCGATCGCCACCAAAAACTAATCAGCTGAGCGCCGGACCATATACTAGATTCCTATGAAGTTTGGAGACGATCCGATCAAAGTTACTCAAAAAATAAGGGTTTCGTTGACCTCCATGATTGACCGCAAAGTGACCTTGACCTTTGACCTTGACCTTCAAAATTTTGTGTGCTGAAGGGTATCTCTATAGGACTCTGATATGCGAAGTTACAGGAGTTTCCAATAATAACTGTGGTCTACAGAGTGATCTAAACGTGAAAAAAAAATGATTAACCACAAACAAAAAAACAAAAAAACAAACATACAAGCTGACTGATACATCTTGCAAAAACTTCGTTTTGGCAAGATAATAAACATATGTCACCCACAGGGTGAACCGTATCTTGCCAAGTGACCTTGACCTTTGACCTTGACCTTCATAATTTTGTGTGCTAAAGGGTATCTCTAAAAGACTCTGATATGCGAACTTACAAGAGTTTCCAAAGGGAACTGTGCTCTACAGAGTGAACTAAACAATGCGAACTAAAGCAATACAATATACATGAAAAGTGCAGTTTTTTCGTCATAACGCCGTCAAATGACGTCACATTGTCAAACTAGTTATATGTTTGGAAAGCACTCAACAAGGGCTTCAATTTGAGGTACTACTCGATATGGTAACTGAAACTTGAAAATTTTACCTTTTGGTCAAAATTGAATGACCTTCAAAATGACCTTGAAGGTCAAGGCCGATCGACACCAAAAACTAATCAACTGAGCGCCATACCACACCCTATATACCCACCAAGTTTGGAGATCATAAGATCAAAGTTACTCAAAAAATAAGGGTTTCGTAATTTGACCTTGGGGTCAATAATTTTCGACCTCCAGCGCTAACCATGAAGGTCAAGGCCGATCGCCACCAAAAACTAATCAGCTGAGCGCCGGACCATATACTAGATTCCCATGAAGTTTGGAGACGATCCGATCAAAGTTACTCAAAAAATAAGGGTTTCGTTGACCTCCATGATTGACCGCAAAGTGACCTTGACCTTTGACCTTGACCTTCAAAATTTTGTGTGCTGAAGGGTATCTCTATAGGACTCTGATATGCGAAGTTACAGGAGTTTCCAATAATAACTGTGGTCTACAGAGTGATCTAAACGTGAAAAAAAAATGATTAACCACAAACAAAAAAACAAACAAAATAAACCTATGTCACCCACAGGGTGAACCGTATCTTGCCAAAATGTGAACATGAGTGACTTGCTTCAGGTCACACTGAGGTGAACAGAACTGCTATCCACTAGAAGCGACTCTTTGAGGAATGTCTGCCCACGAGATATTGAAAGATTTTGATGAGAACTGAGGAAATAATTTTTTCATGAAAATTCCGTTTTTTCGTCATGACGTCATCAAATGACGTCATAGCGTCAAACTGTTTACAGATCTGGGAAGCACTCATCAAGGGCATTCATATGAGGTATTACTCGATATGGTACCTACGATTTCAAAATTTGACCTTGGGGTCAATAATTTTCGACCTCCAGCGCTAACCATGAAGGTCAAGGCCGATCGCCACCAAAAACTAATCAGCTGAGCGCCGGACCATATACTAGATTCCCATGAAGTTTGGAGACGATCCGATCAAAGTTACTCAAAAAATAACGATTTCAACATTTGACCTTGGGGTCAATAATTTTCGACCTCCAGCGCTAACCATGAAGGTCAAGGCCGATCGCCACCAAAAACTAATCAGCTGAGCGCCGGACCATATACTAGATTCCCATGAAGTTTGGAGACGATCCGATCAAAGTTACTCAAAAAATAAGGGTTTCGTCGACCTCCATGATTGACCACAAAGTGACCTTGACCTTTGACCTTGACCTTCAAAATTTTGTGTGCTGAAGGGTATCTCTATAGGACTCTGATATGCGAAGTTACAGGAGTTTCCAATAATAACTGTGGTCTACAGAGTGATCTGAAGGTCAAGGTCAAAGGTCAAGGTCGACCTCCAGCGCTAACCATGAAGGTCAAGGCCGATCGCCACAAAAAACTAATCAGCTGAGCGCCGGACCATATACTAGATTCCCATGAAGTTTGGAGACGATCCGATCAAAGTTACTCAAAAAATAACGATTTCAACATTTGACCTTGGGGTCAATAATTTTCGACCTCCAGCGCTAACCATGAAGGTCAAGGCCGATCGCCACCAAAAACTAATCAGCTGAGCGCCGGACCATATACTAGATTCCCATGAAGTTTGGAGACGATCCGATCAAAGTTACTCAAAAAATAAGGGTTTCGTCGACCTCCATGATTGACCACAAAGTGACCTTGACCTTTGACCTTGACCTTCAAAATTTTGGGTGCTGAAGGGTATCTCTATAGGACTCTGATATGCGAAGTTACAGGAGTTTCCAATAATAACTGTGGTCTACAGAGTGATCTAAACGTGGAAAAAAAATGATTAACCACAAACAAAAAAACAAAAAAATAAACCTATGTCACCCACAGGGTGAACCGTATCTTGCCAAAATGTGAACATGAGTGACTTGCTTCAGGTCACACTGAGGTGAACAGAACTGCTATCCACTAGAAGCGACTCTTTGAGGAATGTCTGCCCACGAGATATTGAAAGATTTTGATGAGAACTGAGGAAATAATTTTTTCATGAAAATTCCGTTTTTTCGTCATGACGTCATCAAATGACGTCATAGCGTCAAACTGTTTACAGATCTGGGAAGCACTCATCAAGGGCATTCATATGAGGTATTACTCGATATGGTACCTACGATTTCAAAATTTGACCTTGGGGTCAATAATTTTCGACCTCCAGCGCTAACCATGAAGGTCAAGGCCGATCGCCACCAAAAACTAATCAGCTGAGCGCCGGACCATATACTAGATTCCCATGAAGTTTGGAGACGATCCGATCAAAGTTACTCAAAAAATAACGATTTCAACATTTGACCTTGGGGTCAATAATTTTCGACCTCCAGCGCTAACCATGAAGGTCAAGGCCGATCGCCACCAAAAACTAATCAGCTGAGCGCCGGACCATATACTAGATTCCCATGAAGTTTGGAGACGATCCGATCAAAGTTACTCAAAAAATAAGGGTTTCGTCGACCTCCATGATTGACCACAAAGTGACCTTGACCTTTGACCTTGACCTTCAAAATTTTGTGTGCTGAAGGGTATCTCTATAGGACTCTGATATGCGAAGTTACAGGAGTTTCCAATAATAACTGTGGTCTACAGAGTGATCTGAAGGTCAAGGTCAAAGGTCAAGGTCGACCTCCAGCGCTAACCATGAAGGTCAAGGCCGATCGCCACAAAAAACTAATCAGCTGAGCGCCGGACCATATACTAGATTCCCATGAAGTTTGGAGACGATCCGATCAAAGTTACTCAAAAAATAACGATTTCAACATTTGACCTTGGGGTCAATAATTTTCGACCTCCAGCGCTAACCATGAAGGTCAAGGCCGATCGCCACCAAAAACTAATCAGCTGAGCGCCGGACCATATACTAGATTCCCATGAAGTTTGGAGACGATCCGATCAAAGTTACTCAAAAAATAAGGGTTTCGTCGACCTCCATGATTGACCACAAAGTGACCTTGACCTTTGACCTTGACCTTCAAAATTTTGGGTGCTGAAGGGTATCTCTATAGGACTCTGATATGCGAAGTTACAGGAGTTTCCAATAATAACTGTGGTCTACAGAGTGATCTAAACGTGGAAAAAAAATGATTAACCACAAACAAAAAAACAAAAAAAAAAACAAAAAAAAAAACAAACATACAAGCTGACTAATACATCTTGCAAAAACTTCGTTTTGGCAAGATAACAAACAAACATACAAGCTGACTGATACATCTAGCAAAAACTTCGTTTTGGCAAGATAAAAATAAACATATGTCACCCACAGGGTGAACCGTATCTTGCCAAAATGTGAAAATTCCGTTTTTTCGTCATGACGTCATCAAATGACGTCATAGCGTCAAACTGTTTACAGATCTGGGCAGCACTCATCAAGGGCATTCATATGAGGTATTACTCAATATGGTACCTACGATTTCAAAATTTGACCTTGGGGTCAATAATTTTCGACCTCCAGCGCTAACCATGAAGGTCAAGGCCGATCGCCACCAAAAACTAATCAGCTGAGCGCCGGACCATATACTAGATTCCCATGAAGTTTGGAGACGATCCGATCAAAGTTACTCAAAAAACTACGATTTCAAAATTTGACCTTGGGGTCAATAATTTTCGACCTCCAGCGCTAACCATGAAGGTCAAGGCCGATCGCCACCAAAAACTAATCAGCTGAGCGCCGGATCATATACTAGATTCCCATGAAGTTTGGAGACGATCCGATCAAAGTTACTCAAAAAATAAGGGTTTCGTTGACCTCCATGATTGACCGCAAAGTGACCTTGACCTTTGACCTTGACCTTCAAAAATTTGTGTGCTGAAGGGTATCTCTATAGGACTCTGATATGCGAAGTTACAGGAGTTTCCAATAATAACTGTGGTCTATATGGTACCTACGATTTCAAAATTTGACCTTGGGGTCAATAATTTTCGACCTCCAGCGCTAACCATGAAGGTCAAGGCCGATCGCCACCAAAAACTAATCAGCTGAGCGCCGGACCATATACTAGATTCCCATGAAGTTTGGAGACGATCCGATCAAAGTTACTCAAAAAACTACGATTTCAAAATTTGACCTTGGGGTCAATAATTTTCGACCTCCAGCGCTAACCATGAAGGTCAAGGCCGATCGCCACCAAAAACTAATCAGCTGAGCGCCGGACCATATACTAGATTCTCATGAAGTTTGGAGACGATCCGATCAAAGTTACTCAAAAAATAAGGGTTTCGTTGACCTCCATGATTGACCACAAAGTGACCTTGACCTTTGACCTTGACCTTCAAAATTTTGTGTGCTGAAGGGTATCTCTATAGGACTCTGATATGCGAAGTTACAGGAGTTTCCAATAATAACTGTGGTCTACAGAGTGATCTAAACGTGAAAAAAAAATGATTAACCACAAACAAAAAAACAAAATAAACATATGTCACCCACAGGGTGAACCGTATCTTGCCAGGGTTTCGTTGACCTCCATGATTGACCGCAAAGTGACCTTGACCTTTGACCTTGACCTTAATAATTTCGTATGGTGAATAGTATGTCTTCATGACCAACGCACATGAAATATTGAAAGATTTTGATGAGAACTGAGGAAATAATTTTTTCATGAAAATTCCGTTTTTTCGTCATGACGTCATCAAATGACGTCATAGCGTCAAACTGTTTACAGATCTGGGAAGCACTCATCAAGGGCATTCATATGAGGTATTACTCGATATGGTACCTACGATTTCAAAATTTGACCTTGGGGTCAATAATTTTCGACCTCCAGCGCTAACCATGAAGGTCAAGGCCGATCGCCACCAAAAACTAATCAGCTGAGCGCCGGACCACATACTAGATTCCCATGAAGTTTGGAGACGATCCGATCAAAGTTACTCAAAAAATAAGGATTTCAACATTTGACCTTGGGGTCAATAATTTTCGACCTCCAGCGCTAACCATGAAGGTCAAGGCCGATCGCCACCAAAAACTAATCAGCTGAGCGCCGGACCATATACTAGATTCCCATGAAGTTTGGAGACGATCCGATCAAAGTTACTCAAAAAATAAGGGTTTCGTCGACCTCCATGATTGACCACAAAGTGACCTTGACCTTTGACCTTGACCTTCAAAATTTTGTGTGCTGAAGGGTATCTCTATAGGACTCTGATATGCGAAGTTACATGCGAAGATATGCGAAGATATGGTACCTACGATTTCAACATTTGACCTTGGGGTCAATAATTTTCGACCTCCAGCGCTAACCATGAAGGTCAAGGCCGATCGCCACCAAAAACTAATCAGCTGAGCGCAGGACCATATACTAGATTTCCATGAAGTTTGGAGACGATCCGATCAAAGTTACTCAAAAAATAAGGGTTTCAACATTTGACCTTGGGGTCAATAATTTTCGACCTCCAGCGCTAACCATGAAGGTCAAGGCCGATCGCCACCAAAAACTAATCAGCTGAGCGCCGGACCATATACTAGATTCCCATGAAGATTGGAGACGATCTGATCAAAGTTACTCAAAAAATAAGGGTTTCGTCGACCTCCATGATTGACCACAAAGTGACCTTGACCTTTGACCTTGACCTTCAAAATTTTGTGTGCTGAAGGGTATCTCTATAGGACTCTGATAGGCGAAGTTACAGGAGTTTCCAATAATAACTGTGGTCTACAGAGTGATCTAAAAATGATTAACCACAAACAAAAAAACAAAAAAACAAAAAAACAAACAAACATACAAGCTGACTAATACATCTTGCAAAAACTTCGTTTTGGCAAGATAACAAACAAACATACAAGCTGACTAATACATCTTGCAAAAACTTCGTTTTGGCAAGATAACAAACAAACAAACATACAAGCTGACTAATACATCTTGCAAAAACTTCGTTTTGGCAAGATAACAAACAAATAAAATAAACCTATGTCACCCACAGGGTGAACCGTATCTTGCCAAAATGTGAACATGAGTGACTTGCTTCAGGTCACACTGAGGTGAACAGAACTGCTATCCACTAGAAGCGACTCTTTGAGGAATGTCTGCCCACGAGATATTGAAAGATTTTGATGAGAACTGAGGAAATAATTTTTTCATGAAAATTCCGTTTTTTCGTCATGACGTCATCAAATGACGTCATAGCGTCAAACTGTTTACAGATCTGGGAAGCACTCATCAAGGGCATTCATATGAGGTATTACTCGATATGGTACCTACGATTTCAAAATTTGACCTTGGGGTCAATAATTTTCGACCTCCAGCGCTAACCATGAAGGTCAAGGCCGATCGCCACCAAAAACTAATCAGCTGAGCGCCGGACCATATACTAGATTCCCATGAAGTTTGGAGACGATCCGATCAAAGTTACTCAAAAAATAACGATTTCAACATTTGACCTTGGGGTCAATAATTTTCGACCTCCAGCGCTAACCATGAAGGTCAAGGCCGATCGCCACCAAAAACTAATCAGCTGAGCGCCGGACCATATACTAGATTCCCATGAAGTTTGGAGACGATCCGATCAAAGTTACTCAAAAAATAAGGGTTTCGTCGACCTCCATGATTGACCACAAAGTGACCTTGACCTTTGACCTTGACCTTCAAAATTTTGTGTGCTGAAGGGTATCTCTATAGGACTCTGATATGCGAAGTTACAGGAGTTTCCAATAATAACTGTGGTCTACAGAGTGATCTGAAGGTCAAGGTCAAAGGTCAAGGTCGACCTCCAGCGCTAACCATGAAGGTCAAGGCCGATCGCCACAAAAAACTAATCAGCTGAGCGCCGGACCATATACTAGATTCCCATGAAGTTTGGAGACGATCCGATCAAAGTTACTCAAAAAATAACGATTTCAACATTTGACCTTGGGGTCAATAATTTTCGACCTCCAGCGCTAACCATGAAGGTCAAGGCCGATCGCCACCAAAAACTAATCAGCTGAGCGCCGGACCATATACTAGATTCCCATGAAGTTTGGAGACGATCCGATCAAAGTTACTCAAAAAATAAGGGTTTCGTCGACCTCCATGATTGACCACAAAGTGACCTTGACCTTTGACCTTGACCTTCAAAATTTTGGGTGCTGAAGGGTATCTCTATAGGACTCTGATATGCGAAGTTACAGGAGTTTCCAATAATAACTGTGGTCTACAGAGTGATCTAAACGTGGAAAAAAAATGATTAACCACAAACAAAAAAACAAAAAAAAAAACAAACAAAAAAACAAACATACAAGCTGACTAATACATCTTGCAAAAACTTCGTTTTGGCAAGATAATAAACCTATGTCACCCACAGGGTGAACCGTATCTTGCCAAAATGTGAACATGAGTGACTTGCTTCAGGTCACACTGAGGTGAACAGAACTGCTATCCACTAGAAGCGACTCTTTGAGGAATGTCTGCCCACGAGATATTGAAAGATTTTGATGAGAACTGAGGAAATAATTTTTTCATGAAAATTCCGTTTTTTCGTCATGACGTCATCAAATGACGTCATAGCGTCAAACTGTTTACAGATCTGGGAAGCACTCATCAAGGGCATTCATATGAGGTATTACTCGATATGGTACCTACGATTTCAAAATTTGACCTTGGGGTCAATAATTTTCGACCTCCAGCGCTAACCATGAAGGTCAAGGCCGATCGCCACCAAAAACTAATCAGCTGAGCGCCGGACCATATACTAGATTCCCATGAAGTTTGGAGACGATCCGATCAAAGTTACTCAAAAAATAACGATTTCAACATTTGACCTTGGGGTCAATAATTTTCGACCTCCAGCGCTAACCATGAAGGTCAAGGCCGATCGCCACCAAAAACTAATCAGCTGAGCGCCGGACCATATACTAGATTCCCATGAAGTTTGGAGACGATCCGATCAAAGTTACTCAAAAAATAAGGGTTTCGTCGACCTCCATGATTGACCACAAAGTGACCTTGACCTTTGACCTTGACCTTCAAAATTTTGTGTGCTGAAGGGTATCTCTATAGGACTCTGATATGCGAAGTTACAGGAGTTTCCAATAATAACTGTGGTCTACAGAGTGATCTGAAGGTCAAGGTCAAAGGTCAAGGTCGACCTCCAGCGCTAACCATGAAGGTCAAGGCCGATCGCCACAAAAAACTAATCAGCTGAGCGCCGGACCATATACTAGATTCCCATGAAGTTTGGAGACGATCCGATCAAAGTTACTCAAAAAATAACGATTTCAACATTTGACCTTGGGGTCAATAATTTTCGACCTCCAGCGCTAACCATGAAGGTCAAGGCCGATCGCCACCAAAAACTAATCAGCTGAGCGCCGGACCATATACTAGATTCCCATGAAGTTTGGAGACGATCCGATCAAAGTTACTCAAAAAATAAGGGTTTCGTCGACCTCCATGATTGACCACAAAGTGACCTTGACCTTTGACCTTGACCTTCAAAATTTTGGGTGCTGAAGGGTATCTCTATAGGACTCTGATATGCGAAGTTACAGGAGTTTCCAATAATAACTGTGGTCTACAGAGTGATCTAAACGTGGAAAAAAAATGATTAACCACAAACAAAAAAACAAAAAAAAAAACAAACAAAAAAACAAACATACAAGCTGACTAATACATCTTGCAAAAACTTCGTTTTGGCAAGATAAAAATAAACCTATGTCACCCACAGGGTGAACCGTATCTTGCCAAAATGTGAACATGAGTGACTTGCTTCAGGTCACACTGAGGTGAACAGAACTGCTATCCACTAGAAGCGACTCTTTGAGGAATGTCTGCCCACGAGATATTGAAAGATTTTGATGAGAACTGAGGAAATAATTTTTTCATGAAAATTCCGTTTTTTCGTCATGACGTCATCAAATGACGTCATAGCGTCAAACTGTTTACAGATCTGGGAAGCACTCATCAAGGGCATTCATATGAGGTATTACTCGATATGGTACCTACGATTTCAAAATTTGACCTTGGGGTCAATAATTTTCGACCTCCAGCGCTAACCATGAAGGTCAAGGCCGATCGCCACCAAAAACTAATCAGCTGAGCGCCGGACCATATACTAGATTCCCATGAAGTTTGGAGACGATCCGATCAAAGTTACTCAAAAAATAACGATTTCAACATTTGACCTTGGGGTCAATAATTTTCGACCTCCAGCGCTAACCATGAAGGTCAAGGCCGATCGCCACCAAAAACTAATCAGCTGAGCGCCGGACCATATACTAGATTCCCATGAAGTTTGGAGACGATCCGATCAAAGTTACTCAAAAAATAAGGGTTTCGTCGACCTCCATGATTGACCACAAAGTGACCTTGACCTTTGACCTTGACCTTCAAAATTTTGTGTGCTGAAGGGTATCTCTATAGGACTCTGATATGCGAAGTTACAGGAGTTTCCAATAATAACTGTGGTCTACAGAGTGATCTGAAGGTCAAGGTCAAAGGTCAAGGTCGACCTCCAGCGCTAACCATGAAGGTCAAGGCCGATCGCCACAAAAAACTAATCAGCTGAGCGCCGGACCATATACTAGATTCCCATGAAGTTTGGAGACGATCCGATCAAAGTTACTCAAAAAATAACGATTTCAACATTTGACCTTGGGGTCAATAATTTTCGACCTCCAGCGCTAACCATGAAGGTCAAGGCCGATCGCCACCAAAAACTAATCAGCTGAGCGCCGGACCATATACTAGATTCCCATGAAGTTTGGAGACGATCCGATCAAAGTTACTCAAAAAATAAGGGTTTCGTCGACCTCCATGATTGACCACAAAGTGACCTTGACCTTTGACCTTGACCTTCAAAATTTTGGGTGCTGAAGGGTATCTCTATAGGACTCTGATATGCGAAGTTACAGGAGTTTCCAATAATAACTGTGGTCTACAGAGTGATCTAAACGTGGAAAAAAAATGATTAACCACAAACAAAAAAACAAAAAAAAAAACAAACAAAAAAACAAACATACAAGCTGACTAATACATCTTGCAAAAACTTCGTTTTGGCAAGATAATGAACATATGTCACCCACAGGGTGAACCGTATCTTGCCATTTGACCTTGACCTTAATAATTTCGTATGGTGAATAGTATGTCTTCATGACCAACGCACATGAAATATTGAAAGATTTTGATGAGAACTGAGGAAATAATTTTTTCATGAAAATTCCGTTTTTTCGTCATGACGTCATCAAATGACGTCATAGCGTCAAACTGTTTACAGATCTGGGAAGCACTCATCAAGGGCATTCATATGAGGTATTACTCGATATGGTACCTACGATTTCAAAATTTGACCTTGGGGTCAATAATTTTCGACCTCCAGCGCTAACCATGAAGGTCAAGGCCGATCGCCACCAAAAACTAATCAGCTGAGCGCCGGACCATATACTAGATACCCACCAAGTTTGGAGACGATCCGATCAAAGTTACTCAAAAAATAAGGGTTTCGTTGACCTCCATGATTGACCGCAAAGTGACCTTGACCTTTGACCTTGACCTTCAAAATTTTGTGTGCTGAAGGGTATCTCTATAGGACTCTGATATGCGAAGTTACAGGAGTTTCCAATAATAACTGTGGTCTACAGAGTGATCTAAACGTGAAAAAAAAATGATTAACCACAAACAAAAAAACAAAATAAACATATGTCACCCACAGGGTGAACCGTATCTTGCCAGGGTTTCGTTGACCTCCATGATTGACCGCAAAGTGACCTTGACCTTTGACCTTGACCTTAATAATTTCGTATGGTGAATAGTATGTCTTCATGACCAACGCACATGAAATATTGAAAGATTTTGATGAGAACTGAGGA
Organism: Myxine glutinosa; assembly: GCF_964187855.1. Classification (NCBI taxonomy): domain Eukaryota; kingdom Metazoa; phylum Chordata; class Myxini; order Myxiniformes; family Myxinidae; genus Myxine; species Myxine glutinosa. The sequence continues at coordinate 107,732,383 of NC_136264.1, forward strand.
AATAATTTTTTCATGAAAATTCCGTTTTTTCGTCATGACGTCATCAAATGACGTCATAGCGTCAAACTGTTTACAGATCTGGGAAGCACTCATCAAGGGCATTCATATGAGGTATTACTCGATATGGTACCTACGATTTCAAAATTTGACCTTGGGGTCAATAATTTTCGACCTCCAGCGCTAACCATGAAGGTCAAGGCCGATCGCCACCAAAAACTAATCAGCTGAGCGCCGGACCACATACTAGATTCCCATGAAGTTTGGAGACGATCCGATCAAAGTTACTCAAAAAATAAGGATTTCAACATTTGACCTTGGGGTCAATAATTTTCGACCTCCAGCGCTAACCATGAAGGTCAAGGCCGATCGCCACCAAAAACTAATCAGCTGAGCGCCGGACCATATACTAGATTCCCATGAAGTTTGGAGACGATCCGATCAAAGTTACTCAAAAAATAAGGGTTTCGTCGACCTCCATGATTGACCACAAAGTGACCTTGACCTTTGACCTTGACCTTCAAAATTTTGTGTGCTGAAGGGTATCTCTATAGGACTCTGATATGCGAAGTTACATGCGAAGATATGCGAAGATATGGTACCTACGATTTCAACATTTGACCTTGGGGTCAATAATTTTCGACCTCCAGCGCTAACCATGAAGGTCAAGGCCGATCGCCACCAAAAACTAATCAGCTGAGCGCAGGACCATATACTAGATTTCCATGAAGTTTGGAGACGATCCGATCAAAGTTACTCAAAAAATAAGGGTTTCAACATTTGACCTTGGGGTCAATAATTTTCGACCTCCAGCGCTAACCATGAAGGTCAAGGCCGATCGCCACCAAAAACTAATCAGCTGAGCGCCGGACCATATACTAGATTCCCATGAAGATTGGAGACGATCCGATCAAAGTTACTCAAAAAATAAGGGTTTCGTCGACCTCCATGATTGACCACAAAGTGACCTTGACCTTTGACCTTGACCTTCAAAATTTTGTGTGCTGAAGGGTATCTCTATAGGACTCTGATAGGCGAAGTTACAGGAGTTTCCAATAATAACTGTGGTCTACAGAGTGATCTAAAAATGATTAACCACAAACAAAAAAACAAAAAAACAAAAAAACAAACAAACATACAAGCTGACTAATACATCTTGCAAAAACTTCGTTTTGGCAAGATAACAAACAAACATACAAGCTGACTAATACATCTTGCAAAAACTTCGTTTTGGCAAGATAACAAACAAACAAACATACAAGCTGACTAATACATCTTGCAAAAACTTCGTTTTGGCAAGATAACAAACAAATAAAATAAACCTATGTCACCCACAGGGTGAACCGTATCTTGCCAAAATGTGAACATGAGTGACTTGCTTCAGGTCACACTGAGGTGAACAGAACTGCTATCCACTAGAAGCGACTCTTTGAGGAATGTCTGCCCACGAGATATTGAAAGATTTTGATGAGAACTGAGGAAATAATTTTTTCATGAAAATTCCGTTTTTTCGTCATGACGTCATCAAATGACGTCATAGCGTCAAACTGTTTACAGATCTGGGAAGCACTCATCAAGGGCATTCATATGAGGTATTACTCGATATGGTACCTACGATTTCAAAATTTGACCTTGGGGTCAATAATTTTCGACCTCCAGCGCTAACCATGAAGGTCAAGGCCGATCGCCACCAAAAACTAATCAGCTGAGCGCCGGACCATATACTAGATTCCCATGAAGTTTGGAGACGATCCGATCAAAGTTACTCAAAAAATAACGATTTCAACATTTGACCTTGGGGTCAATAATTTTCGACCTCCAGCGCTAACCATGAAGGTCAAGGCCGATCGCCACCAAAAACTAATCAGCTGAGCGCCGGACCATATACTAGATTCCCATGAAGTTTGGAGACGATCCGATCAAAGTTACTCAAAAAATAAGGGTTTCGTCGACCTCCATGATTGACCACAAAGTGACCTTGACCTTTGACCTTGACCTTCAAAATTTTGTGTGCTGAAGGGTATCTCTATAGGACTCTGATATGCGAAGTTACAGGAGTTTCCAATAATAACTGTGGTCTACAGAGTGATCTGAAGGTCAAGGTCAAAGGTCAAGGTCGACCTCCAGCGCTAACCATGAAGGTCAAGGCCGATCGCCACAAAAAACTAATCAGCTGAGCGCCGGACCATATACTAGATTCCCATGAAGTTTGGAGACGATCCGATCAAAGTTACTCAAAAAATAACGATTTCAACATTTGACCTTGGGGTCAATAATTTTCGACCTCCAGCGCTAACCATGAAGGTCAAGGCCGATCGCCACCAAAAACTAATCAGCTGAGCGCCGGACCATATACTAGATTCCCATGAAGTTTGGAGACGATCCGATCAAAGTTACTCAAAAAATAAGGGTTTCGTCGACCTCCATGATTGACCACAAAGTGACCTTGACCTTTGACCTTGACCTTCAAAATTTTGGGTGCTGAAGGGTATCTCTATAGGACTCTGATATGCGAAGTTACAGGAGTTTCCAATAATAACTGTGGTCTACAGAGTGATCTAAACGTGGAAAAAAAATGATTAACCACAAACAAAAAAACAAAAAAAAAAACAAACAAAAAAACAAACATACAAGCTGACTAATACATCTTGCAAAAACTTCGTTTTGGCAAGATAATAAACCTATGTCACCCACAGGGTGAACCGTATCTTGCCAAAATGTGAACATGAGTGACTTGCTTCAGGTCACACTGAGGTGAACAGAACTGCTATCCACTAGAAGCGACTCTTTGAGGAATGTCTGCCCACGAGATATTGAAAGATTTTGATGAGAACTGAGGAAATAATTTTTTCATGAAAATTCCGTTTTTTCGTCATGACGTCATCAAATGACGTCATAGCGTCAAACTGTTTACAGATCTGGGAAGCACTCATCAAGGGCATTCATATGAGGTATTACTCGATATGGTACCTACGATTTCAAAATTTGACCTTGGGGTCAATAATTTTCGACCTCCAGCGCTAACCATGAAGGTCAAGGCCGATCGCCACCAAAAACTAATCAGCTGAGCGCCGGACCATATACTAGATTCCCATGAAGTTTGGAGACGATCCGATCAAAGTTACTCAAAAAATAACGATTTCAACATTTGACCTTGGGGTCAATAATTTTCGACCTCCAGCGCTAACCATGAAGGTCAAGGCCGATCGCCACCAAAAACTAATCAGCTGAGCGCCGGACCATATACTAGATTCCCATGAAGTTTGGAGACGATCCGATCAAAGTTACTCAAAAAATAAGGGTTTCGTCGACCTCCATGATTGACCACAAAGTGACCTTGACCTTTGACCTTGACCTTCAAAATTTTGTGTGCTGAAGGGTATCTCTATAGGACTCTGATATGCGAAGTTACAGGAGTTTCCAATAATAACTGTGGTCTACAGAGTGATCTGAAGGTCAAGGTCAAAGGTCAAGGTCGACCTCCAGCGCTAACCATGAAGGTCAAGGCCGATCGCCACAAAAAACTAATCAGCTGAGCGCCGGACCATATACTAGATTCCCATGAAGTTTGGAGACGATCCGATCAAAGTTACTCAAAAAATAACGATTTCAACATTTGACCTTGGGGTCAATAATTTTCGACCTCCAGCGCTAACCATGAAGGTCAAGGCCGATCGCCACCAAAAACTAATCAGCTGAGCGCCGGACCATATACTAGATTCCCATGAAGTTTGGAGACGATCCGATCAAAGTTACTCAAAAAATAAGGGTTTCGTCGACCTCCATGATTGACCACAAAGTGACCTTGACCTTTGACCTTGACCTTCAAAATTTTGGGTGCTGAAGGGTATCTCTATAGGACTCTGATATGCGAAGTTACAGGAGTTTCCAATAATAACTGTGGTCTACAGAGTGATCTAAACGTGGAAAAAAAATGATTAACCACAAACAAAAAAACAAAAAAAAAAACAAACAAAAAAACAAACATACAAGCTGACTAATACATCTTGCAAAAACTTCGTTTTGGCAAGATAAAAATAAACCTATGTCACCCACAGGGTGAACCGTATCTTGCCAAAATGTGAACATGAGTGACTTGCTTCAGGTCACACTGAGGTGAACAGAACTGCTATCCACTAGAAGCGACTCTTTGAGGAATGTCTGCCCACGAGATATTGAAAGATTTTGATGAGAACTGAGGAAATAATTTTTTCATGAAAATTCCGTTTTTTCGTCATGACGTCATCAAATGACGTCATAGCGTCAAACTGTTTACAGATCTGGGAAGCACTCATCAAGGGCATTCATATGAGGTATTACTCGATATGGTACCTACGATTTCAAAATTTGACCTTGGGGTCAATAATTTTCGACCTCCAGCGCTAACCATGAAGGTCAAGGCCGATCGCCACCAAAAACTAATCAGCTGAGCGCCGGACCATATACTAGATTCCCATGAAGTTTGGAGACGATCCGATCAAAGTTACTCAAAAAATAACGATTTCAACATTTGACCTTGGGGTCAATAATTTTCGACCTCCAGCGCTAACCATGAAGGTCAAGGCCGATCGCCACCAAAAACTAATCAGCTGAGCGCCGGACCATATACTAGATTCCCATGAAGTTTGGAGACGATCCGATCAAAGTTACTCAAAAAATAAGGGTTTCGTCGACCTCCATGATTGACCACAAAGTGACCTTGACCTTTGACCTTGACCTTCAAAATTTTGTGTGCTGAAGGGTATCTCTATAGGACTCTGATATGCGAAGTTACAGGAGTTTCCAATAATAACTGTGGTCTACAGAGTGATCTGAAGGTCAAGGTCAAAGGTCAAGGTCGACCTCCAGCGCTAACCATGAAGGTCAAGGCCGATCGCCACAAAAAACTAATCAGCTGAGCGCCGGACCATATACTAGATTCCCATGAAGTTTGGAGACGATCCGATCAAAGTTACTCAAAAAATAACGATTTCAACATTTGACCTTGGGGTCAATAATTTTCGACCTCCAGCGCTAACCATGAAGGTCAAGGCCGATCGCCACCAAAAACTAATCAGCTGAGCGCCGGACCATATACTAGATTCCCATGAAGTTTGGAGACGATCCGATCAAAGTTACTCAAAAAATAAGGGTTTCGTCGACCTCCATGATTGACCACAAAGTGACCTTGACCTTTGACCTTGACCTTCAAAATTTTGGGTGCTGAAGGGTATCTCTATAGGACTCTGATATGCGAAGTTACAGGAGTTTCCAATAATAACTGTGGTCTACAGAGTGATCTAAACGTGGAAAAAAAATGATTAACCACAAACAAAAAAACAAAAAAAAAAACAAACAAAAAAACAAACATACAAGCTGACTAATACATCTTGCAAAAACTTCGTTTTGGCAAGATAATGAACATATGTCACCCACAGGGTGAACCGTATCTTGCCATTTGACCTTGACCTTAATAATTTCGTATGGTGAATAGTATGTCTTCATGACCAACGCACATGAAATATTGAAAGATTTTGATGAGAACTGAGGAAATAATTTTTTCATGAAAATTCCGTTTTTTCGTCATGACGTCATCAAATGACGTCATAGCGTCAAACTGTTTACAGATCTGGGAAGCACTCATCAAGGGCATTCATATGAGGTATTACTCGATATGGTACCTACGATTTCAAAATTTGACCTTGGGGTCAATAATTTTCGACCTCCAGCGCTAACCATGAAGGTCAAGGCCGATCGCCACCAAAAACTAATCAGCTGAGCGCCGGACCATATACTAGATACCCACCAAGTTTGGAGACGATCCGATCAAAGTTACTCAAAAAATAAGGGTTTCGTTGACCTCCATGATTGACCGCAAAGTGACCTTGACCTTTGACCTTGACCTTCAAAATTTTGTGTGCTGAAGGGTATCTCTATAGGACTCTGATATGCGAAGTTACAGGAGTTTCCAATAATAACTGTGGTCTACAGAGTGATCTAAACGTGAAAAAAAAAAGATTAACCACAAACAAAAAAACAAAATGAAGGTCAAGGCCGATCGCCACCAAAAACTAATCAGCTGAGCGCCGGACCATATACTAGATACCCACCAAGTTTGGCGACGATCCGATCAAAGTTACTCAAAAAATAAGGGTTTCGTTGACCTCCATGATTGACCGCAAAGTGACCTTGACCTTTGACCTTGGAAGGTCAAGGCCGATCGCCACCAAAAACTAATCAGCTGAGCGCGAGACCATATACTAGATACCCACCAAGTTTGGAGACGATCCTATCAAAGTTACTCAAAAAATAAGGGTTTCGTCGACCTCCATGATTGACCACAAAGTGACCTTGACCTTTGACCTTGACCTTCAAAATTTTGTGTGCTGAAGGGTATCTCTATAGGACTCTGATATGCGAAGTTACAGGAGTTTCCAATAATAACTGTGGTCTACAGAGTGATCTAAACGTGAAAAAAAAATGATTAACCACAAACAAACAAACAAAAAAATGAACATATGTCACCCACAGGGTGAACCGTATCTTGCCATTTGACCTTGACCTTAATAATTTCGTATGGTGAATAGTATGTCTTCATGACCAACGCACATGAAATATTGAAAGATTTTGATGAGAACTGAGGAAATAATTTTTTCATGAAAATTCCGTTTTTTCGTCATGACGTCATCAAATGACGTCATAGCGTCAAACTGTTTACAGATCTGGGAAGCACTCATCAAGGGCATTCATATGAGGTATTACTCGATATGGTACCTACGATTTCAAAATTTGACCTTGGGGTCAATAATTTTCGACCTCCAGCGCTAACCATGAAGGTCAAGGCCGATCGCCACCAAAAACTAATCAGCTGAGCGCCGGACCATATACTAGATTCCCATGAAGTTTGGAGACGATCCGATCAAAGTTACTCAAAAAATAAGGGTTTCGTTGACCTCCATGATTGACCGCAAAGTGACCTTGACCTTTGACCTTGACCTTCAAAATTTTGTGTGCTGAAGGGTATCTCTATAGGACTCTGATATGCGAAGTTACAGGAGTTTCCAATAATAACTGTGGTCTACAGAGTGACCTAAACAATGCGAACTAAAGCAATACAATATACATGAAAAGTGCAGTTTTTTCGTCATAACGCCGTCAAATGACGTCACATTGTCAAACTAGTTATATGTTTGGAAAGCACTCAACAAGGGCTTCAATTTGAGGTACTACTCGATATGGTAACTGAAACTTGAAAATTTTACCTTTTGGTCAAAATTGAATGACCTTCAAAATGACCTTGAAGGTCAAGGCCGATCGACACCAAAAACTAATCAGCTGAGCGCCATACCACACCCTATATACCCACCAAGTTTGGAGATCATAAGATCAAAGTTACTCAAAAAATAAGGGTTTCGTTGACCTCCATGATTGACCGCAAAGTGACCTTGACCTTTGACCTTGACCTTAATAATTTCGTATGGTGAATAGTATGTCTTCATGACCAACGCACATGAAATATTGAAAGATTTTGATGAGAACTGAGGAAATAATTTTTTCATGAAAATTCCGTTTTTTCGTCATGACGTCATCAAATTACGTCATAGCGTCAAACTGTTTACAGATCTGGGAAGCACTCATCAAGGGCATTCATATGAGGTATTACTCGATATGGTACCTACGATTTCAAAATTTGACCTTGGGGTCAATAATTTTCGACCTCCAGCGCTAACCATGAAGGTCAAGGCCGATCGCCACCAAAAACTAATCAGCTGAGCGCCGGACCATATACTAGATTCCCATGAAGTTTGGAGACGATCCGATCAAAGTTACTCAAAAAATAACGATTTCAACATTTGACCTTGGGGTCAATAATTTTCGACCTCCAGCGCTAACCATGAAGGTCAAGGCCGATCGCCACCAAAAACTAATCAGCTGAGCGCCGGACCATATACTAGATTCCCATGAAGTTTGGAGACGATCCGATCAAAGTTACTCAAAAAATAACGATTTCAACATTTGACCTTGGGGTCAATAATTTTCGACCTCCAGCGCTAACCATGAAGGTCAAGGCCGATCGCCACCAAAAACTAATCAGCTGAGCGCCGGACCATATACTAGATTCCCATGAAGTTTGGAGACGATCCGATCAAAGTTACTCAAAAAATAAGGGTTTCGTCGACCTCCATGATTGACCACAAAGTGACCTTGACCTTTGACCTTGACCTTCAAAATTTTGTGTGCTGAAGGGTATCTCTATAGGACTCTGATATGCGAAGTTACATGCGAAGATATGCGAAGATATGGTACCTACGATTTCAACATTTGACCTTGGGGTCAATAATTTTCGACCTCCAGCGCTAACCATGAAGGTCAAGGCCGATCGCCACCAAAAACTAATCAGCTGAGCGCCGGACGATATACTAGATTCCCATGAAGTTTGGAGACGATCCGATCAAAGTTACTCAAAAAATAAGGGTTTCAACATTTGACCTTGGGGTCAATAATTTTCGACCTCCAGCGCTAACCATGAAGGTCAAGGCCGATCGCCACCAAAAACTAATCAGCTGAGCGCCGGACCATATACTAGATTCCCATGAAGTTTGGAGACGATCCGATCAAAGTTACTCAAAAAATAAGGGTTTCGTCGACCTCCATGATTGACCACAAAGTGACCTTGACCTTTGACCTTGACCTTCAAAATTTTGTGTGCTGAAGGGTATCTCTATAGGACTCTGATATGCGAAGTTACATGCGAAGATATGCGAAGATATGGTACCTACGATTTCAACATTTGACCTTGGGGTCAATAATTTTCGACCTCCAGCGCTAACCATGAAGGTCAAGGCCGATCGCCACCAAAAACTAATCAGCTGAGCACCGGACCATATACTAGATTCCCATGAAGTTTGGAGACGATCCGATCAAAGTTACTCAAAAAATAAGGGTTTCAACATTTGACCTTGGGGTCAATAATTTTCGACCTCCAGCGCTAACCATGAAGGTCAAGGCCGATCGCCACCAAAAACGAATCAGCTGAGCGCCGGACCATATACTAGATTCCCATGAAGTTTGGAGACGATCCGATCAAAGTTACTCAAAAAATAAGGGTTTCGTCCACCTCCATGATTGACCACAAAGTGACCTTGACCTTTGACCTTGACCTTCAAAATTTTGTGTGCTGAAGGGTATCTCTATAGGACTCTGATATGCGAAGTTACAGGAGTTTCCAATAATAACTGTGGTCTACAGAGTGATCTAAACGTGGGAAAAAAATGATTAACCACAAACAAAAAAACAAAAAAACAAACAAAAAAATAAAAACTCACCCACAGGGTGAACCGTATCTTGCCTTGACAAATTGACCGCAAAGTGACCTTGACCTTTGACCTTGACCTTAATAATTTCGTATGGTGAATAGTATGTCTTCATGACCAACGCACATGAAATATTGAAAGATTTTGATGAGAACTGAGGAAATAATTTTTTCATGAAAATTCCGTTTTTTCGTCATGACGTCATCAAATGACGTCATAGCGTCAAACTGTTTACAGATCTGGGAAGCACTCATCAAGGGCATTCATATGAGGTATTACTCGATATGGTACCTACGATTTCAAAATTTGACCTTGGGGTCAATAATTTTCGACCTCCAGCGCTAACCATGAAGGTCAAGGCCGATCGCCACCAAAAACTAATCAGCTGAGCGCCGGACCATATACTAGATTCCCATGAAGTTTGGAGACGATCCGATCAAAGTTACTCAAAAAATAAGGGTTTCGTCGACCTCCATGATTGACCACAAAGTGACCTTGACCTTTGACCTTGACCTTCAAAATTTTGTGTGCTGAAGGGTATCTCTATAGGACTCTGATATGCGAAGTTACAGGAGTTTCCAATAATAACTGTGGTCTACAGAGTGATCTAAACGTGAAAAAAAATGATTAACCACAAACAAAAAAACAAAAAAACAAACAAAATGAACATATGTCACCCACAGGGTGAACCGTATCTTGCCAAGTGACCTTGACCTTTGACCTTGACCTTAATAATTTCGTATGGTGAATAGTATGTCTTCATGACCAACGCACATGAAATATTGAAAGATTTTGATGAGAACTGAGGAAATAATTTTTTCATGAAAATTCCGTTTTTTCATCATGACGTCATCAAATGACGTCATAGCGTCAAACTGTTTACAGATCTGGGAAGCACTCATCAAGGGCATTCATATGAGGTATTACTCGATATGGTACCTACGATTTCAAAATTTGACCTTGGGGTCAATAATTTTCGACCTCCAGCGCTAACCATGAAGGTCAAGGCCGATCGCCACCAAAAACTAATCAGCTGAGCGCCGGACCATATACTAGATTCCCATGAAGTTTGGAGACGATCTGATCAAAGTTACTCAAAAAATAAGGATTTCAACATTTGACCTTGGGGTCAATAATTTTCGACCTCCAGCGCTAACCATGAAGGTCAAGGCCGATCGCCACCAAAAACTAATCAGCTGAGCGCCGGACCATATACTAGATTCCCTTGAAGTTTGGAGACGATCCGATCAAAGTTACTCAAAAAATAAGGGTTTCGTCGACCTCCATGATTGACCACAAAGTGACCTTGACCTTTGACCTTGACCTTCAAAATTTTGTGTGCTGAAGGGTATCTCTATAGGACTCTGATATGCGAAGTTACATGCGAAGATATGCGAAGATATGGTACCTACGATTTCAACATTTGACCTTGGGGTCAATAATTTTCGACCTCCAGCGCTAACCATGAAGGTCAAGGCCGATCGCCACCAAAAACTAATCAGCTGAGCGCCGGACCATATACTAGATTACCATGAAGTTTGGAGACGATCCGATCAAAGTTACTCAAAAAATAAGGGTTTCAGCATTTGACCTTGGGGTCAATAATTTTCGACCTCCAGCGCTAACCATGAAGGTCAAGGCCGATCGCCACCAAAAACTAATCAGCTGAGCGCCGGACCATATACTAGATTCCCATGAAGTTTGGAGACGATCCGATCAAAGTTACTCAAAAAATAAGGGTTTCGTCGACCTCCATGATTGACCACAAAGTGACCTTGACCTTTGACCTTGACCTTCAAAATTTTGTGTGCTGAAGGGTATCTCTATAGGACTCTGATATGCGAAGTTACATGCGAAGATATGCGAAGATATGGTACCTACGATTTCAACATTTGACCTTGGGGTCAATAATTTTCGACCTCCAGCGCTAACCATGAAGGTCAAGGCCGATCGCCACCAAAAACTAATCAGCTGAGCGCCGGACCATATACTAGTTTCCCATGAAGTTTGGAGACGATCCGATCAAAGTTACTCAAAAAATAAGGGTTTCGTAATTTGACCTTGGGGTCAATAATTTTCGACCTCCAGCGCTAACCATGAAGGTCAAGGCCGATCGCCACCAAAAACTAATCAGCTGAGCGCCGGACCATATACTAGATTCCCATGAAGTTTGGAGACGATCCGATCAAAGTTACTCAAAAAATAAGGGTTTCGTCGACCTCCATGATTGACCACAAAGTGACCTTGACCTTTGACCTTGACCTTCAAAATTTTGTGTGCTGAAGGGTATCTCTATAGGACTCTGATATGCGAAGTTACAGGAGTTTCCAATAATAACTGTGGTCTACAGAGTGATCTAAACGTGAAAAAAAATGATTAACCACAAACAAAAAAACAAAAAAACAAAAAAACAAACAAAAAAACAAACATACAAGCTGACTAATACATCTTGCAAAAACTTCGTTTTGGCAAGATAAAAACAAACATACAAGCTGACTAATACATCTTGCAAAAACTTCGTTTTGGCAAGATAAAAAACAAATAAACATATGTCACCCACAGGGTGAACCGTATCTTGCCATTTGACCTTGACCTTAATAATTTCGTATGGTGAATAGTATGTCTTCATGACCAACGCACATGAAATATTGAAAGATTTTGATGAGAACTGAGGAAATAATTTTTTCATGAAAATTCAGTTTTTTCGTCATGACATCATCAAATGACGTCATAGCGTCAAACTGTTTACAGATCTGGGAAGCACTCATCAAGGGCATTCATATGAGGTATTACTCGATATGGTACCTACGATTTCAAAATTTGACCTTGGGGTCAATAATTTTCGACCTCCAGCGCTAACCATGAAGGTCAAGGCCGATCGCCACCAAAAACTAATCAGCTGAGCGCCGGACCATATACTAGATTCCCATGAAGTTTGGAGACGATCCGATCAAAGTTACTCAAAAAATAAGGGTTTCGTCGACCTCCATGATTGACCGCAAAGTGACCTTGACCTTTGACCTTGACCTTCAAAATTTTGTGTGCTGAAGGGTATCTCTATAGGACTCTGATATGCGAAGTTACAGGAGTTTCCAATAATAACTGTGGTCTACAGAGTGATCTAAACGTGAAAAAAAAATGATTAACCACAAACAAAAAAACAAAAAAAAAATAAAACATCACCCACAGGGTGAACCGTATCTTGCCAGGGTTTCGTTGACCTCCATGATTGACCGCAAAGTGACCTTGACCTTTGACCTTGACCTTAATAATTTCGTATGGTGAATAGTATGTCTTCATGACCAACGCACATGAAATATTGAAAGATTTTGATGAGAACTGAGGAAATAATTTTTTCATGAAAATTCCGTTTTTTCGTCATGACGTCATCAAATGACGTCATAGCGTCAAACTGTTTACAGATCTGGGAAGCACTCATCAAGGGCATTCATATGAGGTATTACTCGATATGGTACCTACGATTTCAAAATTTGACCTTGGGGTCAATAATTTTCGACCTCCAGCGCTAACCATGAAGGTCAAGGCCGATCGCCACCAAAAACTAATCAGCTGAGCGCCGGACCATATACTAGATTCCCATGAAGTTTGGAGACGATCCGATCAAAGTTACTCAAAAAATAAGGATTTCAACATTTGACCTTGGGGTCAATAATTTTCGACCTCCAGCGCTAACCCTGAAGGTCAAGGCCGATCGCCACCAAAAACTAATCAGCTGAGCGCCGGACCATATACTAGATTCCCATGAAGTTTGGAGACGATCCGATCAAAGTTACTCAAAAAATAAGGGTTTCGTCGACCTCCATGATTGACCACAAAGTGACCTTGACCTTTGACCTTGACCTTCAAAATTTTGTGTGCTGAAGGGTATCTCTATAGGACTCTGATATGCGAAGTTACATGCGAAGATATGCGAAGATATGGTACCTACGATTTCAACATTTGACCTTGGGGCCAATAATTTTCGACCTCCAGCGCTAACCATGAAGGTCAAGGCCGATCGCCACCAAAAACTAATCAGCTGAGCGCCGGACCATATACTAGATTCCCATGAAGTTTGGAGACGATCCGATCAAAGTTACTCAAAAAATAAGGGTTTCAACTTTTGACCTTGGGGTCAATAATTTTCGACCTCCAGCGCTAACCATGAAGGTCAAGGCCGATCGCCACCAAAAACTAATCAGCTGAGCGCCGGACCATATACTAGATTCCCATGAAGTTTGGAGACGATCCGATCAAAGTTACTCAAAAAATAAGGGTTTCGTCGACCTCCACGATTGACCACAAAGTGACCTTGACCTTTGACCTTGACCTTCAAAATTTTGTGTGCTGAAGGGTATCTCTATAGGACTCTGATATGCGAAGTTACAGGAGTTTCCAATAATAACTGTGGTCTACAGAGTGATCTAAACGTGGAAAAAAAATGATTAACCACAAACAAAAAAACAAAAAAACAAACAAAAAAACAAACAAAAAAACAAACATACAAGCTGACTAATACATCTTGCAAAAACTTCGTTTTGGCAAGATAACAAACATACAAGCTGACTGATACATCTTGCAAAAACTTCGTTTTGGCAAGATAATAAATTATGTCACCCACAGGGTGAACCGTATCTTGCCAAAATGTGAAAATTCCGTTTTTTCGTCATGACGTCATCAAATGACGTCATAGCGTCAAACTGTTTACAGATCTGGGAAGCACTCATCAAGGGCATTCATATGAGGTATTACTCGATATGGTACCTACGATTTCAAAATTTGACCTTGGGGTCAATAATTTTCGACCTCCAGCGCTAACCATGAAGGTCAAGGCCGATCGCCACCAAAAACTAATCAGCTGAGCGCCGGACCATATACTAGATTCCCATGAAGTTTGGAGACGATCCGATCAAAGTTACTCAAAAAATTAGTGTTTCGTCGACCTCCATGATTGACCACAAAGTGACCTTGACCTTTGACCTTGACCTTCAAAATTTTGTGTGCTGAAGGGTATCTCTATAGGACTCTGATATGCGAAGTTACAGGAGTTTCCAATAATAACTGTGGTCTACAGAGTGATCTAAACGTGAAAAAAAAATGATTAACCACAAACAAAAAAACAAACAAACATACAAGCTGACTAATACATCTTGCAAAAACTTCGTTTTGGCAAGATAATAAAAATCACCCACAGGGTGAACCGTATCTTGCCAAAATGTGAAAATTCCGTTTTTTCGTCATGACGTCATCAAATGACGTCATAGCGTCAAACTGTTTACAGATCTGGGAAGCACTCATCAAGGGCATTCATATGAGGTATTACTCGATATGGTACCTACGATTTCAAAATTTGACCTTGGGGTCAATAATTTTCGACCTCCAGCGCTAACCATGAAGGTCAAGGCCGATCGCCACCAAAAACTAATCAGCTGAGCGCCGGACCATATACTAGATTCCCATGAAGTTTGGAGACGATCCGATCAAAGTTACTCAAAAAATTAGTGTTTCGTCGACCTCCATGATTGGCCGCAAAGTGACCTTGACCTTTGACCTTGACCTTCATAATTTTGTGTGCTAAAGGGTATCTCTAAAAGACTCTGATATGCGAACTTACAAGAGTTTCCAAAGGGAACTGTGCTCTACAGAGTGACCTAAACAATGCGAACTAAAGCAATACAATATACATGAAAAGTGCAGTTTTTTCGTCATAACGCCGTCAAATGACGTCACATTGTCAAACTAGTTATATGTTTGGAAAGCACTCAACAAGGGCTTCAATTTGAGGTACTACTCGATATGGTAACTGAAACTTGAAAATTTTACCTTTTGGTCAAAATTGAATGACCTTCAAAATGACCTTGAAGGTCAAGGCCGATCGACACCAAAAACTAATCAGCTGAGCGCCATACCACACCCTATATACCCACCAAGTTTGGAGATCATAAGATCAAAGTTACTCAAAAAATAAGGGTTTCGTTGACCTCCATGATTGACCGCAAAGTGACCTTGACCTTTGACCTTGACCTTAATAATTTCGTATGGTGAATAGTATGTCTTCATGACCAACGCACATGAAATATTGAAAGATTTTGATGAGAACTGAGGAAATAATTTTTTCATGAAAATTCCGTTTTTTCGTCATGACGTCATCAAATGACGTCATAGCGTCAAACTGTTTACAGATCTGGGAAGCACTCATCAAGGGCATTCATATGAGGTATTACTCGATATGGTACCTACGATTTCAAAATTTGACCTTGGGGTCAATAATTTTCGACCTCCAGCGCTAACCATGAAGGTCAAGGCCGATCGCCACCAAAAACTAATCAGCTGAGCGCCGGACCATATACTAGATTCCCATGAAGTTTGGAGACGATCCGATCAAAGTTACTCAAAAAATAAGGATTTCAACATTTGACCTTGGGGTCAATAATTTTCGACCTCCAGCGCTAACCCTGAAGGTCAAGGCCGATCGCCACCAAAAACTAATCAGCTGAGCGCCGGACCATATACTAGATTCCCATGAAGTTTGGAGACGATCCGATCAAAGTTACTCAAAAAATAAGGGTTTCGTCGACCTCCATGATTGACCACAAAGTGACCTTGACCTTTGACCTTGACCTTCAAAATTTTGTGTGCTGAAGGGTATCTCTATAGGACTCTGATATGCGAAGTTACATGCGAAGATATGCGAAGATATGGTACCTACGATTTCAACATTTGACCTTGGGGTCAATAATTTTCGACCTCCAGCGCTAACCATGAAGGTCAAGGCCGATCGCCACCAAAAACTAATCAGCTGAGCGCCGGACCATATACTAGATTCCCATGAAGTTTGGAGACGATCCGATCAAAGTTACTCAAAAAATAAGGGTTTCAACTTTTGACCTTGGGGTCAATAATTTTCGACCTCCAGCGCTAACCATGAAGGTCAAGGCCGATCGCCACCAAAAACTAATCAGCTGAGCGCCGGACCATATACTAGATTCCCATGAAGTTTGGAGACGATCCGATCAAAGTTACTCAAAAAATAAGGGTTTCGTCGACCTCCACGATTGACCACAAAGTGACCTTGACCTTTGACCTTGACCTTCAAAATTTTGTGTGCTGAAGGGTATCTCTATAGGACTCTGATATGCGAAGTTACAGGAGTTTCCAATAATAACTGTGGTCTACAGAGTGATCTAAGCGTGGAAAAAAAATGATTAACCACAAACAAAAAAACAAAAAAACAAACAAAAAAACAAACAAAAAAACAAACATACAAGCTGACTAATACATCTTGCAAAAACTTCGTTTTGGCAAGATAACAAACATACAAGCTGACTGATACATCTTGCAAAAACTTCGTTTTGGCAAGATAATAAATTATGTCACCCACAGGGTGAACCGTATCTTGCCAAAATGTGAAAATTCCGTTTTTTCGTCATGACGTCATCAAATGACGTCATAGCGTCAAACTGTTTACAGATCTGGGAAGCACTCATCAAGGGCATTCATATGAGGTATTACTCGATATGGTACCTACGATTTCAAAATTTGACCTTGGGGTCAATAATTTTCGACCTCCAGCGCTAACCATGAAGGTCAAGGCCGATCGCCACCAAAAACTAATCAGCTGA
Organism: Myxine glutinosa; assembly: GCF_964187855.1. Taxonomy (NCBI): domain Eukaryota; kingdom Metazoa; phylum Chordata; class Myxini; order Myxiniformes; family Myxinidae; genus Myxine; species Myxine glutinosa. The sequence continues at coordinate 107,749,295 of NC_136264.1, forward strand.
GCGCCGGACCATATACTAGATTCCCATGAAGTTTGGAGACGATCCGATCAAAGTTACTCAAAAAATTAGTGTTTCGTCGACCTCCATGATTGACCACAAAGTGACCTTGACCTTTGACCTTGACCTTCAAAATTTTGTGTGCTGAAGGGTATCTCTATAGGACTCTGATATGCGAAGTTACAGGAGTTTCCAATAATAACTGTGGTCTACAGAGTGATCTAAACGTGAAAAAAAAATGATTAACCACAAACAAAAAAACAAACAAACATACAAGCTGACTAATACATCTTGCAAAAACTTCGTTTTGGCAAGATAATAAAAATCACCCACAGGGTGAACCGTATCTTGCCAAAATGTGAAAATTCCGTTTTTTCGTCATGACGTCATCAAATGACGTCATAGCGTCAAACTGTTTACAGATCTGGGAAGCACTCATCAAGGGCATTCATATGAGGTATTACTCGATATGGTACCTACGATTTCAAAATTTGACCTTGGGGTCAATAATTTTCGACCTCCAGCGCTAACCATGAAGGTCAAGGCCGATCGCCACCAAAAACTAATCAGCTGAGCGCCGGACCATATACTAGATTCCCATGAAGTTTGGAGACGATCCGATCAAAGTTACTCAAAAAATTAGTGTTTCGTCGACCTCCATGATTGGCCGCAAAGTGACCTTGACCTTTGACCTTGACCTTCATAATTTTGTGTGCTAAAGGGTATCTCTAAAAGACTCTGATATGCGAACTTACAAGAGTTTCCAAAGGGAACTGTGCTCTACAGAGTGACCTAAACAATGCGAACTAAAGCAATACAATATACATGAAAAGTGCAGTTTTTTCGTCATAACGCCGTCAAATGACGTCACATTGTCAAACTAGTTATATGTTTGGAAAGCACTCAACAAGGGCTTCAATTTGAGGTACTACTCGATATGGTAACTGAAACTTGAAAATTTTACCTTTTGGTCAAAATTGAATGACCTTCAAAATGACCTTGAAGGTCAAGGCCGATCGACACCAAAAACTAATCAGCTGAGCGCCATACCACACCCTATATACCCACCAAGTTTGGAGATCATAAGATCAAAGTTACTCAAAAAATAAGGGTTTCGTTGACCTCCATGATTGACCGCAAAGTGACCTTGACCTTTGACCTTGACCTTAATAATTTCGTATGGTGAATAGTATGTCTTCATGACCAACGCACATGAAATATTGAAAGATTTTGATGAGAACTGAGGAAATAATTTTTTCATGAAAATTCCGTTTTTTCGTCATGACGTCATCAAATGACGTCATAGCGTCAAACTGTTTACAGATCTGGGAAGCACTCATCAAGGGCATTCATATGAGGTATTACTCGATATGGTACCTACGATTTCAAAATTTGACCTTGGGGTCAATAATTTTCGACCTCCAGCGCTAACCATGAAGGTCAAGGCCGATCGCCACCAAAAACTAATCAGCTGAGCGCCGGACCATATACTAGATTCCCATGAAGTTTGGAGACGATCCGATCAAAGTTACTCAAAAAATAAGGATTTCAACATTTGACCTTGGGGTCAATAATTTTCGACCTCCAGCGCTAACCCTGAAGGTCAAGGCCGATCGCCACCAAAAACTAATCAGCTGAGCGCCGGACCATATACTAGATTCCCATGAAGTTTGGAGACGATCCGATCAAAGTTACTCAAAAAATAAGGGTTTCGTCGACCTCCATGATTGACCACAAAGTGACCTTGACCTTTGACCTTGACCTTCAAAATTTTGTGTGCTGAAGGGTATCTCTATAGGACTCTGATATGCGAAGTTACATGCGAAGATATGCGAAGATATGGTACCTACGATTTCAACATTTGACCTTGGGGTCAATAATTTTCGACCTCCAGCGCTAACCATGAAGGTCAAGGCCGATCGCCACCAAAAACTAATCAGCTGAGCGCCGGACCATATACTAGATTCCCATGAAGTTTGGAGACGATCCGATCAAAGTTACTCAAAAAATAAGGGTTTCAACTTTTGACCTTGGGGTCAATAATTTTCGACCTCCAGCGCTAACCATGAAGGTCAAGGCCGATCGCCACCAAAAACTAATCAGCTGAGCGCCGGACCATATACTAGATTCCCATGAAGTTTGGAGACGATCCGATCAAAGTTACTCAAAAAATAAGGGTTTCGTCGACCTCCACGATTGACCACAAAGTGACCTTGACCTTTGACCTTGACCTTCAAAATTTTGTGTGCTGAAGGGTATCTCTATAGGACTCTGATATGCGAAGTTACAGGAGTTTCCAATAATAACTGTGGTCTACAGAGTGATCTAAACGTGGAAAAAAAATGATTAACCACAAACAAAAAAACAAAAAAACAAACAAAAAAACAAACAAAAAAACAAACATACAAGCTGACTAATACATCTTGCAAAAACTTCGTTTTGGCAAGATAACAAACATACAAGCTGACTGATACATCTTGCAAAAACTTCGTTTTGGCAAGATAATAAATTATGTCACCCACAGGGTGAACCGTATCTTGCCAAAATGTGAAAATTCCGTTTTTTCGTCATGACGTCATCAAATGACGTCATAGCGTCAAACTGTTTACAGATCTGGGAAGCACTCATCAAGGGCATTCATATGAGGTATTACTCGATATGGTACCTACGATTTCAAAATTTGACCTTGGGGTCAATAATTTTCGACCTCCAGCGCTAACCATGAAGGTCAAGGCCGATCGCCACCAAAAACTAATCAGCTGAGCGCCGGACCATATACTAGATTCCCATGAAGTTTGGAGACGATCCGATCAAAGTTACTCAAAAAATTAGTGTTTCGTCGACCTCCATGATTGACCACAAAGTGACCTTGACCTTTGACCTTGACCTTCAAAATTTTGTGTGCTGAAGGGTATCTCTATAGGACTCTGATATGCGAAGTTACAGGAGTTTCCAATAATAACTGTGGTCTACAGAGTGATCTAAACGTGAAAAAAAAATGATTAACCACAAACAAAAAAACAAACAAACATACAAGCTGACTAATACATCTTGCAAAAACTTCGTTTTGGCAAGATAATAAAAATCACCCACAGGGTGAACCGTATCTTGCCAAAATGTGAAAATTCCGTTTTTTCGTCATGACGTCATCAAATGACGTCATAGCGTCAAACTGTTTACAGATCTGGGAAGCACTCATCAAGGGCATTCATATGAGGTATTACTCGATATGGTACCTACGATTTCAAAATTTGACCTTGGGGTCAATAATTTTCGACCTCCAGCGCTAACCATGAAGGTCAAGGCCGATCGCCACCAAAAACTAATCAGCTGAGCGCCGGACCATATACTAGATTCCCATGAAGTTTGGAGACGATCCGATCAAAGTTACTCAAAAAATTAGTGTTTCGTCGACCTCCATGATTGGCCGCAAAGTGACCTTGACCTTTGACCTTGACCTTCATAATTTTGTGTGCTAAAGGGTATCTCTAAAAGACTCTGATATGCGAACTTACAAGAGTTTCCAAAGGGAACTGTGCTCTACAGAGTGACCTAAACAATGCGAACTAAAGCAATACAATATACATGAAAAGTGCAGTTTTTTCGTCATAACGCCGTCAAATGACGTCACATTGTCAAACTAGTTATATGTTTGGAAAGCACTCAACAAGGGCTTCAATTTGAGGTACTACTCGATATGGTAACTGAAACTTGAAAATTTTACCTTTTGGTCAAAATTGAATGACCTTCAAAATGACCTTGAAGGTCAAGGCCGATCGACACCAAAAACTAATCAGCTGAGCGCCATACCACACCCTATATACCCACCAAGTTTGGAGATCATAAGATCAAAGTTACTCAAAAAATAAGGGTTTCGTTGACCTCCATGATTGACCGCAAAGTGACCTTGACCTTTGACCTTGACCTTAATAATTTCGTATGGTGAATAGTATGTCTTCATGACCAACGCACATGAAATATTGAAAGATTTTGATGAGAACTGAGGAAATAATTTTTTCATGAAAATTCCGTTTTTTCGTCATGACGTCATCAAATGACGTCATAGCGTCAAACTGTTTACAGATCTGGGAAGCACTCATCAAGGGCATTCATATGAGTTATTACTCGATATGGTACCTACGATTTCAAAATTTGACCTTGGGGTCAATAATTTTCGACCTCCAGCGCTAACCATGAAGGTCAAGGCCGATCGCCACCAAAAACTAATCAGCTGAGCACCGGACCATATACTAGATTCCCATGAAGTTTGGAGACGATCCGATCAAAGTTACTCAAAAAATAAGGATTTCAACATTTGACCTTGGGGTCAATAATTTTCGACCTCCAGCGCTAACCATGAAGGTCAAGGCCGATCGCCACCAAAAACTAATCAGCTGAGCGCCGGACCATATACTAGATTCCCATGAAGTTTGGAGACGATCCGATCAAAGTTACTCAAAAAATAAGGGTTTTGTCGACCTCCATGATTGACCACAAAGTGACCTTGACCTTTGACCTTGACCTTCAAAATTTTGTGTGCTGAAGGGTATCTCTATAGGACTCTGATATGCGAAGTTACATGCGAAGATATGCGAAGATATGGTACCTACGATTTCAACATTTGACCTTGGGGTCAATAATTTTCGACCTCCAGCGCTAACCATGAAGGTCAAGGCCGATCGCCACCAAAAACTAATCAGCTGAGCGCCGGCCATATACTAGATTCCCATGAAGTTTGGAGACGATCCGATCAAAGTTACTCAAAAAATAAGGGTTTCAACATTTGACCTTGGGGTCAATAATTTTCGACCTCCAGCGCTAACCATGAAGGTCAAGGCCGATCGCCACCAAAAACTAATCAGCTGAGCGCCGGACCATATACTAGATTCCCATGAAGTTTGGAGACGATCCGATCAAAGTTACTCAAAAAATAAGGGTTTCGTCGACCTCCATGATTGACCACAAAGTGACCTTGACCTTTGACCTTGACCTTCAAAATTTTGTGTGCTGAAGGGTATCTCTATAGGACTCTGATATGCGAAGTTACAGGAGTTTCCAATAATAACTGTGGTCTACAGAGTGATCTAAACGTGAAAAAAAATGATTAACCACAAACAAAAAAACAAAAAAACAAACAAAAAAACAAACAAAAAAACAAACATACAAGCTGACTAATACATCTTGCAAAAACTTCGTTTTGGCAAGATAAAAAAACAAACAAACATACAAGCTGACTAATACATCTTGCAAAAACTTCGTTTTGGCAAGATAATAAAAATCACCCACAGGGTGAACCGTATCTTGCCAAAATGTGAAAATTCCGTTTTTTCGTCATGACGTCATCAAATGACGTCATAGCGTCAAACTGTTTACAGATCTGGGAAGCACTCATCAAGGGCATTCATATGAGGTATTACTCGATATGGTACCTACGATTTCAAAATTTGACCTTGGGGTCAATAATTTTCGACCTCCAGCGCTAACCATGAAGGTCAAGGCCGATCGCCACCAAAAACTAATCAGCTGAGCGCCGGAACATATACTAGATTCCCATGAAGTTTGGAGACGATCCGATCAAAGTTACTCAAAAAATTAGTGTTTCGTCGACCTCCATGATTGGCCGCAAAGTGACCTTGACCTTTGACCTTGACCTTCATAATTTTGTGTGCTAAAGGGTATCTCTAAAAGACTCTGATATGCGAACTTACAAGAGTTTCCAAAGGGAACTGTGCTCTACAGAGTGACCTAAACAATGCGAACTAAAGCAATACAATATACATGAAAAGTGCAGTTTTTTCGTCATAACGCCGTCAAATGACGTCACATTGTCAAACTAGTTATATGTTTGGAAAGCACTCAACAAGGGCTTCAATTTGAGGTACTACTCGATATGGTAACTGAAACTTGAAAATTTTACCTTTTGGTCAAAATTGAATGACCTTCAAAATGACCTTGAAGGTCAAGGCCGATCGACACCAAAAACTAATCAGCTGAGCGCCATACCACACCCTATATACCCACCAAGTTTGGAGATCATAAGATCAAAGTTACTCAAAAAATAAGGGTTTCGTTGACCTCCATGATTGACCGCAAAGTGACCTTGACCTTTGACCTTGACCTTAATAATTTCGTATGGTGAATAGTATGTCTTCATGACCAACGCACATGAAATATTGAAAGATTTTGATGAGAACTGAGGAAATAATTTTTTCATGAAAATTCCGTTTTTTCGTCATGACGTCATCAAATGACGTCATAGCGTCAAACTGTTTACAGATCTGGGAAGCACTCATCAAGGGCATTCATATGAGGTATTACTCGATATGGTACCTACGATTTCAAAATTTGACCTTGGGGTCAATAATTTTCGACCTCCAGCGCTAACCATGAAGGTCAAGGCCGATCGCCACCAAAAACTAATCAGCTGAGCACCGGACCATATACTAGATTCCCATGAAGTTTGGAGACGATCCGATCAAAGTTACTCAAAAAATAAGGATTTCAACATTTGACCTTGGGGTCAATAATATTCGACCTCCAGCGCTAACCATGAAGGTCAAGGCCGATCGCCACCAAAAACTAATCAGCTGAGCGCCGGACCATATACTAGATTCCCATGAAGTTTGGAGACGATCCGATCAAAGTTACTCAAAAAATAAGGGTTTTGTCGACCTCCATGATTGACCACAAAGTGACCTTGACCTTTGACCTTGACCTTCAAAATTTTGTGTGCTGAAGGGTATCTCTATAGGACTCTGATATGCGAAGTTACATGCGAAGATATGCGAAGATATGGTACCTACGATTTCAACATTTGACCTTGGGGTCAATAATTTTCGACCTCCAGCGCTAACCATGAAGGTCAAGGCCGATCGCCACCAAAAACTAATCAGCTGAGCGCCGGCCATATACTAGATTCCCATGAAGTTTGGAGACGATCCGATCAAAGTTACTCAAAAAATAAGGGTTTCAACATTTGACCTTGGGGTCAATAATTTTCGACCTCCAGCGCTAACCATGAAGGTCAAGGCCGATCGCCACCAAAAACTAATCAGCTGAGCGCCGGACCATATACTAGATTCCCATGAAGTTTGGAGACGATCCGATCAAAGTTACTCAAAAAATAAGGGTTTCGTCGACCTCCATGATTGACCACAAAGTGACCTTGACCTTTGACCTTGACCTTCAAAATTTTGTGTGCTGAAGGGTATCTCTATAGGACTCTGATATGCGAAGTTACAGGAGTTTCCAATAATAACTGTGGTCTACAGAGTGATCTAAACGTGGAAAAAAAATGATTAACCACAAACAAAAAAACAAAAAAACAAACAAAAAAACAAACAAAAAAACAAACATACAAGCTGACTAATACATCTTGCAAAAACTTCGTTTTGGCAAGATAAAAAAACAAACAAATATACAAGCTGACTAATACATCTTGCAAAAACTTCGTTTTGGCAAGATAATAAAAATCACCCACAGGGTGAACCGTATCTTGCCAAAATGTGAAAATTCCGTTTTTTCGTCATGACGTCATCAAATGACGTCATAGCGTCAAACTGTTTACAGATCTGGGAAGCACTCATCAAGGGCATTCATATGAGGTATTACTCGATATGGTACCTACGATTTCAAAATTTGACCTTGGGGTCAATAATTTTCGACCTCCAGCGCTAACCATAAAGGTCAAGGCCGATCGCCACCAAAAACTAATCAGCTGAGCGCCGGACCATATACTAGATTCCCATGAAGTTTGGAGACGATCCGATCAAAGTTACTCAAAAAATTAGTGTTTCGTCGACCTCCATGATTGGCCGCAAAGTGACCTTGACCTTTGACCTTGACCTTCATAATTTTGTGTGCTAAAGGGTATCTCTAAAAGACTCTGATATGCGAACTTACAAGAGTTTCCAAAGGGAACTGTGCTCTACAGAGTGACCTAAACAATGCGAACTAAAGCAATACAATATACATGAAAAGTGCAGTTTTTTCGTCATAACGCCGTCAAATGACGTCACATTGTCAAACTAGTTATATGTTTGGAAAGCACTCAACAAGGGCTTCAATTTGAGGTACTACTCGATATGGTAACTGAAACTTGAAAATTTTACCTTTTGGTCAAAATTGAATGACCTTCAAAATGACCTTGAAGGTCAAGGCCGATCGACACCAAAAACTAATCAGCTGAGCGCCATACCACACCCTATATACCCACCAAGTTTGGAGATCATAAGATCAAAGTTACTCAAAAAATAAGGGTTTCGTTGACCTCCATGATTGACCGCAAAGTGACCTTGACCTTTGACCTTGACCTTCAAAATTTTGTGTGCTGAAGGGTATCTCTATAGGACTCTGATATGCGAAGTTACAGGAGTTTCCAATAATAACTGTGGTCTACAGAGTGATCTAAACGTGAAAAAAAATGATTAACCACAAACAAAAAAACAAAAAAACAAACAAAAAAACAAACAAAATAAAAACATATGTCACCCACAGGGTGAACCGTATCTTGCCAAAATGTGAACATGAGTGACTTGCTTCAGGTCACACTGAGGTGAACAGAACTGCTATCCACTAGAAGCGACTCTTTGAGGAATGTCTGCCCACGAGATATTGAAAGATTTTGATGAGAACTGAGGAAATAATTGTTTCATGAAAATTCCGTTTTTTCGTCATGACGTCATCAAATGACGTCATAGCGTCAAACTGTTTACAGATCTGGGAAGCACTCATCAAGGGCATTCATATGAGGTATTACTCGATATGGTACCTACGATTTCAAAATTTGACCTTGGGGTCAATAATTTTCGACCTCCAGCGCTAACCATGAAGGTCAAGGCCGATCGCCACCAAAAACTAATCAGCTGAGCGCCGGACCATATACTAGATTCCCATGAAGTTTGGAGACGATCCGATCAAAGTTACTCAAAAAATTAGTGTTTCGTCGACCTCCATGATTGGCCGCAAAGTGACCTTGACCTTTGACCTTGACCTTCATAATTTTGTGTGCTAAAGGGTATCTCTAAAAGACTCTGATATGCGAACTTACAAGAGTTTCCAAAGGGAACTGTGCTCTACAGAGTGACCTAAACAATGCGAACTAAAGCAATACAATATACATGAAAAGTGCAGTTTTTTCGTCATAACGCCGTCAAATGACGTCACATTGTCAAACTAGTTATATGTTTGGAAAGCACTCAACAAGGGCTTCAATTTGAGGTACTACTCGATATGGTAACTGAAACTTGAAAATTTTACCTTTTGGTCAAAATTGAATGACCTTCAAAATGACCTTGAAGGTCAAGGCCGATCGACACCAAAAACTAATCAGCTGAGCGCCATACCACACCCTATATACCCACCAAGTTTGGAGATCATAAGATCAAAGTTACTCAAAAAATAAGGGTTTCGTTGACCTCCATGATTGACCGCAAAGTGACCTTGACCTTTGACCTTGACCTTCAAAATTTTGTGTGCTGAAGGGTATCTCTATAGGACTCTGATATGCGAAGTTACAGGAGTTTCCAATAATAACTGTGGTCTACAGAGTGATCTAAACGTGAAAAAAAAATGATTAACCACAAACAAAAAAAAACAAACAAAAAAAACATATGTCACCCACAGGGTGAACCGTATCTTGCCAAAATGTGAACATGAGTGACTTGCTTCAGGTCACACTGAGGTGAACAGAACTGCTATCCACTAGAAGCGACTCTTTGAGGAATGTCTGCCCACGAGATATTGAAAGATTTTGATGAGAACTGAGGAAATAATTGTTTCATGAAAATTCCGTTTTTTCGTCATGACGTCATCAAATGACGTCATAGCGTCAAACTGTTTACAGATCTGGGAAGCACTCATCAAGGGCATTCATATGAGGTATTACTCGATATGGTACCTACGATTTCAAAATTTGACCTTGGGGTCAATAATTTTCGACCTCCAGCGCTAACCATGAAGGTCAAGGCCGATCGCCACCAAAAACAAATCAGCTGAGCGCCGGACTATATACTAGATTCCCATGAAGTTTGGAGACGATCCGATCAAAGTTACTCAAAAAATAAGGATTTCAACATTTGACCTTGGGGTCAATAATTTTCGACCTCCAGCGCTAACCATGAAGGTCAAGGCCGATCGCCACCAAAAACTAATCAGCTGAGCGCCGGACCATATACTAGATTCCCATGAAGTTTGGAGACGATCCGATCAAAGTTACTCAAAAAATAAGGGTTTCGTCGACCTCCATGATTGACCACAAAGTGACCTTGACCTTTGACCTTGACCTTCAAAATTTTGTGTGCTGAAGGGTATCTCTATAGGACTCTGATATGCGAAGTTACAGGAGTTTCCAATAATAACTGTGGTCTACAGAGTGATCGAAACGTGAAAAAAAATGATTAACCACAAACAAAAAAACAAAAAAACAAACAAAAAAACAAACAAAATAAAAACATATGTCACCCACAGGGTGAACCGTATCTTGCCAAAATGTGAACATGAGTGACTTGCTTCAGGTCACACTGAGGTGAACAGAACTGCTATCCACTAGAAGCGACTCTTTGAGGAATGTCTGCCCACGAGATATTGAAAGATTTTGATGAGAACTGAGGAAATAATTGTTTCATGAAAATTCCGTTTTTTCGTCATGACGTCATCAAATGACGTCATAGCGTCAAACTGTTTACAGATCTGGGAAGCACTCATCAAGGGCATTCATATGAGGTATTACTCGATATGGTACCTACGATTTCAAAATTTGACCTTGGGGTCAATAATTTTCGACCTCCAGCGCTAACCATGAAGGTCAAGGCCGATCGCCACCAAAAACTAATCAGCTGAGCGCCGGACCATATACTAGATTCCCATGAAGTTTGGAGACGATCCGATCAAAGTTACTCAAAAAATAAGGGTTTCAACATTTGACCTTGGGGTCAATAATTTTCGACCTCCAGCGCTAACCATGAAGGTCAAGGCCGATCGCCACCAAAAACTAATCAGCTGAGCGCCGGACCATATTCTAGATTCCCATGAAGTTTGGAGACGATCCGATCAAAGTTACTCAAAAAATAAGGGTTTCGTCGACCTCCATGATTGACCACAAAGTGACCTTGACCTTTGACCTTGACCTTCAAAATTTTGTGTGCTGAAGGGTATCTCTATAGGACTCTGATATGCGAAGTTACATGCGAAGATATGCGAAGATATGGTACCTACGATTTCAACATTTGACCTTGGGGTCAATAATTTTCGACCTCCAGCGCTAACCATGAAGGTCAAGGCCGATCGCCACCAAAAACTAATCAGCTGAGCGCCGGACCATATACTAGATTCCCATGAAGTTTGGAGACGATCCGATCAAAGTTACTCAAAAAATAAGGGTTTCAACATTTGACCTTGGGGTCAATAATTTTCGACCTCCAGCGCTAACCATGAAGGTCAAGGCCGATCGCCACCAAAAACTAATCAGCTGAGCGCCGGACCATATTCTAGATTCCCATGAAGTTTGGAGACGATCCGATCAAAGTTACTCAAAAAATAAGGGTTTCGTCGACCTCCATGATTGACCACAAAGTGACCTTGACCTTTGACCTTGACCTTCAAAATTTTGTGTGCTGAAGGGTATCTCTATAGGACTCTGATATGCGAAGTTACAGGAGTTTCCAATAATAACTGTGGTCTACAGAGTGATCTAAACGTGGAAAAAAAATGATTAACCACAAACAAAAAAAAAAAAAAAAAAAAAAAAAAAAAAACAAATAAACATATGTCACCCACAGGGTGAACCGTATCTTGCCAAGTGACCTTGACCTTTGACCTTGACCTTCATAATTTTGTGTGCTAAAGGGTATCTCTAAAAGACTCTGATATGCGAACTTACAAGAGTTTCCAAAGGGAACTGTGCTCTACAGAGTGAACTAAACAATGCGAACTAAAGCAATACAATATACATGAAAAGTGCAGTTTTTTCGTCATAACGCCGTCAAATGACGTCACATTGTCAAACTAGTTATATGTTTGGAAAGCACTCAACAAGGGCTTCAATTTGAGGTACTACTCGATATGGTAACTGAAACTTGAAAATTTTACCTTTTGGTCAAAATTGAATGACCTTCAAAATGACCTTGAAGGTCAAGGCCGATCGACACCAAAAACTAATCAGCTGAGCGCCATACCACACCCTATATACCCACCAAGTTTGGAGATCATAAGATCAAAGTTACTCAAAAAATAAGGGTTTCGTTGACCTCCATGATTGACCGCAAAGTGACCTTGACCTTTGACCTTGACCTTCAAAATTTTGTGTGCTGAAGGGTATCTCTATAGGACTCTGATATGCGAAGTTACAGGAGTTTCCAATAATAACTGTGGTCTACAGAGTGATCTAAACGTGAAAAAAAAATGATTAACCACAAACAAAAAAAAACAAACAAAAAAAACATATGTCACCCACAGGGTGAACCGTATCTTGCCAAAATGTGAACATGAGTGACTTGCTTCAGGTCACACTGAGGTGAACAGAACTGCTATCCACTAGAAGCGACTCTTTGAGGAATGTCTGCCCACGAGATATTGAAAGATTTTGATGAGAACTGAGGAAATAATTGTTTCATGAAAATTCCGTTTTTTCGTCATGACGTCATCAAATGACGTCATAGCGTCAAACTGTTTACAGATCTGGGAAGCACTCATCAAGGGCATTCATATGAGGTATTACTCGATATGGTACCTACGATTTCAAAATTTGACCTTGGGGTCAATAATTTTCGACCTCCAGCGCTAACCATGAAGGTCAAGGCCGATCGCCACCAAAAACAAATCAGCTGAGCGCCGGACTATATACTAGATTCCCATGAAGTTTGGAGACGATCCGATCAAAGTTACTCAAAAAATAAGGATTTCAACATTTGACCTTGGGGTCAATAATTTTCGACCTCCAGCGCTAACCATGAAGGTCAAGGCCGATCGCCACCAAAAACTAATCAGCTGAGCGCCGGACCATATACTAGATTCCCATGAAGTTTGGAGACGATCCGATCAAAGTTACTCAAAAAATAAGGGTTTCGTCGACCTCCATGATTGACCACAAAGTGACCTTGACCTTTGACCTTGACCTTCAAAATTTTGTGTGCTGAAGGGTATCTCTATAGGACTCTGATATGCGAAGTTACAGGAGTTTCCAATAATAACTGTGGTCTACAGAGTGATCGAAACGTGAAAAAAAATGATTAACCACAAACAAAAAAACAAAAAAACAAACAAAAAAACAAACAAAATAAAAACATATGTCACCCACAGGGTGAACCGTATCTTGCCAAAATGTGAACATGAGTGACTTGCTTCAGGTCACACTGAGGTGAACAGAACTGCTATCCACTAGAAGCGACTCTTTGAGGAATGTCTGCCCACGAGATATTGAAAGATTTTGATGAGAACTGAGGAAATAATTGTTTCATGAAAATTCCGTTTTTTCGTCATGACGTCATCAAATGACGTCATAGCGTCAAACTGTTTACAGATCTGGGAAGCACTCATCAAGGGCATTCATATGAGGTATTACTCGATATGGTACCTACGATTTCAAAATTTGACCTTGGGGTCAATAATTTTCGACCTCCAGCGCTAACCATGAAGGTCAAGGCCGATCGCCACCAAAAACTAATCAGCTGAGCGCCGGACCATATACTAGATTCCCATGAAGTTTGGAGACGATCCGATCAAAGTTACTCAAAAAATAAGGGTTTCAACATTTGACCTTGGGGTCAATAATTTTCGACCTCCAGCGCTAACCATGAAGGTCAAGGCCGATCGCCACCAAAAACTAATCAGCTGAGCGCCGGACCATATTCTAGATTCCCATGAAGTTTGGAGACGATCCGATCAAAGTTACTCAAAAAATAAGGGTTTCGTCGACCTCCATGATTGACCACAAAGTGACCTTGACCTTTGACCTTGACCTTCAAAATTTTGTGTGCTGAAGGGTATCTCTATAGGACTCTGATATGCGAAGTTACATGCGAAGATATGCGAAGATATGGTACCTACGATTTCAACATTTGACCTTGGGGTCAATAATTTTCGACCTCCAGCGCTAACCATGAAGGTCAAGGCCGATCGCCACCAAAAACTAATCAGCTGAGCGCCGGACCATATACTAGATTCCCATGAAGTTTGGAGACGATCCGATCAAAGTTACTCAAAAAATAAGGGTTTCAACATTTGACCTTGGGGTCAATAATTTTCGACCTCCAGCGCTAACCATGAAGGTCAAGGCCGATCGCCACCAAAAACTAATCAGCTGAGCGCCGGACCATATTCTAGATTCCCATGAAGTTTGGAGACGATCCGATCAAAGTTACTCAAAAAATAAGGGTTTCGTCGACCTCCATGATTGACCACAAAGTGACCTTGACCTTTGACCTTGACCTTCAAAATTTTGTGTGCTGAAGGGTATCTCTATAGGACTCTGATATGCGAAGTTACAGGAGTTTCCAATAATAACTGTGGTCTACAGAGTGATCTAAACGTGGAAAAAAAATGATTAACCACAAACAAAAAAAAAAAAAAAAAAAAAAAAAAAAAAAACAAATAAACATATGTCACCCACAGGGTGAACCGTATCTTGCCAAGTGACCTTGACCTTTGACCTTGACCTTCATAATTTTGTGTGCTAAAGGGTATCTCTAAAAGACTCTGATATGCGAACTTACAAGAGTTTCCAAAGGGAACTGTGCTCTACAGAGTGAACTAAACAATGCGAACTAAAGCAATACAATATACATGAAAAGTGCAGTTTTTTCGTCATAACGCCGTCAAATGACGTCACATTGTCAAACTAGTTATATGTTTGGAAAGCACTCAACAAGGGCTTCAATTTGAGGTACTACTCGATATGGTAACTGAAACTTGAAAATTTTACCTTTTGGTCAAAATTGAATGACCTTCAAAATGACCTTGAAGGTCAAGGCCGATCGACACCAAAAACTAATCAACTGAGCGCCATACCACACCCTATATACCCACCAAGTTTGGAGATCATAAGATCAAAGTTACTCAAAAAATAAGGGTTTCGTAATTTGACCTTGGGGTCAATAATTTTCGACCTCCAGCGCTAACCATGAAGGTCAAGGCCGATCGCCACCAAAAACTAATCAGCTGAGCGCCGGACCATATACTAGATTCCCATGAAGTTTGGAGACGATCCGATCAAAGTTACTCAAAAAATAAGGGTTTCGTTGACCTCCATGATTGACCGCAAAGTGACCTTGACCTTTGACCTTGACCTTCAAAATTTTGTGTGCTGAAGGGTATCTCTATAGGACTCTGATATGCGAAGTTACAGGAGTTTCCAATAATAACTGTGGTCTACAGAGTGATCTAAACGTGAAAAAAAAATGATTAACCACAAACAAAAAAACAAACAAAATGAACATATGTCACCCACAGGGTGAACCGTATCTTGCCATTTGACCTTGACCTTAATAATTTCGTATGGTGAATAGTATGTCTTCATGACCAACGCACATGAAATATTGAAAGATTTTGATGAGAACTGAGGAAATAATTTTTTCATGAAAATTCCGTTTTTTCGTCATGACGTCATCAAATGACGTCATAGCGTCAAACTGTTTACAGATCTGGGAAGCACTCATCAAGGGCATTCATATGAGGTATTACTCGATATGGTACCTACGATTTCAAAATTTGACCTTGGGGTCAATAATTTTCGACCTCCAGCGCTAACCATGAAGGTCAAGGCCGATCGCCACCAAAAACTAATCAGCTGAGCGCCGGACCATATACTAGATACCCACCAAGTTTGGAGACGATCCGATCAAAGTTACTCAAAAAATAAGGGTTTCGTTGACCTCCATGATTGACCGCAAAGTGACCTTGACCTTTGACCTTGACCTTCAAAATTTTGTGTGCTGAAGGGTATCTCTATAGGACTCTGATATGCGAAGTTACAGGAGTTTCCAATAATAACTGTGGTCTACAGAGTGATCTAAACGTGAAAAAAAAATGATTAACCACAAACAAAAAAACAAAATGAAGGTCAAGGCCGATCGCCACCAAAAACTAATCAGCTGAGCGCCGGACCATATACTAGATACCCACCAAGTTTGGAGACGATCCGATCAAAGTTACTCAAAAAATAAGGGTTTCGTTGACCTCCATGATTGACCGCAAAGTGACCTTGACCTTTGACCTTGGAAGGTCAAGGCCGATCGCCACCAAAAACTAATCAGCTGAGCGCGGGACCATATACTAGATACCCACCAAGTTTGGAGACGATCCGATCAAAGTTACTCAAAAAATAAGGGTTTCGTCGACCTCCATGATTGACCACAAAGTGACCTTGACCTTTGACCTTGACCTTCAAAATTTTGTGTGCTGAAGGGTATCTCTATAGGACTCTGATATGCGAAGTTACAGGAGTTTCCAATAATAACTGTGGTCTACAGAGTGATCTAAACGTGAAAAAAAAATGATTAACCACAAACAAACAAACAAAAAAATGAACATATGTCACCCACAGGGTGAACCGTATCTTGCCATTTGACCTTGACCTTAATAATTTCGTATGGTGAATAGTATGTCTTCATGACCAACGCACATGAAATATTGAAAGATTTTGATGAGAACTGAGGAAATAATTTTTTCATGAAAATTCCGTTTTTTCGTCATGACGTCATCAAATGACGTCATAGCGTCAAACTGTTTACAGATCTGGGAAGCACTCATCAAGGGCATTCATATGAGGTATTACTCGATATGGTACCTACGATTTCAAAATTTGACCTTGGGGTCAATAATTTTCGACCTCCAGCGCTAACCATGAAGGTCAAGGCCGATCGCCACCAAAAACTAATCAGCTGAGCGCCGGACCATATACTAGATTCCCATGAAGTTTGGAGACGATCCGATCAAAGTTACTCAAAAAATAAGGGTTTCGTTGACCTCCATGATTGACCGCAAAGTGACCTTGACCTTTGACCTTGACCTTCAAAATTTTGTGTGCTGAAGGGTATCTCTATAGGACTCTGATATGCGAAGTTACAGGAGTTTCCAATAATAACTGTGGTCTACAGAGTGATCTAAACGTGAAAAAAAAATGATTAACCACAAACAAAAAAAAACAAACAAAAAAAACATATGTCACCCACAGGGTGAACCGTATCTTGCCAAAATGTGAACATGAGTGACTTGCTTCAGGTCACACTGAGGTGAACAGAACTGCTATCCACTAGAAGCGACTCTTTGAGGAATGTCTGCCCACGAGATATTGAAAGATTTTGATGAGAACTGAGGAAATAATTGTTTCATGAAAATTCCGTTTTTTCGTCATGACGTCATCAAATGACGTCATAGCGTCAAACTGTTTACAGATCTGGGAAGCACTCATCAAGGGCATTCATATGAGGTATTACTCGATATGGTACCTACGATTTCAAAATTTGACCTTGGGGTCAATAATTTTCGACCTCCAGCGCTAACCATGAAGGTCAAGGCCGATCGCCACCAAAAACAAATCAGCTGAGCGCCGGACCATATACTAGATTGCCATGAAGTTTGGAGACGATCCGATCAAAGTTACTCAAAAAATAAGGATTTCAACATTTGACCTTGGGGTCAATAATTTTCGACCTCCAGCGCTAACCATGAAGGTCAAGGCCGATCGCCACCAAAAACTAATCAGCTGAGCGCCGGACCATATACTAGATTCCCATGAAGTTTGGAGACGATCCGATCAAAGTTACTCAAAAAATAAGGGTTTCGTCGACCTCCATGATTGACCACAAAGTGACCTTGACCTTTGACCTTGACCTTCAAAATTTTGTGTGCTGAAGGGTATCTCTATAGGACTCTGATATGCGAAGTTACAGGAGTTTCCAATAATAACTGTGGTCTACAGAGTGATCTAAACGTGAAAAAAAATGATTAACCACAAACAAAAAAACAAAAAAATAAACCTATGTCACCCACAGGGTGAACCGTATCTTGCCAAAATGTGAACATGAGTGACTTGCTTCAGGTCACACTGAGGTGAACAGAACTGCTATCCACTAGAAGCGACTCTTTGAGGAATGTCTGCCCACGAGATATTGAAAGATTTTGATGAGAACTGAGGAAATAATTTTTTCATGAAAATTCCGTTTTTTCGTCATGACGTCATCAAATGACGTCATAGCGTCAAACTGTTTACAGATCTGGGAAGCACTCATCAAGGGCATTCATATGAGGTATTACTCGATATGGTACCTACGATTTCAAAATTTGACCTTGGGGTCAATAATTTTCGACCTCCAGCGCTAACCATGAAGGTCAAGGCCGATCGCCACCAAAAACAAATCAGCTGAGCGCCGGACCATATACTAGATTGCCATGAAGTTTGGAGACGATCCGATCAAAGTTACTCAAAAAATAAGGATTTCAACATTTGACCTTGGGGTCAATAATTTTCGACCTCCAGCGCTAACCATGAAGGTCAAGGCCGATCGCCACCAAAAACTAATCAGCTGAGCGCCGGACCATATACTAGATTCCCATGAAGTTTGGAGACGATCCGGTCAAAGTTACTCAAAAAATAAGGGTTTCAACATTTGACCTTGGGGTCAATAATTTTCGACCTCCAGCGCTAACCATGAAGGTCAAGGCCGATCGCCACCAAAAACTAATCAGCTGAGCGCCGGACCATATACTAGATTCCCATGAAGTTTGGAGACGATCCGATCAAAGTTACTCAAAAAATAAGGGTTTCGTCGACCTCCATGATTGACCACAAAGTGACCTTGACCTTTGACCTTGACCTTCAAAATTTTGTGTGCTGAAGGGTATCTCTATAGGACTCTGATATGCGAAGTTACAGGAGTTTCCAATAATAACTGTGGTCTACAGAGTGATCTAAACGTGAAAAAAAATGATTAACCACAAACAAAAAAACAAAAAAACAAACAAAAAAACAAACAAAAAAACAAACATACAAGCTGACTAATACATCTTGCAAAAACTTCGTTTTGGCAAGATAAAAAAACAAACAAATATACAAGCTGACTAATACATCTTGCAAAAACTTCGTTTTGGCAAGATAATAAAAATCACCCACAGGGTGAACCGTATCTTGCCAAAATGTGAAAATTCCGTTTTTTCGTCATGACGTCATCAAATGACGTCATAGCGTCAAACTGTTTACAGATCTGGGAAGCACTCATCAAGGGCATTCATATGAGGTATTACTCGATATGGTACCTACGATTTCAAAATTTGACCTTGGGGTCAATAATTTTCGACCTCCAGCGCTAACCATGAAGGTCAAGGCCGATCGCCACCAAAAACTAATCAGCTGAGCGCCGGACCATATACTAGATTCCCATGAAGTTTGGAGACGATCCGATCAAAGTTACTCAAAAAATTAGTGTTTCGTCGACCTCCATGATTGGCCGCAAAGTGACCTTGACCTTTGACCTTGACCTTCATAATTTTGTGTGCTAAAGGGTATCTCTAAAAGACTCTGATATGCGAACTTACAAGAGTTTCCAAAGGGAACTGTGCTCTACAGAGTGACCTAAACAATGCGAACTAAAGCAATACAATATACATGAAAAGTGCAGTTTTTTCGTCATAACGCCGTCAAATGACGTCACATTGTCAAACTAGTTATATGTTTGGAAAGCACTCAACAAGGGCTTCAATTTGAGGTACTACTCGATATGGTAACTGAAACTTGAAAATTTTACCTTTTGGTCAAAATTGAATGACCTTCAAAATGACCTTGAAGGTCAAGGCCGATCGACACCAAAAACTAATCAGCTGAGCGCCATACCACACCCTATATACCCACCAAGTTTGGAGATCATAAGATCAAAGTTACTCAAAAAATAAGGGTTTCGTTGACCTCCATGATTGACCGCAAAGTGACCTTGACCTTTGACCTTGACCTTCAAAATTTTGTGTGCTGAAGGGTATCTCTATAGGACTCTGATATGCGAAGTTACAGGAGTTTCCAATAATAACTGTGGTCTACAGAGTGATCTAAACGTGAAAAAAAAATGATTAACCACAAACAAAAAAAAACAAACAAAAAAAACATATGTCACCCACAGGGTGAACCGTATCTTGCCAAAATGTGAACATGAGTGACTTGCTTCAGGTCACACTGAGGTGAACAGAACTGCTATCCACTAGAAGCGACTCTTTGAGGAATGTCTGCCCACGAGATATTGAAAGATTTTGATGAGAACTGAGGAAATAATTGTTTCATGAAAATTCCGTTTTTTCGTCATGACGTCATCAAATGACGTCATAGCGTCAAACTGTTTACAGATCTGGGAAGCACTCATCAAGGGCATTCATATGAGGTATTACTCGATATGGTACCTACGATTTCAAAATTTGACCTTGGGGTCAATAATTTTCGACCTCCAGCGCTAACCATGAAGGTCAAGGCCGATCGCCACCAAAAACAAATCAGCTGAGCGCCGGACTATATACTAGATTCCCATGAAGTTTGGAGACGATCCGATCAAAGTTACTCAAAAAATAAGGATTTCAACATTTGACCTTGGGGTCAATAATTTTCGACCTCCAGCGCTAACCATGAAGGTCAAGGCCGATCGCCACCAAAAACTAATCAGCTGAGCGCCGGACCATATACTAGATTCCCATGAAGTTTGGAGACGATCCGATCAAAGTTACTCAAAAAATAAGGGTTTCGTCGACCTCCATGATTGACCACAAAGTGACCTTGACCTTTGACCTTGACCTTCAAAATTTTGTGTGCTGAAGGGTATCTCTATAGGACTCTGATATGCGAAGTTACAGGAGTTTCCAATAATAACTGTGGTCTACAGAGTGATCTAAACGTGAAAAAAAATGATTAACCACAAACAAAAAAACAAAAAAACAAACAAAAAAACAAACAAAATAAAAACATATGTCACCCACAGGGTGAACCGTATCTTGCCAAAATGTGAACATGAGTGACTTGCTTCAGGTCACACTGAGGTGAACAGAACTGCTATCCACTAGAAGCGACTCTTTGAGGAATGTCTGCCCACGAGATATTGAAAGATTTTGATGAGAACTGAGGAAATAATTGTTTCATGAAAATTCCGTTTTTTCGTCATGACGTCATCAAATGACGTCATAGCGTCAAACTGTTTACAGATCTGGGAAGCACTCATCAAGGGCATTCATATGAGGTATTACTCGATATGGTACCTACGATTTCAAAATTTGACCTTGGGGTCAATAATTTTCGACCTCCAGCGCTAACCATGAAGGTCAAGGCCGATCGCCACCAAAAACTAATCAGCTGAGCGCCGGACCATATACTAGATTCCCATGAAGTTTGGAGACGATCCGATCAAAGTTACTCAAAAAATAAGGGTTTCAACATTTGACCTTGGGGTCAATAATTTTCGACCTCCAGCGCTAACCATGAAGGTCAAGGCCGATCGCCACCAAAAACTAATCAGCTGAGCGCCGGACCATATTCTAGATTCCCCTGAAGTTTGGAGACGATCCGATCAAAGTTACTCAAAAAATAAGGGTTTCGTCGACCTCCATG
This sequence comes from Myxine glutinosa, assembly GCF_964187855.1. NCBI lineage: Eukaryota > Metazoa > Chordata > Myxini > Myxiniformes > Myxinidae > Myxine > Myxine glutinosa. Next base: position 107,770,860 of record NC_136264.1, read on the forward strand.
ATTGACCACAAAGTGACCTTGACCTTTGACCTTGACCTTCAAAATTTTGTGTGCTGAAGGGTATCTCTATAGGACTCTGATATGCGAAGTTACATGCGAAGATATGCGAAGATATGGTACCTACGATTTCAACATTTGACCTTGGGGTCAATAATTTTCGACCTCCAGCGCTAACCATGAAGGTCAAGGCCGATCGCCACCAAAAACTAATCAGCTGAGCGCCGGACCATATACTAGATTCCCATGAAGTTTGGAGACGATCCGATCAAAGTTACTCAAAAAATAAGGGTTTCAACATTTGACCTTGGGGTCAATAATTTTCGACCTCCAGCACTAACCATGAAGGTCAAGGCCGATCGCCACCAAAAACTAATCAGCTGAGCGCCGGACCATATTCTAGATTCCCATGAAGTTTGGAGACGATCCGATCAAAGTTACTCAAAAAATAAGGGTTTCGTCGACCTCCATGATTGACCACAAAGTGACCTTGACCTTTGACCTTGACCTTCAAAATTTTGTGTGCTGAAGGGTATCTCTATAGGACTCTGATATGCGAAGTTACAGGAGTTTCCAATAATAACTGTGGTCTACAGAGTGATCTAAACGTGGAAAAAAAATGATTAACCACAAACAAAAAAAAAAAAAAAAAAAAAAAAAAAAAAACAAATAAACATATGTCACCCACAGGGTGAACCGTATCTTGCCAAGTGACCTTGACCTTTGACCTTGACCTTCATAATTTTGTGTGCTAAAGGGTATCTCTAAAAGACTCTGATATGCGAACTTACAAGAGTTTCCAAAGGGAACTGTGCTCTACAGAGTGAACTAAACAATGCGAACTAAAGCAATACAATATACATGAAAAGTGCAGTTTTTTCGTCATAACGCCGTCAAATGACGTCACATTGTCAAACTAGTTATATGTTTGGAAAGCACTCAACAAGGGCTTCAATTTGAGGTACTACTCGATATGGTAACTGAAACTTGAAAATTTTACCTTTTGGTCAAAATTGAATGACCTTCAAAATGACCTTGAAGGTCAAGGCCGATCGACACCAAAAACTAATCAACTGAGCGCCATACCACACCCTATATACCCACCAAGTTTGGAGATCATAAGATCAAAGTTACTCAAAAAATAAGGGTTTCGTAATTTGACCTTGGGGTCAATAATTTTCGACCTCCAGCGCTAACCATGAAGGTCAAGGCCGATCGCCACCAAAAACTAATCAGCTGAGCGCCGGACCATATACTAGATTCCCATGAAGTTTGGAGACGATCCGATCAAAGTTACTCAAAAAATAAGGGTTTCGTTGACCTCCATGATTGACCGCAAAGTGACCTTGACCTTTGACCTTGACCTTCAAAATTTTGTGTGCTGAAGGGTATCTCTATAGGACTCTGATATGCGAAGTTACAGGAGTTTCCAATAATAACTGTGGTCTACAGAGTGATCTAAACGTGAAAAAAAAATGATTAACCACAAACAAAAAAACAAACAAAATGAACATATGTCACCCACAGGGTGAACCGTATCTTGCCATTTGACCTTGACCTTAATAATTTCGTATGGTGAATAGTATGTCTTCATGACCAACGCACATGAAATATTGAAAGATTTTGATGAGAACTGAGGAAATAATTTTTTCATGAAAATTCCGTTTTTTCGTCATGACGTCATCAAATGACGTCATAGCGTCAAACTGTTTACAGATCTGGGAAGCACTCATCAAGGGCATTCATATGAGGTATTACTCGATATGGTACCTACGATTTCAAAATTTGACCTTGGGGTCAATAATTTTCGACCTCCAGCGCTAACCATGAAGGTCAAGGCCGATCGCCACCAAAAACTAATCAGCTGAGCGCCGGACCATATACTAGATACCCACCAAGTTTGGAGACGATCCGATCAAAGTTACTCAAAAAATAAGGGTTTCGTTGACCTCCATGATTGACCGCAAAGTGACCTTGACCTTTGACCTTGACCTTCAAAATTTTGTGTGCTGAAGGGTATCTCTATAGGACTCTGATATGCGAAGTTACAGGAGTTTCCAATAATAACTGTGGTCTACAGAGTGATCTAAACGTGAAAAAAAAATGATTAACCACAAACAAAAAAACAAAATGAAGGTCAAGGCCGATCGCCACCAAAAACTAATCAGCTGAGCGCCGGACCATATACTAGATACCCACCAAGTTTGGAGACGATCCGATCAAAGTTACTCAAAAAATAAGGGTTTCGTTGACCTCCATGATTGACCGCAAAGTGACCTTGACCTTTGACCTTGGAAGGTCAAGGCCGATCGCCACCAAAAACTAATCAGCTGAGCGCGGGACCATATACTAGATACCCACCAAGTTTGGAGACGATCCGATCAAAGTTACTCAAAAAATAAGGGTTTCGTCGACCTCCATGATTGACCACAAAGTGACCTTGACCTTTGACCTTGACCTTCAAAATTTTGTGTGCTGAAGGGTATCTCTATAGGACTCTGATATGCGAAGTTACAGGAGTTTCCAATAATAACTGTGGTCTACAGAGTGATCTAAACGTGAAAAAAAAATGATTAACCACAAACAAACAAACAAAAAAATGAACATATGTCACCCACAGGGTGAACCGTATCTTGCCATTTGACCTTGACCTTAATAATTTCGTATGGTGAATAGTATGTCTTCATGACCAACGCACATGAAATATTGAAAGATTTTGATGAGAACTGAGGAAATAATTTTTTCATGAAAATTCCGTTTTTTCGTCATGACGTCATCAAATGACGTCATAGCGTCAAACTGTTTACAGATCTGGGAAGCACTCATCAAGGGCATTCATATGAGGTATTACTCGATATGGTACCTACGATTTCAAAATTTGACCTTGGGGTCAATAATTTTCGACCTCCAGCGCTAACCATGAAGGTCAAGGCCGATCGCCACCAAAAACTAATCAGCTGAGCGCCGGACCATATACTAGATTCCCATGAAGTTTGGAGACGATCCGATCAAAGTTACTCAAAAAATAAGGGTTTCGTTGACCTCCATGATTGACCGCAAAGTGACCTTGACCTTTGACCTTGACCTTCAAAATTTTGTGTGCTGAAGGGTATCTCTATAGGACTCTGATATGCGAAGTTACAGGAGTTTCCAATAATAACTGTGGTCTACAGAGTGATCTAAACGTGAAAAAAAAATGATTAACCACAAACAAAAAAAAACAAACAAAAAAAACATATGTCACCCACAGGGTGAACCGTATCTTGCCAAAATGTGAACATGAGTGACTTGCTTCAGGTCACACTGAGGTGAACAGAACTGCTATCCACTAGAAGCGACTCTTTGAGGAATGTCTGCCCACGAGATATTGAAAGATTTTGATGAGAACTGAGGAAATAATTGTTTCATGAAAATTCCGTTTTTTCGTCATGACGTCATCAAATGACGTCATAGCGTCAAACTGTTTACAGATCTGGGAAGCACTCATCAAGGGCATTCATATGAGGTATTACTCGATATGGTACCTACGATTTCAAAATTTGACCTTGGGGTCAATAATTTTCGACCTCCAGCGCTAACCATGAAGGTCAAGGCCGATCGCCACCAAAAACAAATCAGCTGAGCGCCGGACCATATACTAGATTGCCATGAAGTTTGGAGACGATCCGATCAAAGTTACTCAAAAAATAAGGATTTCAACATTTGACCTTGGGGTCAATAATTTTCGACCTCCAGCGCTAACCATGAAGGTCAAGGCCGATCGCCACCAAAAACTAATCAGCTGAGCGCCGGACCATATACTAGATTCCCATGAAGTTTGGAGACGATCCGATCAAAGTTACTCAAAAAATAAGGGTTTCGTCGACCTCCATGATTGACCACAAAGTGACCTTGACCTTTGACCTTGACCTTCAAAATTTTGTGTGCTGAAGGGTATCTCTATAGGACTCTGATATGCGAAGTTACAGGAGTTTCCAATAATAACTGTGGTCTACAGAGTGATCTAAACGTGAAAAAAAATGATTAACCACAAACAAAAAAACAAAAAAATAAACCTATGTCACCCACAGGGTGAACCGTATCTTGCCAAAATGTGAACATGAGTGACTTGCTTCAGGTCACACTGAGGTGAACAGAACTGCTATCCACTAGAAGCGACTCTTTGAGGAATGTCTGCCCACGAGATATTGAAAGATTTTGATGAGAACTGAGGAAATAATTTTTTCATGAAAATTCCGTTTTTTCGTCATGACGTCATCAAATGACGTCATAGCGTCAAACTGTTTACAGATCTGGGAAGCACTCATCAAGGGCATTCATATGAGGTATTACTCGATATGGTACCTACGATTTCAAAATTTGACCTTGGGGTCAATAATTTTCGACCTCCAGCGCTAACCATGAAGGTCAAGGCCGATCGCCACCAAAAACAAATCAGCTGAGCGCCGGACCATATACTAGATTGCCATGAAGTTTGGAGACGATCCGATCAAAGTTACTCAAAAAATAAGGATTTCAACATTTGACCTTGGGGTCAATAATTTTCGACCTCCAGCGCTAACCATGAAGGTCAAGGCCGATCGCCACCAAAAACTAATCAGCTGAGCGCCGGACCATATACTAGATTCCCATGAAGTTTGGAGACGATCCGGTCAAAGTTACTCAAAAAATAAGGGTTTCAACATTTGACCTTGGGGTCAATAATTTTCGACCTCCAGCGCTAACCATGAAGGTCAAGGCCGATCGCCACCAAAAACTAATCAGCTGAGCGCCGGACCATATACTAGATTCCCATGAAGTTTGGAGACGATCCGATCAAAGTTACTCAAAAAATAAGGGTTTCGTCGACCTCCATGATTGACCACAAAGTGACCTTGACCTTTGACCTTGACCTTCAAAATTTTGTGTGCTGAAGGGTATCTCTATAGGACTCTGATATGCGAAGTTACAGGAGTTTCCAATAATAACTGTGGTCTACAGAGTGATCTAAACGTGAAAAAAAATGATTAACCACAAACAAAAAAACAAAAAAACAAACAAAAAAACAAACAAAAAAACAAACATACAAGCTGACTAATACATCTTGCAAAAACTTCGTTTTGGCAAGATAAAAAAACAAACAAATATACAAGCTGACTAATACATCTTGCAAAAACTTCGTTTTGGCAAGATAATAAAAATCACCCACAGGGTGAACCGTATCTTGCCAAAATGTGAAAATTCCGTTTTTTCGTCATGACGTCATCAAATGACGTCATAGCGTCAAACTGTTTACAGATCTGGGAAGCACTCATCAAGGGCATTCATATGAGGTATTACTCGATATGGTACCTACGATTTCAAAATTTGACCTTGGGGTCAATAATTTTCGACCTCCAGCGCTAACCATGAAGGTCAAGGCCGATCGCCACCAAAAACTAATCAGCTGAGCGCCAGAACATATACTAGATTCCCATGAAGTTTGGAGACGATCCGATCAAAGTTACTCAAAAAATTAGTGTTTCGTCGACCTCCATGATTGGCCGCAAAGTGACCTTGACCTTTGACCTTGACCTTCATAATTTTGTGTGCTAAAGGGTATCTCTAAAAGACTCTGATATGCGAACTTACAAGAGTTTCCAAAGGGAACTGTGCTCTACAGAGTGACCTAAACAATGCGAACTAAAGCAATACAATATACATGAAAAGTGCAGTTTTTTCGTCATAACGCCGTCAAATGACGTCACATTGTCAAACTAGTTATATGTTTGGAAAGCACTCAACAAGGGCTTCAATTTGAGGTACTACTCGATATGGTAACTGAAACTTGAAAATTTTACCTTTTGGTCAAAATTGAATGACCTTCAAAATGACCTTGAAGGTCAAGGCCGATCGACACCAAAAACTAATCAGCTGAGCGCCATACCACACCCTATATACCCACCAAGTTTGGAGATCATAAGATCAAAGTTACTCAAAAAATAAGGGTTTCGTTGACCTCCATGATTGACCGCAAAGTGACCTTGACCTTTGACCTTGACCTTCAAAATTTTGTGTGCTGAAGGGTATCTCTATAGGACTCTGATATGCGAAGTTACAGGAGTTTCCAATAATAACTGTGGTCTACAGAGTGATCTAAACGTGAAAAAAAAATGATTAACCACAAACAAAAAAAAACAAACAAAAAAAACATATGTCACCCACAGGGTGAACCGTATCTTGCCAAAATGTGAACATGAGTGACTTGCTTCAGGTCACACTGAGGTGAACAGAACTGCTATCCACTAGAAGCGACTCTTTGAGGAATGTCTGCCCACGAGATATTGAAAGATTTTGATGAGAACTGAGGAAATAATTGTTTCATGAAAATTCCGTTTTTTCGTCATGACGTCATCAAATGACGTCATAGCGTCAAACTGTTTACAGATCTGGGAAGCACTCATCAAGGGCATTCATATGAGGTATTACTCGATATGGTACCTACGATTTCAAAATTTGACCTTGGGGTCAATAATTTTCGACCTCCAGCGCTAACCATGAAGGTCAAGGCCGATCGCCACCAAAAACAAATCAGCTGAGCGCCGGACTATATACTAGATTCCCATGAAGTTTGGAGACGATCCGATCAAAGTTACTCAAAAAATAAGGATTTCAACATTTGACCTTGGGGTCAATAATTTTCGACCTCCAGCGCTAACCATGAAGGTCAAGGCCGATCGCCACCAAAAACTAATCAGCTGAGCGCCGGACCATATACTAGATTCCCATGAAGTTTGGAGACGATCCGATCAAAGTTACTCAAAAAATAAGGGTTTCGTCGACCTCCATGATTGACCACAAAGTGACCTTGACCTTTGACCTTGACCTTCAAAATTTTGTGTGCTGAAGGGTATCTCTATAGGACTCTGATATGCGAAGTTACAGGAGTTTCCAATAATAACTGTGGTCTACAGAGTGATCTAAACGTGAAAAAAAATGATTAACCACAAACAAAAAAACAAAAAAACAAACAAAAAAACAAACAAAATAAAAACATATGTCACCCACAGGGTGAACCGTATCTTGCCAAAATGTGAACATGAGTGACTTGCTTCAGGTCACACTGAGGTGAACAGAACTGCTATCCACTAGAAGCGACTCTTTGAGGAATGTCTGCCCACGAGATATTGAAAGATTTTGATGAGAACTGAGGAAATAATTGTTTCATGAAAATTCCGTTTTTTCGTCATGACGTCATCAAATGACGTCATAGCGTCAAACTGTTTACAGATCTGGGAAGCACTCATCAAAGGCATTCATATGAGGTATTACTCGATATGGTACCTACGATTTCAAAATTTGACCTTGGGGTCAATAATTTTCGACCTCCAGCGCTAACCATGAAGGTCAAGGCCGATCGCCACCAAAAACTAATCAGCTGAGCGCCGGACCATATACTAGATTCCCATGAAGTTTGGAGACGATCCGATCAAAGTTACTCAAAAAATAAGGATTTCAACATTTGACCTTGGGGTCAATAATTTTCGACCTCCAGCGCTAACCATGAAGGTCAAGGCCGATCGCCACCAAAAACTAATCAGCTGAGCGCCGGACCATATACTAGATTCCCATGAAGTTTGGAGACGATCCGATCAAAGTTACTAAAAAAATAAGGGTTTCGTCGACCTCCATGATTGACCACAAAGTGACCTTGACCTTTGACCTTGACCTTCAAAATTTTGTGTGCTGAAGGGTATCTCTATAGGACTCTGATATGCGAAGTTACATGCGAAGATATGCGAAGATATGGTACCTACGATTTCAACATTTGACCTTGGGGTCAATAATTTTCGACCTCCAGCGCTAACCATGAAGGTCAAGGCCGATCGCCACCAAAAACTAATCAGCTGAGCGCCGGACCATATACTAGATTCCCATGAAGTTTGGAGACGATCCGATCAAAGTTACTCAAAAAATAAGGGTTTCAACATTTGACCTTGGGGTCAATAATTTTCGACCTCCAGCGCTAACCATGAAGGTCAAGGCCGATCGCCACCAAAAACTAATCAGCTGAGCGCCGGACCATATTCTAGATTCCCATGAAGTTTGGAGACGATCCGATCAAAGTTACTCAAAAAATAAGGGTTTCGTCGACCTCCATGATTGACCACAAAGTGACCTTGACCTTTGACCTTGACCTTCAAAATTTTGTGTGCTGAAGGGTATCTCTATAGGACTCTGATATGCGAAGTTACAGGAGTTTCCAATAATAACTGTGGTCTACAGAGTGATCTAAACGTGGAAAAAAAATGATTAACCACAAACAAAAAAAAAAAAAAAAAAAAAAAAACAAACAAACAAATAAACATATGTCACCCACAGGGTGAACCGTATCTTGCCAAGTGACCTTGACCTTTGACCTTGACCTTCATAATTTTGTGTGCTAAAGGGTATCTCTAAAAGACTCTGATATGCGAACTTACAAGAGTTTCCAAAGGGAACTGTGCTCTACAGAGTGAACTAAACAATGCGAACTAAAGCAATACAATATACATGAAAAGTGCAGTTTTTTCGTCATAACGCCGTCAAATGACGTCACATTGTCAAACTAGTTATATGTTTGGAAAGCACTCAACAAGGGCTTCAATTTGAGGTACTACTCGATATGGTAACTGAAACTTGAAAATTTTACCTTTTGGTCAAAATTGAATGACCTTCAAAATGACCTTGAAGGTCAAGGCCGATCGACACCAAAAACTAATCAACTGAGCGCCATACCACACCCTATATACCCACCAAGTTTGGAGATCATAAGATCAAAGTTACTCAAAAAATAAGGGTTTCGTAATTTGACCTTGGGGTCAATAATTTTCGACCTCCAGCGCTAACCATGAAGGTCAAGGCCGATCGCCACCAAAAACTAATCAGCTGAGCGCCGGACCATATACTAGATTCCCATGAAGTTTGGAGACGATCCGATCAAAGTTACTCAAAAAATAAGGGTTTCGTTGACCTCCATGATTGACCGCAAAGTGACCTTGACCTTTGACCTTGACCTTCAAAATTTTGTGTGCTGAAGGGTATCTCTATAGGACTCTGATATGCGAAGTTACAGGAGTTTCCAATAATAACTGTGGTCTACAGAGTGATCTAAACGTGAAAAAAAAATGATTAACCACAAACAAAAAAACAAACAAAATGAACATATGTCACCCACAGGGTGAACCGTATCTTGCCATTTGACCTTGACCTTAATAATTTCGTATGGTGAATAGTATGTCTTCATGACCAACGCACATGAAATATTGAAAGATTTTGATGAGAACTGAGGAAATAATTTTTTCATGAAAATTCCGTTTTTTCGTCATGACGTCATCAAATGACGTCATAGCGTCAAACTGTTTACAGATCTGGGAAGCACTCATCAAGGGCATTCATATGAGGTATTACTCGATATGGTACCTACGATTTCAAAATTTGACCTTGGGGTCAATAATTTTCGACCTCCAGCGCTAACCATGAAGGTCAAGGCCGATCGCCACCAAAAACTAATCAGCTGAGCGCCGGACCATATACTAGATACCCACCAAGTTTGGAGACGATCCGATCAAAGTTACTCAAAAAATAAGGGTTTCGTTGACCTCCATGATTGACCGCAAAGTGACCTTGACCTTTGACCTTGACCTTCAAAATTTTGTGTGCTGAAGGGTATCTCTATAGGACTCTGATATGCGAAGTTACAGGAGTTTCCAATAATAACTGTGGTCTACAGAGTGATCTAAACGTGAAAAAAAAATGATTAACCACAAACAAAAAAACAAAATGAAGGTCAAGGCCGATCGCCACCAAAAACTAATCAGCTGAGCGCCGGACCATATACTAGATACCCACCAAGTTTGGAGACGATCCGATCAAAGTTACTCAAAAAATAAGGGTTTCGTTGACCTCCATGATTGACCGCAAAGTGACCTTGACCTTTGACCTTGGAAGGTCAAGGCCGATCGCCACCAAAAACTAATCAGCTGAGCGCGGGACCATATACTAGATACCCACCAAGTTTGGAGACGATCCGATCAAAGTTACTCAAAAAATAAGGGTTTCGTCGACCTCCATGATTGACCACAAAGTGACCTTGACCTTTGACCTTGACCTTCAAAATTTTGTGTGCTGAAGGGTATCTCTATAGGACTCTGATATGCGAAGTTACAGGAGTTTCCAATAATAACTGTGGTCTACAGAGTGATCTAAACGTGAAAAAAAAATGATTAACCACAAACAAACAAACAAAAAAATGAACATATGTCACCCACAGGGTGAACCGTATCTTGCCATTTGACCTTGACCTTAATAATTTCGTATGGTGAATAGTATGTCTTCATGACCAACGCACATGAAATATTGAAAGATTTTGATGAGAACTGAGGAAATAATTTTTTCATGAAAATTCCGTTTTTTCGTCATGACGTCATCAAATGACGTCATAGCGTCAAACTGTTTACAGATCTGGGAAGCACTCATCAAGGGCATTCATATGAGGTATTACTCGATATGGTACCTACGATTTCAAAATTTGACCTTGGGGTCAATAATTTTCGACCTCCAGCGCTAACCATGAAGGTCAAGGCCGATCGCCACCAAAAACTAATCAGCTGAGCGCCGGACCATATACTAGATTCCCATGAAGTTTGGAGACGATCCGATCAAAGTTACTCAAAAAATAAGGGTTTCGTTGACCTCCATGATTGACCGCAAAGTGACCTTGACAGTAGTGTAATAATGTTGCTTCTGGGACACCTCCGTTTAACATGGGAAATCCCTATCTAATGTCATTTACCCCCTTGTCTTTTTCAAAAATCATAAACACCTCTATTTCTCCCACCCTCATCTTTATGAACCTTTTGTCTGTAGTACCTATCCTTAATGTTGTTCATTAGACCACTCAAACACTACAAATATTTGTTTTCTCTTATAGACCTATCATCCTTCTTCTACATATCATCTGGCAGATTAATCTTTGACCCATTCACTTCCATATTAATTCTTTCCCTCCCTCATTGACCCTAAACACCTATATTTCTCTCACCCTTTTCTTTACGAACCTTCTAACCTTTTGACATGCTATCCTTATTCATTAGACCACTTAAACACCTGTGATCCTTCTGACCTTATGGACCTTTTAACCTTTTACTCTTAATATCATCTGGTGAATATAACCCACTCAAACAACGACCCTACAAATATTTGTTTATGCGTGGGAAATAATTTAATTCTCCTACAACTCTCCTCACCGTCTAATACATTAACAAAAAATATGTTTGAGTTTGGTTCTTTATTAAGATATTTTAACTGAGCTAAGATAAAATGGTAAACCTCCCTCAATGTTCTTATTTGAGCGCCTCCAGTGCCACATACCATTTTTAAATTAAAGTATATATTTTCCTGACAACCATCAAAGTTTTCCGTCCACTCAAAAATATTTCCATCTTTTTTACCCAATTCACCGGTATTTAAATTAATTCTCTTATTTGTTTTGTGAACTTTTTTACCAGTTGCCTTTTCAATTATACCTATTTGATATTTTTCACATTCATTATGTTTTCCATTTATATACCAAGGTTGATTACACCTCCACTCTTTAGTCTGGTTGATACTTGGTTCTATCATTTATATAATAGTAAAAAAGGCGGCGGTAGCCCGTTAAAATCCCCAACCCCCCCCCCCCCCCCCCCTTTTTAACTTATCACTTATATATATATCTTATCACTTATATATATCTTATCACTTATGTATATCTTATCACTTATATATATCTTATCACTTATATATATATCTTATCACTTATATACTTATATAACCATAAGGGAGACTATCAATTCCATTTTCTAAAATAAACCTCTTATCATCAAAAGCCCCCAATGCTTTCTTATTTATCTCTTCTGAATATAATTGATGTTTATAACTTCTTATTCCATTAATCTTTCTAAACTCTTCTTTCTTTGTTGTTAAACAGTTATAATAATCCTTAAAGTTTATTGTTTCTTTAATAACATTTTTCTTTACACCTTTTAACTTCTTATCAGTCTTTTCAACGTTATTCACAATGTATTTATAAGCATAAGCCTTTGACCTCAATCCCACAAATTCACTCATAACATTTCCTCCTAATTCATCCTTGAACTTTCCAATCACCTTTTTATTTTTAGAAGAGAACAACTCACTCTCTGGACTGTAATTACTCGTGTCATAGATATTAATGTCTCTTTTCATGTCTGAATAAACATCGTTGGTATTAATTTTCAAAATAAAACTATCTGTATCCATATAAAGTAGATTAACATCATTTTGATATTTCTTCCTCAAGTTATTATAAAAGTAATCATACATTAATGACTTTGATAAATCAAGAATTGTTGTTCCAATATAAATAGGTTTGTTCATTTCAATACTCTCTTTAATCAAATGGATCGCACAAAAGTTCTCAGTAAAGACCTCAGCTCGAGTAAAACTCGGTCTATTAATTAATTTTGATGCTTGTTCCCAAGATGTTGATAGTCTGATATTTTGTCTTTTCCTCACATTCTCCATAGTCTTACCAAAGACCGCATTATTCATCAATTTATAAAAGTCTTTCTCAAAATCTGTTTTTGACTCTGTTCTTCTTTGTGTATTAAAATCAATGTACCCCTTTAACCAATGACTTTGATTGAACTTTAGAACCCTATGGATCTTCTCTACTCTTAGACCTTTTGATAAATATTGTCGCAAATTTCTTTGGTGTAGAACATAATTTTTCTTGTTATATAATGTAGTAAGTAATTTTTCTGTTGATTCACCTATATCAAACGATCGTTGATAATCACTCAACCATTCTTTCTTTGGACTTTCTTTCTCACAAGCAAATGGGAGATCTTTGTGTAGGTTATGGAGTTCCTCTGGATATTTTAAATCAATTTCAAAATAATAACCAACTTTTTCTTCATCCAATTCTTTTTGTGTAGAGATACATACATCTTGTAAAACGTTTTTGTAGTCTTTTTCCTTTACCCATCTAAGTTTTCCATAAGGAAGAGCCTGAGACATTGCCCAGCCATACAGGTTGTTCGCGTCATAGTACATCAAGTAAGAACTCTCTTTCGTTGGATCATAATTTGGAAGATATTTGTTATTTGCTTTTGCGTATCTACTCGAGCAGACTTGTGAAATTCCACCTCTTTTTGCCTTTTCAATCATCAAAAGCATATCAACATCGGTTATCAAATCCAAATCTTGTTTTGTCATTTTCAACATCGCACTCCAGGCCAATCCAGGTGCTGTGTAGTAGTGAGCAGGATCCAATCCATATCCAGTGCGACAAACAGATCTAAAGGCTTCAAATACATCGGCCAATAAAAGCACATCAGTTTTGAGATACAAATCGTGATACTCGCCAAGATTCTTGATGTTATATTTTTCCCAAACATTTTGTGCGTGTACATAATCTTTATCAGATATATGACTATTATTTAATTTGTTATAGAAATTTTCTTTTGAAGGAAGTTGTGTTTCATTGAATCTCTCAAATGAGTCCATATAGTCATAGGGGTAAATTCCCTTTTGTGTTAGAAAATCTTTATCTAAAAAATACTCTGAAAGACATGGAAACTCTTTTAGATTTTGAACCAAGTTAACCAATGGACTTGCCATGAATTTAAATGTATCAAGAAATCTGATATGAGTAATAGGAGATGTGTGAATTGTTTTTGTGAATGAAATGTATTTCTGATCCGTGTTTGGAATTGCTGAGATACTTCCAGAAGTCTTTGAGAGTTCCTTGATAAATAGATGTGTATCATAATGAGCGTTGTTATGAAGAAAGACAGGAATGAAAGAGGGGAGTTGATAATTAATATTACAACTTTGATGAGCCGGACCTCTATATTTACCAGTGAGATGACAATGGTCTCTAACCTTTAGACCTTTACCAATTTTCTCCTCACAAATATGACAGACATTGTTTTTTATAAATTCCCTTTTTTCTTTACTTGTTAAGGACATTGGTTTATTGGTTTCTCTCATTATCTTGGTTAATCGAACACAGTCTTTTTCTAGTCGTTTCACAAACTCCTCTGGGGTATTTGAGCCTCTATACATCTCTAACTTGTTATATTTATCACCAACGGATGATTTGATATAATAACAAAAACCACAAGGAGTATGTTTTTGATATTTATTTGTGTATGATTCTTTTGGATCTTGAGAAGCAGTATCAATTTTTTCTAAAATACTTTCAAAATCAGCATATATAACAAATGGATGTTTGATCTTTTTATTTTCATCTTTGAATGTGATCTTTGAGCCTTCTTTAGGCATATTGATTACCGTTGATTTATGTTCGCCACAATAATTTGAATGTTTATCTAATCTTTCTTGTGAATTGAAGAAGTTAAGACAACGCAAACAAATATATATTTTATTTGTTCTCTTACAGACTTGTGGTTTTATTAATTTAGCAATATCTTTGATGTATGTATAATGTGAATTTTCGTCTGAATTAAAATATAGAAGATTAATATGAGTTTGTTTACAATTGTCAGAAAGCTTTAAAACCTGAATGTTGTTTGTTTCTGTTAGACCATAAACATTAACTGATAAATTATTCATCTTTTCAAATTTAGGAATATCATTTAAAGTCATCGGAAACTTTAGATCTTTCGTATTTAATGTATTCTCATATTTTTTATAATGAGATACTCTTTCATCATGAAAATGTGGAGGATGTAAGTGTGCTAAAATAGACCAGAGAAAACATTTATTGTCTTTATTTTTGATATTGATAACTGCTTTTCTATTTTTGATAACACTGGGTAAATCAATGTAAGAAGAAGCTTTTAGAGGATCTGATTTAAGAATATGAATGTCTATGTAAATAATTTTTCCTATATTGAATCCACTTCCTACGATTGAATTATCCACATCTTGCTCTTGTTTAATAAGTTCATCATAGACTCCTGATGTTTTAAAATCTTGATATGAAGATATAAAGTGTGGCTCAGTTCTCATGTATGGTGCATCTATAACTCCTTCATCCTTTGTCATTTCTAATTTTACTCCCATATAAAATTTAAGTGGTTTCATTTCCTTTAGTGTTTTTTCAATCAACGTTTGAACAGCAGGTTTAACTATTTCTACAGCATCAACTATAGACTCTGGTTCAGGAGGTTTGAAGTTAAAGACTCTTATTTTAATATGTCCTTTGAATGCTCCATCAGAGTTTTTAGTTGTGATAAAATTTGATAAATGTAGATTTGTTTTAAGATGTATTTTGAAGCCTTTCTTGAGGATATTTTTATTACATGTAGAACAGTGTTTTGTTTCAGGTGGAAGAGGGGAAAGTTTGTTTAAAATGTTGTATGTATGTTTTGCGGTGAGAATATGTTGTTTATAATATTTTACTTCCTTCTCGCAAGTATCACAATAAACCATATTTATAGCGTGAGAAAACGTGGTGTTTTATATATATCACTGTGCTTAAAATAAAACACTTTTGAGCTTTACAGCTCCGTTTTATATATATCACTGTGCTTAAACTAAAACACTTTTGAGCTTTACAGCTCCGTTTTATATATATCACTGTGCTTAAACTAAAACACTTTTTCACTCAGAATCATCTAAGTCATAACTATCACATGAATACTCAGAATCATACTCAGAGTCATCAATAAAGCTACTCTCATAACTATCATTTGAGCACAAACTATTAGTATCATAACTATCATCTGTGTTCAATGAAATACTATCATCACCATCATCCAAGTTCAATGAAATACTATCATCACTATCGTCCGAGTTCAATGAAATAGTAAAATCTTCACTGCTGTATTGACTCATATTTAATTAGCAAGAAAAATATTCCCATCAATATCTATATACTTTCTTTCATTAACAGATTCAATCTCTACAATTTTTATATCAAAAGTTATCTTTAAATAATCTCTAACTATCATAGAACGAAATGACATTTCACCAGAAATATTAACATCATTCATTTTACTTAGATCTACACCCTTTGGATTATTAAAGAAAATACAAATGTCTCCTCTAGAATTATTAATGGTCTTATCATTCTTTTTCAAAGTATCGTGGTCAATCACTTTTTCAAGCTTTGAATAAATTGCCAGGAGTAGAGGAGAAACTTTTGTTAGATTTACTTTAATGGATGTCTTTCCAGGTATAGTTAGAGCTCTTCCTTTAAATGAAATAGAGGGGCTCATGTTATTTTCCATAACTGGTTTTACCCAAAAATTTCCATATTTATCTTTGTTCAATTTAACATCTTTGACATATTTTTCTATATCTTCCACCGAAGTAGAGATTGATTGAAATTTGTCTTTTGTGCTTTGAAACATTGTATTTATTAATGAATAAACTTGCATTTAGTTTAAGTAAAAATTTACCACATAAATATGATAAGTTCTGAAGGATATTTAGAATTTCCAGACTCTCCATATGATAAATTAGAGAATTGTCCGGCTTGTGATAGAGTGGGGCTTAATGATGAGGATTCATATAAACAATGTTTATTCTGTGATTATATTCTAATTAATGATAATAAGAAATATAAAAAAACATATAACTCTTTTAAATTAGAACCAAAAATGAATTACTTTACAAGATTAATAAGAGAGATGAATGTTAAGCATTATGGTGATAATACACCATTTCTTACAAGGAAAGAGACTCTTTGTATTGAGGAAATGTATAAGGGTTTAATGATATTTATTATTCAAAATAATTTTAATGGAAATGTTAATACAAGATACTACATAAATAAAATAATGAATTATTTTGAAATTAAACCAGAACTCAGGATAAAATATAGAGTTTCTAAAATAGCTCAAAAAAAGTTGGATGACTTGTTTTCCAAATATATAAATGAATGATTTTTTACCCGTTTGGGAAAATAAGATAAAATTTAATAACCATAAAAACATTCCAAATTCATTGAGATGTCTAATAGTTGGTTCAAGCGGATGTGGGAAAACCTGTTTACTTTTAAAGATGCTCCTTGGTCCTAATTTTTTAGATTATGATAATTTAATAATTTTTACAAAGTCAAGTTTTCAACCCGAGTATCAACTACTCTCACAGGGTTTTAATGCAGGTCTTAAAAAGGAAGACATTATCGGTTTATTTAAACTTCAAAACAAACTGAATGATTATAATATTGAAGATATAATACAATTATTTTGTGATACACAGAAATCAAAATCGAAACCCATAACTTGTATTCTCAGTGATAATACGGATGATATACCTTCACCTCAAGATTTAGATAAATCAAAAAAGAACCTCGTCATCTTTGATGATTGTGTTAATGAGAGAAACCAAACAGTAATGGATAGCTACTATACAAGAGGGAGACATTCTTCTTGTAATTGTATATATCTTAGTCAATCATATTTTCAACTCCCTCGACGCTCAATAAGAAACAATGCCAATACTTTTATTTTATTTAAGTTAAATTCAATAGATGTAAATAATTTTTGGAGAGATAATTGCTCTACGTTATGTAGTAAAAAAGAATTTGAAAATTATATGAAACACACGATTGGAAAATATAAATATATTGTTGTGAAACAAGATGAGATACTAAATGATATTTTTCAATAAATAAATACAGAAAATGAATACTGAAGAAAGAGAAAGAAAGTTTAAGGAACATCAACAATTAGTTTCAAAAGTTGTTAAACAACAGGAAGAGATAAAGAAGAAACGGAGACAGAAACTAACTGGTGAAGAAGCCTTTGAAAGAAAACAAGAGAAATTCTTTAAACCACTTTTGAAAACTCAACACTCACCTACAGTTCCCACAGTAGAATTTACTCCGAAAAAACTCCAAATGCTCAAAGATTTTAGTCAGATAACAAAACAAGAACTTGGTGAATTAGAATATGATGACGAGGGATTATTTCGGAAACTTGAGGAGGTAAATCAACCCCCTAATTATGTTGTGGAAGCTCTTCAAAACAATGAATATTCGGCGGGTTCAAAAACCAGAGCAGGTCTCATTCCAACAGAAGAACCAGCAGTGTTTCATCTTGTGGAAGAAAAGGTATTGATATTTAATGATGAATTGATGTTCTTGAGTTCTACTCAACCAAATGTTAAATTAACTCCAAGATTAATGTTTCTTCTAACAAACCCCGGATTCAGCGGTTCAAAATATTTTGAGGAACCACTTGATATGGAAAGAGAGGAAGATAGGGTATATATTGAGTTGCTAAATGCACTTGATTATGGAGTTTCTGTTGCTGGTAAAAGTAAGAAGAATGAGAAGGAGAAACATATTATTGATGCTTTAAGTAAGCTTGGTTCGGGTGTTAGTTTTCTTCCAAATGACCCATCACAATTAGTTAATAGGCTATTATTGTTGTTAGGTAGTAAGAAGGCTGGAAACAACAATTGTTTTAATGAATCCTCAGCCATTTTAGATCAGTTGATGAACATGAAAATAATTAATAAATGTCAATACAAAGATATTTTATTAGATATTAAATAAGATGAGAAGCACAATTCTTAGTTTTAATTTCACAACGAGCGATTACACAGCTTCATTCCCTTACCCACTACAACTTGACCCCCTTACCTCATATGAGGCATCTTTGTTGTCAATGGAAACTTACAATACCCTTTTTAATATCACAGAGAAAAACAACAAGTTTAGTTATAATCCAGGAAGTGGATATAAAACTATAACCGTTTCACCTGGAGCTTACGAGATTTCTCAAATATCTTCAGAAGTCTCTCGCCTTATGAAAGAAAAAGGTGATGAACCAAAAAATATTGTAATAGATATTCAAAAACACACTTCAAAATCAACTATTAAACTTAAAAATAATTATAAAGTTGATTTCACGATTGAAAATTCGTTCAGAGAGCTATTGGGGTTCTCTTCTAAAAAGATTGAAACTAACGGGACGTCTTACAGTGATAATGTCATTCAAATATCCTCCGGTATAAATTCAGTATTAATTCATTGTGATTTGATTGATGGTGCTTATAACGATGGAATAAGAACAAATACAATATTTTCATTCAGCGCATACTCAACCCCGATTGGTTATAAATTTAATATGGAACCAAAAAATCTTGTCTATTTACCTGTGTCAGGAAAAACCATATACAGAGTAAATTTTAGGATAACCGACCAAGATAATCGTATGATATCCTTTAATGATGAAATTATATCCATCAGAATTCACCTACGTGAAGTTTTTCAATAAATAAATAATGGTTATTGTGAGAAAACACGAGTTGGGAAAATATAAAATAATTACAGGGGATGGGATGTTCCTTTCACCATACTATAAGGGTGAAGGTATGTTTCTTGGGAGAGGATACTATAAACCAAAGCGACAACGGGGTGTGGGACATCAATTTAGAAATAAAGGAGATGGGATAATTGATACTCTAATGGGTATTGGTTCAACCATCCTTAAACATAAAGACCTAATTGGTTCAACTGCTTCTGCCGTGGGCTCCGTTGCGGGTGCTATAAAGAGTATAAAAGATGCTCAAAAGGAGTCTCATAAATTACAAGCAATCAAAGAAATTAAAAAAGGTAAAACTCAACTATCTTCACAAGAACGACAAAAAATCATTAAAATACTTGGGTCAGGGTTTCAACGATTTTAATGCTATATAAATACAAGTATGGAAGCGATTGATAGTATCTATGATTTGGATGATACGATTATCATTTCAAACTCTACTAAAAAGGAAGACTATTTTAAGGTAAATGCTATAACAGGAACAGACTGGAATTCAAACGGAACAAAAAGTTTTGAAATAAATAATCAACAAACTTACTTGAATATAGCTGATAGTTTCTTGCTGTGTAAATTTAAATTCACTAAGGCTGCGAATAATACTAATGCTACACTCGTAAATGATTTCTTCTGGAAAATGTTTGATAGTGTCCGCCTGTATATTGGAACACAAGAGGTTGAAGCGGTTGATTATGTCTCTGCTACATCTGAAATGATGAAATTTACACTATATTCGTTTAGTGATAGAATGGGTAAGGGAGCTGTTGAAGGTTTTATTCCTGATATGTCAACGGGTACAAACGCAGACCCTGGTTATAGTCAAAGGAAGTCAATGTATAATGATGAAACAAAAGCAGTGAATAGTTTTACCGTAGCAGTACCTCTTAAAGGTATATTTGGATTTTGCGATTATGATAAAGTTTTGTATGGGCTTAAAATTAGATTTCAACTACAAAGGAATGATAATGTAAATAGGTTGCTTTTTGGGGATGAAAATGCTTTTGGAGAAAATAATAAATTTGTTATTAATGATTTGTGTTGGTATATCAGTGAATATACTCCTAATCTTAAAACGGAAGAGATGTTAAATAGAAGACTTAACTCAAAGAAACCGCTAAATGTATCATACCTTAAAAGAAGATGTCAACACGTTAAACTGGAACACACTACCTACACTTGGAATTTAGGTGTTCTTCAAGGAAAGCCACGATACCTCTGGCTCATTTTTAAAAAACCAGATGGAGAGGACGGTACTAATAAGAATAATGCCCTGAGTGATAATGCAAAGGTGAAACAACTTCGGGTTTCTCTTGATGGCACATTTTATCCGCGAGATAGATTGGAAATTGATTGGGAAAAAAATGATTATGCGGAAGCCTACAAGTCCTACCAAAAGGTGTGTGAAAGTAATGGTAATAATGATCCTATTTTGGATATGGTTGCGTTTCAAAAACTTTATACAATCTACGCAATTGACCTGAGTTCTCAAAAGGAAACTATAAAGTCTAATCGAGTGGATACTTCTCTATACATTGAAAGAGGGGAGAGTGAAGAGGTTAATGCATATTGTTTGCTTTTGGAGGAAACAGAATTACAGATTAATACAGATAATGGTGTTATGATTAATATCACATAGGTTTTTTCTCATAAATAAATGGTTGGGGTATATGTTAATCAAATCAATCTTAATAAATTAACATCTTGTATTCAAAATCAAAAGCCTTGTATTATTAATGTTAATACAATTCAAAGAAAAGGAGCTGTAAGAATTGATGTTTTACTCACACACACACAAGTAAAAACACTAAATGATGTTGGATCACTTAAAATTAAAATGACGAAACCTATGTTAAAGAAATATTCAATAGACGAGTCAAGAGGAGGATTTCTCCCGTTTCTAATTCCTTTATTTGCTGGTTTAAGTGCGGCGGGAGCATTGACTGGTGGTATTTCAGCAGCGGTAAAAACTGCTAACGAAAGGAAGGCACAACTAAAAGCTCAAAAAGAATTGGAAAGACATAACAAGGAGTTGGAGAAACAAATTAGTGGAAGTGGTGTAATTGTAGATTTTGCTCAAAAACTTGAAAGTCTACCTGATAAAGCTAGATTGTTGGTTGGAGATATGCTTTCCTCTATCGCTCAAGCGGGTGTTAAACTAACTAAACGGGGTAATGGATTGTATCTTTCTCATAAATAAATGGATAAATGGTTTAAACAATTTGGAAAGAATACAACGTCAAATATAGAACTAGCTAAGTATTGTAAAACACTAAAAATTGATAATGTGGTTATTTGTATGAGAGATGAATTAACACATATAAATAAGAATACAAAGAATATTATTATGAATTTAGACACACAGAATGGTTCTCATTGGGTTTGTATTCATAATAGTCAGGATAAATATTATTTTGATAGTTATGGTATGCCACCACCTGTTGAAGTAATACAATTCTTACAGAATGGTGTTTATCAAACATTCCAAGTTCAAGAAATTAATTCTAAATGTTGTGGCCAATTATGTTTATATGTATTATTTCAACTCAACAATAATGAAAATTTTTATGATATCATTTTTTATCTAATATAAATGACCTATGTTGGAAAAGATGGTTCTATCTTTGGAAAATCCTCTCAGGATATTGATTTATCAAATTATTATACAAAGGCACAGGCTGAACGACAAAAATATAGTGTAAGTAAAAATATTAATATGAAGAATACTTATAAATTAATCAATTATCCAAACCCTACAGATGCGAATGACTTGATTAGATTCAGTGATTTATCACAATATATATCTTTAAAGAAAACAGCACGTTTTGTGAAACAAGTAAAATTTACAACCACAACACCTGGTTATACTGACCATACACCTTTCCTCATTGAATTTAACTACCTGCTTACAATTAAATTTTATAAAGAAGGACATTTAGTTAATATGCGAATTAATAAATGGGGGTATGATATGCCTGATTTAGGGTATAATTGGTCTTTTTCAATAAACATAGAAGACCTACATGATTTAAATCAGTCTCGTAAAGAAGAATATTATCCACTTGGTGAAGATAAGGATTTATGTGGAAGTACAATTAGTAAACAACAAATACGTGATTTTAAGAAAATAAAAATATATGATAGTATAGCGATGGTTCGCATGACAAAGAAGGAAGGTAATGAGATAAGGATAGAAAGCCGAGGAATACAAACCGATTTGGTAGTGGGAAGATGGGGTGGTATTACCTGTCATAATATTAATCTCACATATATTTCTGATACATAAATGGCAGGAAGAAGACTACAAGAGAATTATAATTTTTGTATTCAAGGATACCTACAAGAAAAGGGTGCTCGGTATTACATACCTTATGATTTGGAGCATATACATGGGAATTTTGTCATAAAAAACTGGCCTTATACTGATATTGTTAAACCCACAAATAGAGACTTGTTTAAAATATTAAATAAAAATGAACTTCTCAAAGTTATGAAATATAAAACTCTTTTAGAAATCGTCAACAAATCTTATTGGTATCCTATTATGAGAAAAATAATTATAGATACAAGAATATCTCAAAATCCAGATGAGTATATGTATAATATTCTTTGGGGTTCAAACTCAAGGGTAGCAAGGGATGAGGAAGGAGTTGAAGAAGAGAAGGAGGAAAGAGAGAAAAAGGAGAAGGAGGAAAGGGAGAGGGAGGAGAAGGAGGAGAGGGAGAAAAAGGAGGAGAAGGAGGAGAGGGAGAAAAAGGAGAAGGAGGAGAGGGAGAAAAAGGAGAAGGAGGAAAGGGAGAAAAAGGAGAAGGAGGAAAGGGAGAAAAGGGAGAAGGAGGAAAGGGAGAAAAGGGAGAAAAAGGAGAAGGAGGAGAGGGAGAAAATGGAGGAGGAGGAGAGGGAGCAAAGAGAGAGGGAGGAAAAATATAAAAAGATGGAAATCACTGAGATTCATAAAAGATTGAGTGTATTAAAGCAAATAAATCAATCTCAACGCACCGAAGAGGAAATTAAAGAATTAACAACTCTTATGAAGATAATGGTTTCAAAAATAAGAACGTCAATGTCTTCAATTTCAGAGATTTAAACGAGAAAGTGGTGAAGAAGAAGAAGAAGAAGAAGGAAAAGATTATGTGATTGATGATGTTGGTGTCATTGACTTTAGTTAGTTTTTATTTGTAAATAAATGGAGGAGAGAGTGAAGGCATTCCTTAGGATTCTTTATGTTTTAAAAATAAAGATTGAAATGTATATGTTGAAAACCAAAAAGGTTTTGATACTCTGTCGGAATTTTTCTGATAAATAAATATGAGTTATTGTCTCAAATGTAAAAAGAAAACTAAATCTAAAAATATCTCTTATGTTAAAGCTAAAAATAATAGAGTTTATCAAAAAGGAATATGTCAAGTATGTGGCTCTAAAAAGTGCCAATTCATCTCTCCTAAAAGAGGAGGAGACATACAAAAGTTTCTGTCAGGAAGTAAATTTACAACAACTGGAATTCCAGGGGAATTACACCTTCCAGGGTATTCTTTCTGTGGTCCAGGAACAAACTTGGATAAAAGATTAGATGAGGCTGACAATCCTAAACCTTGGTCTAAACCTACAAATAGGGTTGACGAAGTGTGTATGAAGCATGATATTGCTTATGGGAAAACCACTACGTTGACTGAAAAACATAAAGCCGACAGCGAAATGTTGTATAATTTGTCTTTGATACAAAATCCAACGTTGAGAGAGAAAGTTGATAGGTTTATTGTGAGAAATTTGATAAATGCTAAATTGAAACTTGGTCTTGGTTATTCCTCAAAAAACTATTAGGCTCTAATGATGCCATCAAGACTGAGGAGCTTTTGGCTGAAGAATTACACAAACCTATAATCACAAAGTTTAAAAGAAGGAAGGTTTATTCTAAATACACTGACCACATATGGTCCGCTGATTTAATTGAATTGAATAATGACAGGGGATACAGGTATGCTTTAACCGTTATTGATTTGAGGAGTAGATTTGCCTGGGTTGTCCCTTTAAAAAATAAAAGGGGTGATACTTTAATGTTAGCCTTTAAGCTAATATTTGATCGGGATAAAAGGAAACCAAAGAAGTTATGGACTGATGAGGGAACAGAGTTCTATAACAAAATATTCATGAAATTTCTTAAGGGGAAGGGTATTAAATTATACAGCACCTTTAATGAAGGAAAGGCAGTTGTTATTGAGCGTTTTAATCGTACTTTAAAAGAGAAATTATATAAAAAATTCACACAACTCGGTTCTCAAAAATGGGTGTATTTAATTCAGGATATTGTAGATAATTACAATAATACAGTTCATTCATCAACACAATCAAAACCATCAGAAACATTTACAAAATTAGAATATGAAAAGGAGATTAATTTGAGAAAGCCCAAGTTTAAAGTTGGTGATATTGTAAGGATATACAAATGGAAAAGCCATTTTGAGAAAGGTTATACACAAAAATGGACTAATGAATTATTTATAATCGTTGATGTAATGGCTACAAACCCTTGGACTTACAAATTAAATGATATAAATCGAGAAGAAATCTTGGGTTCATTTTACTCGCAAGAATTACAAAAAACAAAGCTAATAATTCATTAAACAACATTTCTATTCACCCCACCCATATTAGCTAATTTAATTCGTGGTAATAATAAAAAAAAATTAAATAAATAAAAAATCATAAGCCACGCCCACACCGACCCCGCCCACACAGACCCCGCCCACACAGACCCCGCCCACACAGACCCCGCCCACACAGACCCCGCCCACACAGACCACACCCATCATCCCCCACCCTCCGTGCACCCCCACCCTTGACCCTTCACCCCCCTCATCCCACCCCCACCTTCCCCACACACACAAGGGGAGGGGAGGGGTGGGATGAGGGGGGTGAAGGGTCTTTGGCAGGGGTGCACCTCCCCGTTCCCTCCTTTATTCTCTTTTTGTAATTAAGAATTAAATAATTGTAAACAAAACAAATATATATAAATATTGAAAACATTAAAATCTTTATATTATTAAAACATTTTTCTTGAGGTATACATTCAACTTCTCCCCAGCATAAGTCATCAATTTCTTCCCAGCACAAGTCAAAGGTTGGTTCAGCAGATGTCTTCAGGTTTTGAATCTCTTTCTATTAAAGACAAGAGGGGAGAGATATTTATTTCATATTTATGTTCCATGTCAAAGCGTCTTGAAAAGCGCTATACAAAATAAATGTATTATTATTATTATTATTAATATAGGGTCGGATGCCCTTCCTGACACCAACCCTGAATCACCTCTTACGATGCGCAGGGATATGGTGTACCTATTATAAACGGTGAACCACACACACGTACACACATGCTTACCTCGAAAAAATCCAGCTTAGCGTCCAGATCGTCGAGATGAAAATTAAGGATATCACAGGATGACAGGAAATAACCATTCCTATGGAGTCCAAAATCGTCCCACTCCAAGCTTTGGTCTTCGAGGCTGCAAACAAAATAAGGAGAAATTACTATGCTGAAGTAAGCTTGACAAAACATCACACACACGCACACACACACACATTCACAGATACATACACACACACATACACACACACACACATGCATAGATACATACACACAAGAACACACACATACACACACACACACATACACACACACACACACACACACAATCTCATTTTTTCATTTCTGTTCCTCACAATTCGATCTCTCTATTTTAATCACAGACACACATGCACACACATACACATACACACACACACATGCACACACACATGCACACACCTCTCGTTTTTTATTTTCTATCATACCTTTCACGTGAATTTTCTAAGAACGGTGAAACATTGAATTCATTCTGAGCCCACCATCTCGGAGGTAGGTTATTCAAACCCGTATTCAGTTCGTTGTGGAACTCTTGAGAAACAACTTGAAATTCTGCCAGGATATTTACAATATTTGAATTGCTGCAATGAATAGGAAAAATAAATTATTAGTTGTATAATTAATCACATACAAAGCTCTCATTAACAGTGTTTAATACCAAATGAACTTACCAATGTCCTGGCGAGTATTCTTCATCAGAGGAAAGACTGGAATAAGACAAGCTCATCTTCGTTCACAATGTTTAAATGTCCCATTCGGAGACCTCTCTTTTTATAATGAACAAAATGTATTTCGGGGAACTGAAGTGCTTGTCAGCTTTTGGAAACTGAGGGCGTGTGTTTGTGAAAAACAGGAAACAAGACAAAGAGAATTCCTTGGAAGTTATCCAAGTGAAACAACGTCATTTCTCAACAGTGAGCTATTAATTAGAAAAGGTTCGAGTGGTATATAAATGGAAAACAAAATGAATGTAAAAAATATCAAATAAGTATAATTGAAAAGGCAACTGGTAAAAAAGTTCACAAAACAAATAAGAGAATTAATTTAAATACCGGTGAGTTGGATGAGACGGTGAGGAGAGTTGTAGGAGAATTAAATTATTTCCCACGCATAAACAAATATTTGTAGGGTCGTTGTTTGAGTGGGTTATATTCACCAGATGATATTAAGAGTAAAAGGTTAAAAGGTCCATAAGGTCAGAAGGATCACAGGTGTTTAAGTGGTCTAATGAATAAGGATAGCATGTCAAAAGGTTAGAAGGTTCGTAAAGAAAAGGGTGAGAGAAATATAGGTGTTTAGGGTCAATGAGGGAGGGAAAGAATTAATATGGAAGTGAATGGGTCAAAGATTAATCTGCCAGATGATATGTAGAAGAAGGATGATAGGTCTATAAGAGAAAACAAATATTTGTAGTGTTTGAGTGGTCTAATGAACAACATTAAGGATAGGTACTACAGACAAAAGGTTCATAAAGATGAGGGTGGGAGAAATAGAGGTGTTTATGATTTTTGAAAAAGACAAGGGGGTAAATGACATTAGATAGGGATTTCCCATGTTAAACGGAGGTGTCCCAGAAGCAACATTATTACACTACTCTTGACCTTTGACCTTGACCTTCAAAATTTTGTGTGCTGAAGGGTATCTCTATAGGACTCTGATATGCGAAGTTACAGGAGTTTCCAATAATAACTGTGGTCTACAGAGTGATCTAAACGTGAAAAAAAAATGATTAACCACAAACAAAAAAAAACAAACAAAAAAAACATATGTCACCCACAGGGTGAACCGTATCTTGCCAAAATGTGAACATGAGTGACTTGCTTCAGGTCACACTGAGGTGAACAGAACTGCTATCCACTAGAAGCGACTCTTTGAGGAATGTCTGCCCACGAGATATTGAAAGATTTTGATGAGAACTGAGGAAATAATTGTTTCATGAAAATTCCGTTTTTTCGTCATGACGTCATCAAATGACGTCATAGCGTCAAACTGTTTACAGATCTGGGAAGCACTCATCAAGGGCATTCATATGAGGTATTACTCGATATGGTACCTACGATTTCAAAATTTGACCTTGGGGTCAATAATTTTCGACCTCCAGCGCTAACCATGAAGGTCAAGGCCGATCGCCACCAAAAACAAATCAGCTGAGCGCCGGACCATATACTAGATTGCCATGAAGTTTGGAGACGATCCGATCAAAGTTACTCAAAAAATAAGGATTTCAACATTTGACCTTGGGGTCAATAATTTTCGACCTCCAGCGCTAACCATGAAGGTCAAGGCCGATCGCCACCAAAAACTAATCAGCTGAGCGCCGGACCATATACTAGATTCCCATGAAGTTTGGAGACGATCCGATCAAAGTTACTCAAAAAATAAGGGTTTCGTCGACCTCCATGATTGACCACAAAGTGACCTTGACCTTTGACCTTGACCTTCAAAATTTTGTGTGCTGAAGAGTATCTCTATAGGACTCTGATATGCGAAGTTACAGGAGTTTCCAATAATAACTGTGGTCTACAGAGTGATCTAAACGTGAAAAAAAATGATTAACCACAAACAAAAAAACAAAAAAATAAACCTATGTCACCCACAGGGTGAACCGTATCTTGCCAAAATGTGAACATGAGTGACTTGCTTCAGGTCACACTGAGGTGAACAGAACTGCTATCCACTAGAAGCGACTCTTTGAGGAATGTCTGCCCACGAGATATTGAAAGATTTTGATGAGAACTGAGGAAATAATTTTTTCATGAAAATTCCGTTTTTTCGTCATGACGTCATCAAATGACGTCATAGCGTCAAACTGTTTACAGATCTGGGAAGCACTCATCAAGGGCATTCATATGAGGTATTACTCGATATGGTACCTACGATTTCAAAATTTGACCTTGGGGTCAATAATTTTCGACCTCCAGCGCTAACCATGAAGGTCAAGGCCGATCGCCACCAAAAACTAATCAGCTGAGCGCCGGACCATATACTAGATTCCCATGAAGTTTGGAGACGATCCGATCAAAGTTACTCAAAAAATAACGATTTCAACATTTGACCTTGGGGTCAATAATTTTCGACCTCCAGCGCTAACCATGAAGGTCAAGGCCGATCGCCACCAAAAACTAATCAGCTGAGCGCCGGACCATATACTAGATTCCCATGAAGTTTGGAGACGATCCGATCAAAGTTACTCAAAAAATAAGGGTTTCGTCGACCTCCATGATTGACCACAAAGTGACCTTGACCTTTGACCTTGACCTTCAAAATTTTGTGTGCTGAAGGGTATCTCTATAGGACTCTGATATGCGAAGTTACAGGAGTTTCCAATAATAACTGTGGTCTACAGAGTGATCTGAAGGTCAAGGTCAAAGGTCAAGGTCGACCTCCAGCGCTAACCATGAAGGTCAAGGCCGATCGCCACAAAAAACTAATCAGCTGAGCGCCGGACCATATACTAGATTCCCATGAAGTTTGGAGACGATCCGATCAAAGTTACTCAAAAAATAACGATTTCAACATTTGACCTTGGGGTCAATAATTTTCGACCTCCAGCGCTAACCATGAAGGTCAAGGCCGATCGCCACCAAAAACTAATCAGCTGAGCGCCGGACCATATACTAGATTCCCATGAAGTTTGGAGACGATCCGATCAAAGTTACTCAAAAAATAAGGGTTTCGTCGACCTCCATGATTGACCACAAAGTGACCTTGACCTTTGACCTTGACCTTCAAAATTTTGGGTGCTGAAGGGTATCTCTATAGGACTCTGATATGCGAAGTTACAGGAGTTTCCAATAATAACTGTGGTCTACAGAGTGATCTAAACGTGGGAAAAAAATGATTAACCACAAACAAAAAAACAAACAAAAAAATAAACCTATGTCACCCACAGGGTGAACCGTATCTTGCCAAAATGTGAACATGAGTGACTTGCTTCAGGTCACACTGAGGTGAACAGAACTGCTATCCACTAGAAGCGACTCTTTGAGGAATGTCTGCCCACGAGATATTGAAAGATTTTGATGAGAACTGAGGAAATAATTTTTTCATGAAAATTCCGTTTTTTCGTCATGACGTCATCAAATGACGTCATAGCGTCAAACTGTTTACAGATCTGGGAAGCACTCATCAAGGGCATTCATATGAGGTATTACTCGATATGGTACCTACGATTTCAAAATTTGACCTTGGGGTCAATAATTTTCGACCTCCAGCGCTAACCATGAAGGTCAAGGCCGATCGCCACCAAAAACTAATCAGCTGAGCGCCGGACCATATACTAGATTCCCATGAAGTTTGGAGACGATCCGATCAAAGTTACTCAAAAAATAACGATTTCAACATTTGACCTTGGGGTCAATAATTTTCGACCTCCAGCGCTAACCATGAAGGTCAAGGCCGATCGCCATCAAAAACTAATCAGCTGAGCGCCGGACCATATACTAGATTCCCATGAAGTTTGGAGACGATCCGATCAAAGTTACTCAAAAAATAAGGGTTTCGTCGACCTCCATGATTGACCACAAA
Organism: Myxine glutinosa; assembly: GCF_964187855.1. Classification (NCBI taxonomy): domain Eukaryota; kingdom Metazoa; phylum Chordata; class Myxini; order Myxiniformes; family Myxinidae; genus Myxine; species Myxine glutinosa. The sequence goes on from NC_136264.1 coordinate 107,801,046, forward strand.
GTGACCTTGACCTTTGACCTTGACCTTCAAAATTTTGTGTGCTGAAGGGTATCTCTATAGGACTCTGATATGCGAAGTTACAGGAGTTTCCAATAATAACTGTGGTCTACAGAGTGATCTGAAGGTCAAGGTCAAAGGTCAAGGTCGACCTCCAGCGCTAACCATGAAGGTCAAGGCCGATCGCCACAAAAAACTAATCAGCTGAGCGCCGGACCATATACTAGATTCCCATGAAGTTTGGAGACGATCCGATCAAAGTTACTCAAAAAATAACGATTTCAACATTTGACCTTGGGGTCAATAATTTTCGACCTCCAGCGCTAACCATGAAGGTCAAGGCCGATCGCCACCAAAAACTAATCAGCTGAGCGCCGGACCATATACTAGATTCCCATGAAGTTTGGAGACGATCCGATCAAAGTTACTCAAAAAATAAGGGTTTCGTCGACCTCCATGATTGACCACAAAGTGACCTTGACCTTTGACCTTGACCTTCAAAATTTTGGGTGCTGAAGGGTATCTCTATAGGACTCTGATATGCGAAGTTACAGGAGTTTCCAATAATAACTGTGGTCTACAGAGTGATCTAAACGTGGAAAAAAAATGATTAACCACAAACAAAAAAACAAAAAAAAAAATAAACCTATGTCACCCACAGGGTGAACCGTATCTTGCCAAAATGTGAACATGAGTGACTTGCTTCAGGTCACACTGAGGTGAACAGAACTGCTATCCACTAGAAGCGACTCTTTGAGGAATGTCTGCCCACGAGATATTGAAAGATTTTGATGAGAACTGAGGAAATAATTTTTTCATGAAAATTCCGTTTTTTCGTCATGACGTCATCAAATGACGTCATAGCGTCAAACTGTTTACAGATCTGGGAAGCACTCATCAAGGGCATTCATATGAGGTATTACTCGATATGGTACCTACGATTTCAAAATTTGACCTTGGGGTCAATAATTTTCGACCTCCAGCGCTAACCATGAAGGTCAAGGCCGATCGCCACCAAAAACTAATCAGCTGAGCGCCGGACCATATACTAGATTCCCATGAAGTTTGGAGACGATCCGATCAAAGTTACTCAAAAAATAACGATTTCAACATTTGACCTTGGGGTCAATAATTTTCGACCTCCAGCGCTAACCATGAAGGTCAAGGCCGATCGCCATCAAAAACTAATCAGCTGAGCGCCGGACCATATACTAGATTCCCATGAAGTTTGGAGACGATCCGATCAAAGTTACTCAAAAAATAAGGGTTTCGTCGACCTCCATGATTGACCACAAAGTGACCTTGACCTTTGACCTTGACCTTCAAAATTTTGTGTGCTGAAGGGTATCTCTATAGGACTCTGATATGCGAAGTTACAGGAGTTTCCAATAATAACTGTGGTCTACAGAGTGATCTGAAGGTCAAGGTCAAAGGTCAAGGTCGACCTCCAGCGCTAACCATGAAGGTCAAGGCCGATCGCCACAAAAAACTAATCAGCTGAGCGCCGGACCATATACTAGATTCCCATGAAGTTTGGAGACGATCCGATCAAAGTTACTCAAAAAATAACGATTTCAACATTTGACCTTGGGGTCAATAATTTTCGACCTCCAGCGCTAACCATGAAGGTCAAGGCCGATCGCCACCAAAAACTAATCAGCTGAGCGCCGGACCATATACTAGATTCCCATGAAGTTTGGAGACGATCCGATCAAAGTTACTCAAAAAATAAGGGTTTCGTCGACCTCCATGATTGACCACAAAGTGACCTTGACCTTTGACCTTGACCTTCAAAATTTTGGGTGCTGAAGGGTATCTCTATAGGACTCTGATATGCGAAGTTACAGGAGTTTCCAATAATAACTGTGGTCTACAGAGTGATCTAAACGTGGAAAAAAAATGATTAACCACAAACAAAAAAACAAAAACAAAAACAAACAAAAAAACAAACATACAAGCTGACTAATACATCTTGCAAAAACTTCGTTTTGGCAAGATAAAAAACAAACAAAAAAACAAACAACAAAAAATAACGATTTCAACATTTGACCTTGGGGTCAATAATTTTCGACCTCCAGCGCTAACCATGAAGGTCAAGGCCGATCGCCACCAAAAACTAATCAGCTGAGCGCCGGACCATATACTAGATTCCCATGAAGTTTGGAGACGATCCGATCAAAGTTACTCAAAAAATAAGGGTTTCGTCGACCTCCATGATTGACCACAAAGTGACCTTGACCTTTGACCTTGACCTTCAAAATTTTGGGTGCTGAAGGGTATCTCTATAGGACTCTGATATGCGAAGTTACAGGAGTTTCCAATAATAACTGTGGTCTACAGAGTGATCTAAACGTGGAAAAAAAATGATTAACCACAAACAAAAAAACAAAAAAAAAAACAAACAAAAAAACAAACATACAAGCTGACTAATACATCTTGCAAAAACTTCGTTTTGGCAAGATAACAAACAAAAAAACAAACATACAAGCTGACTAATACATCTTGCAAAAACTTCGTTTTGGCAAGATAACAAACAAAATATATAAAACTCACCCACAGGGTGAACCGTATCTTGCCAACCTTGACCTTTGACCTTGACCTTAATAATTTCGTATGGTGAATAGTATGTCTTCATGACCAACGCACATGAAATATTGAAAGATTTTGATGAGAACTGAGGAAATAATTTTTTCATGAAAATTCCGTTTTTTCGTCATAACGCCGTCAAATGACGTCACATTGTCAAACTAGTTATATGTTTGGAAAGCACTCAACAAGGGCTTCAATTTGAGGTACTACTCGATATGGTAACTGAAACTTGAAAATTTTACCTTTTGGTCAAAATTGAATGACCTTCAAAATGACCTTGAACGTCAAGGCCGATCGACACCAAAAACTAATCAACTGAGCGCCATACCACACCCTATATACCCACCAAGTTTGGAGATCATAAGATCAAAGTTACTCAAAAAATAAGGGTTTCGTAATTTGACCTTGGGGTCAATAATTTTCGACCTCCAGCGCTAACCATGAAGGTCAAGGCCGATCGCCACCAAAAACTAATCAGCTGAGCGCCGGACCATATACTAGATTCCCATGAAGTTTGGAGACGATCCGATCAAAGTTACTCAAAAAATAAGGGTTTCGTCGACCTCCATGATTGACCACAAAGTGACCTTGACCTTTGACCTTGACCTTCAAAATTTTGTGTGCTGAAGGGTATCTCTATAGGACTCTGATATGCGAAGTTACAGGAGTTTCCAATGACTCGATATGGTAACTGAAACTTGAAAATTTTACCTTTTGGTCAAAATTGAATGACCTTCAAAATGACCTTGAAGGTCAAGGCCGATCGACACCAAAAACTAATCAACTGAGCGCCATACCACACCCTATATACCCACCAAGTTTGGAGATCATAAGATCAAAGTTACTCAAAAAATAAGGGTTTCGTAATTTGACCTTGGGGTCAATAATTTTCGACCTCCAGCGCTAACCATGAAGGTCAAGGCCGATCGCCACCAAAAACTAATCAGCTGAGCGCCGGACCATATACTAGATTCCCATGAAGTTTGGAGACGATCCGATCAAAGTTACTCAAAAAATAAGGGTTTCGTCGACCTCCATGATTGACCGCAAAGTGACCTTGACCTTTGACCTTGACCTTCAAAATTTTGTGTGCTGAAGGGTATCTCTATAGGACTCTGATATGCGAAGTTACAGGAGTTTCCAATAATAACTGTGGTCTACAGAGTGATCTAAACGTGAAAAAAAAATGATTAACCACAAACAAAAAAACAAAATGAAGGTCAAGGCCGATCGCCACCAAAAACTAATCAGCTGAGCGCCGGACCATATACTAGATACCCACCAAGTTTGGAGACGATCCGATCAAAGTTACTCAAAAAATAAGGGTTTCGTTGACCTCCATGATTGACCGCAAAGTGACCTTGACCTTTGACCTTGGAAGGTCAAGGCCGATCGCCACCAAAAACTAATCAGCTGAGCGCGGGACCATATACTAGATACCCACCAAGTTTGGAGACGATCCGATCAAAGTTACTCAAAAAATAAGGGTTTCGTCGACCTCCATGATTGACCACAAAGTGACCTTGACCTTTGACCTTGACCTTCAAAATTTTGTGTGCTGAAGGGTATCTCTATAGGACTCTGATATGCGAAGTTACAGGAGTTTCCAATAATAACTGTGGTCTACAGAGTGATCTAAACGTGAAAAAAAAATGATTAACCACAAACAAACAAACAAAAAAATGAACATATGTCACCCACAGGGTGAACCGTATCTTGCCATTTGACCTTGACCTTAATAATTTCGTATGGTGAATAGTATGTCTTCATGACCAACGCACATGAAATATTGAAAGATTTTGATGAGAACTGAGGAAATAATTTTTTCATGAAAATTCCGTTTTTTCGTCATGACGTCATCAAATGACGTCATAGCGTCAAACTGTTTACAGATCTGGGAAGCACTCATCAAGGGCATTCATATGAGGTATTACTCGATATGGTACCTACGATTTCAAAATTTGACCTTGGGGTCAATAATTTTCGACCTCCAGCGCTAACCATGAAGGTCAAGGCCGATCGCCACCAAAAACTAATCAGCTGAGCGCCGGACCATATACTAGATTCCCATGAAGTTTGGAGACGATCCGATCAAAGTTACTCAAAAAATAAGGGTTTCGTTGACCTCCATGATTGACCGCAAAGTGACCTTGACCTTTGACCTTGACCTTCAAAATTTTGTGTGCTGAAGGGTATCTCTATAGGACTCTGATATGCGAAGTTACAGGAGTTTCCAATAATAACTGTGGTCTACAGAGTGATCTAAACGTGAAAAAAAAATGATTAACCACAAACAAAAAAAAACAAACAAAAAAAACATATGTCACCCACAGGGTGAACCGTATCTTGCCAAAATGTGAACATGAGTGACTTGCTTCAGGTCACACTGAGGTGAACAGAACTGCTATCCACTAGAAGCGACTCTTTGAGGAATGTCTGCCCACGAGATATTGAAAGATTTTGATGAGAACTGAGGAAATAATTGTTTCATGAAAATTCCGTTTTTTCGTCATGACGTCATCAAATGACGTCATAGCGTCAAACTGTTTACAGATCTGGGAAGCACTCATCAAGGGCATTCATATGAGGTATTACTCGATATGGTACCTACGATTTCAAAATTTGACCTTGGGGTCAATAATTTTCGACCTCCAGCGCTAACCATGAAGGTCAAGGCCGATCGCCACCAAAAACAAATCAGCTGAGCGCCGGACCATATACTAGATTGCCATGAAGTTTGGAGACGATCCGATCAAAGTTACTCAAAAAATAAGGATTTCAACATTTGACCTTGGGGTCAATAATTTTCGACCTCCAGCGCTAACCATGAAGGTCAAGGCCGATCGCCACCAAAAACTAATCAGCTGAGCGCCGGACCATATACTAGATTCCCATGAAGTTTGGAGACGATCCGATCAAAGTTACTCAAAAAATAAGGGTTTCGTCGACCTCCATGATTGACCACAAAGTGACCTTGACCTTTGACCTTGACCTTCAAATTTTGTGTGCTGAAGGGTATCTCTATAGGACTCTGATATGCGAAGTTACAGGAGTTTCCAATAATAACTGTGGTCTACAGAGTGATCTAAACGTGAAAAAAAATGATTAACCACAAACAAAAAAACAAAAAAATAAACCTATGTCACCCACAGGGTGAACCGTATCTTGCCAAAATGTGAACATGAGTGACTTGCTTCAGGTCACACTGAGGTGAACAGAACTGCTATCCACTAGAAGCGACTCTTTGAGGAATGTCTGCCCACGAGATATTGAAAGATTTTGATGAGAACTGAGGAAATAATTTTTTCATGAAAATTCCGTTTTTTCGTCATGACGTCATCAAATGACGTCATAGCGTCAAACTGTTTACAGATCTGGGAAGCACTCATCAAGGGCATTCATATGAGGTATTACTCGATATGGTACCTACGATTTCAAAATTTGACCTTGGGGTCAATAATTTTCGACCTCCAGCGCTAACCATGAAGGTCAAGGCCGATCGCCACCAAAAACTAATCAGCTGAGCGCCGGACCATATACTAGATTCCCATGAAGTTTGGAGACGATCCGATCAAAGTTACTCAAAAAATAACGATTTCAACATTTGACCTTGGGGTCAATAATTTTCGACCTCCAGCGCTAACCATGAAGGTCAAGGCCGATCGCCACCAAAAACTAATCAGCTGAGCGCCGGACCATATAATAGATTCCCATGAAGTTTGGAGACGATCCGATCAAAGTTACTCAAAAAATAAGGGTTTCGTCGACCTCCATGATTGACCACAAAGTGACCTTGACCTTTGACCTTGACCTTCAAAATTTTGTGTGCTGAAGGGTATCTCTATAGGACTCTGATATGCGAAGTTACAGGAGTTTCCAATAATAACTGTGGTCTACAGAGTGATCTGAAGGTCAAGGTCAAAGGTCAAGGTCGACCTCCAGCGCTAACCATGAAGGTCAAAGCCGATCGCCACAAAAAACTAATCAGCTGAGCGCCGGACCATATACTAGATTCCCATGAAGTTTGGAGACGATCCGATCAAAGTTACTCAAAAAATAACGATTTCAACATTTGACCTTGGGGTCAATAATTTTCGACCTCCAGCGCTAACCATGAAGGTCAAGGCCGGTCGCCACCAAAAACTAATCAGCTGAGCGCCGGACCATATACTAGATTCCCATGAAGTTTGGAGACGATCCGATCAAAGTTACTCAAAAAATAAGGGTTTCGTCGACCTCCATGATTGACCACAAAGTGACCTTGACCTTTGACCTTGACCTTCAAAATTTTGGGTGCTGAAGGGTATCTCTATAGGACTCTGATATGCGAAGTTACAGGAGTTTCCAATAATAACTGTGGTCTACAGAGTGATCTAAACGTGGAAAAAAAATGATTAACCACAAACAAAAAAACAAAAAAAAAAATAAACCTATGTCACCCACAGGGTGAACCGTATCTTGCCAAAATGTGAACATGAGTGACTTGCTTCAGGTCACACTGAGGTGAACAGAACTGCTATCCACTAGAAGCGACTCTTTGAGGAATGTCTGCCCACGAGATATTGAAAGATTTTGATGAGAACTGAGGAAATAATTTTTTCATGAAAATTCCGTTTTTTCGTCATGACGTCATCAAATGACGTCATAGCGTCAAACTGTTTACAGATCTGGGAAGCACTCATCAAGGGCATTCATATGAGGTATTACTCGATATGGTACCTACGATTTCAAAATTTGACCTTGGGGTCAATAATTTTCGACCTCCAGCGCTAACCATGAAGGTCAAGGCCGATCGCCACCAAAAACTAATCAGCTGAGCGCCGGACCATATACTAGATTCCCATGAAGTTTGGAGACGATCCGATCAAAGTTACTCAAAAAATAACGATTTCAACATTTGACCTTGGGGTCAATAATTTTCGACCTCCAGCGCTAACCATGAAGGTCAAGGCCGATCGCCATCAAAAACTAATCAGCTGAGCGCCGGACCATATACTAGATTCCCATGAAGTTTGGAGACGATCCGATCAAAGTTACTCAAAAAATAAGGGTTTCGTCGACCTCCATGATTGACCACAAAGTGACCTTGATCTTTGACCTTGACCTTCAAAATTTTGTGTGCTGAAGGGTATCTCTATAGGACTCTGATATGCGAAGTTACAGGAGTTTCCAATAATAACTGTGGTCTACAGAGTGATCTGAAGGTCAAGGTCAAAGGTCAAGGTCGACCTCCAGCGCTAACCATGAAGGTCAAGGCCGATCGCCACAAAAAACTAATCAGCTGAGCGCCGGACCATATACTAGATTCCCATGAAGTTTGGAGACGATCCGATCAAAGTTACTCAAAAAATAACGATTTCAACATTTGACCTTGGGGTCAATAATTTTCGACCTCCAGCGCTAACCATGAAGGTCAAGGCCGATCGCCACCAAAAACTAATCAGCTGAGCGCCGGACCATATACTAGATTCCCATGAAGTTTGGAGACGATCCGATCAAAGTTACTCAAAAAATAAGGGTTTCGTCGACCTCCATGATTGACCACAAAGTGACCTTGACCTTTGACCTTGACCTTCAAAATTTTGGGTGCTGAAGGGTATCTCTATAGGACTCTGATATGCGAAGTTACAGGAGTTTCCAATAATAACTGTGGTCTACAGAGTGATCTAAACGTGGAAAAAAAATGATTAACCACAAACAAAAAAACAAAAAAAAAAATAAACCTATGTCACCCACAGGGTGAACCGTATCTTGCCAAAATGTGAACATGAGTGACTTGCTTCAGGTCACACTGAGGTGAACAGAACTGCTATCCACTAGAAGCGACTCTTTGAGGAATGTCTGCCCACGAGATATTGAAAGATTTTGATGAGAACTGAGGAAATAATTTTTTCATGAAAATTCCGTTTTTTCGTCATGACGTCATCAAATGACGTCATAGCGTCAAACTGTTTACAGATCTGGGAAGCACTCATCAAGGGCATTCATATGAGGTATTACTCGATATGGTACCTACGATTTCAAAATTTGACCTTGGGGTCAATAATTTTCGACCTCCAGCGCTAACCATGAAGGTCAAGGCCGATCGCCACCAAAAACTAATCAGCTGAGCGCCGGACCATATACTAGATTCCCATGAAGTTTGGAGACGATCCGATCAAAGTTACTCAAAAAATAACGATTTCAACATTTGACCTTGGGGTCAATAATTTTCGACCTCCAGCGCTAACCATGAAGGTCAAGGCCGATCGCCATCAAAAACTAATCAGCTGAGCGCCGGACCATATACTAGATTCCCATGAAGTTTGGAGACGATCCGATCAAAGTTACTCAAAAAATAAGGGTTTCGTCGACCTCCATGATTGACCACAAAGTGACCTTGACCTTTGACCTTGACCTTCAAAATTTTGTGTGCTGAAGGGTATCTCTATAGGACTCTGATATGCGAAGTTACAGGAGTTTCCAATAATAACTGTGGTCTACAGAGTGATCTGAAGGTCAAGGTCAAAGGTCAAGGTCGACCTCCAGCGCTAACCATGAAGGTCAAGGCCGATCGCCACAAAAAACTAATCAGCTGAGCGCCGGACCATATACTAGATTCCCATGAAGTTTGGAGACGATCCGATCAAAGTTACTCAAAAAATAACGATTTCAACATTTGACCTTGGGGTCAATAATTTTCGACCTCCAGCGCTAACCATGAAGGTCAAGGCCGATCGCCACCAAAAACTAATCAGCTGAGCGCCGGACCATATACTAGATTCCCATGAAGTTTGGAGACGATCCGATCAAAGTTACTCAAAAAATAAGGGTTTCGTCGACCTCCATGATTGACCACAAAGTGACCTTGACCTTTGACCTTGACCTTCAAAATTTTGGGTGCTGAAGGGTATCTCTATAGGACTCTGATATGCGAAGTTACAGGAGTTTCCAATAATAACTGTGGTCTACAGAGTGATCTAAACGTGGAAAAAAAATGATTAACCACAAACAAAAAAACAAAAACAAAAACAAACAAAAAAACAAACATACAAGCTGACTAATACATCTTGCAAAAACTTCGTTTTGGCAAGATAAAAAACAAACAAAAAAACAAACAACAAAAAATAACGATTTCAACATTTGACCTTGGGGTCAATAATTTTCGACCTCCAGCGCTAACCATGAAGGTCAAGGCCGATCGCCACCAAAAACTAATCAGCTGAGCGCCGGACCATATACTAGATTCCCATGAAGTTTGGAGACGATCCGATCAAAGTTACTCAAAAAATAAGGGTTTCGTCGACCTCCATGATTGACCACAAAGTGACCTTGACCTTTGACCTTGACCTTCAAAATTTTGGGTGCTGAAGGGTATCTCTATAGGACTCTGATATGCGAAGTTACAGGAGTTTCCAATAATAACTGTGGTCTACAGAGTGATCTAAACGTGGAAAAAAAATGATTAACCACAAACAAAAAAACAAAAAAAAAAACAAACAAAAAAACAAACATACAAGCTGACTAATACATCTTGCAAAAACTTCGTTTTGGCAAGATAACAAACAAAAAAACAAACATACAAGCTGACTAATACATCTTGCAAAAACTTCGTTTTGGCAAGATAACAAACAAAATATATAAAACTCACCCACAGGGTGAACCGTATCTTGCCAACCTTGACCTTTGACCTTGACCTTAATAATTTCGTATGGTGAATAGTATGTCTTCATGACCAACGCACATGAAATATTGAAAGATTTTGATGAGAACTGAGGAAATAATTTTTTCATGAAAATTCCGTTTTTTCGTCATAACGCCGTCAAATGACGTCACATTGTCAAACTAGTTATATGTTTGGAAAGCACTCAACAAGGGCTTCAATTTGAGGTACTACTCGATATGGTAACTGAAACTTGAAAATTTTACCTTTTGGTCAAAATTGAATGACCTTCAAAATGACCTTGAACGTCAAGGCCGATCGACACCAAAAACTAATCAACTGAGCGCCATACCACACCCTATATACCCACCAAGTTTGGAGATCATAAGATCAAAGTTACTCAAAAAATAAGGGTTTCGTAATTTGACCTTGGGGTCAATAATTTTCGACCTCCAGCGCTAACCATGAAGGTCAAGGCCGATCGCCACCAAAAACTAATCAGCTGAGCGCCGGACCATATACTAGATTCCCATGAAGTTTGGAGACGATCCGATCAAAGTTACTCAAAAAATAAGGGTTTCGTCGACCTCCATGATTGACCACAAAGTGACCTTGACCTTTGACCTTGACCTTCAAAATTTTGTGTGCTGAAGGGTATCTCTATAGGACTCTGATATGCGAAGTTACAGGAGTTTCCAATGACTCGATATGGTAACTGAAACTTGAAAATTTTACCTTTTGGTCAAAATTGAATGACCTTCAAAATGACCTTGAAGGTCAAGGCCGATCGACACCAAAAACTAATCAACTGAGCGCCATACCACACCCTATATACCCACCAAGTTTGGAGATCATAAGATCAAAGTTACTCAAAAAATAAGGGTTTCGTAATTTGACCTTGGGGTCAATAATTTTCGACCTCCAGCGCTAACCATGAAGGTCAAGGCCGATCGCCACCAAAAACTAATCAGCTGAGCGCCGGACCATATACTAGATTCCCATGAAGTTTGGAGACGATCCGATCAAAGTTACTCAAAAAATAAGGGTTTCGTCGACCTCCATGATTGACCACAAAGTGACCTTGACCTTTGACCTTGACCTTCAAAATTTTGTGTGCTGAAGGGTATCTCTATAGGACTCTGATATGCGAAGTTACAGGAGTTTCCAATGACTCGATATGGTAACTGAAACTTGAAAATTTTACCTTTTGGTCAAAATTGAATGACCTTCAAAATGACCTTGAAGGTCAAGGCCGATCGACACCAAAAACTAATCAACTGAGCGCCATACCACACCCTATATACCCACCAAGTTTGGAGATCATAAGATCAAAGTTACTCAAAAAATAAGGGTTTCGTAATTTGACCTTGGGGTCAATAATTTTCGACCTCCAGCGCTAACCATGAAGGTCAAGGCCGATCGCCACCAAAAACTAATCAGCTGAGCGCCGGACCATATACTAGATTCCCATGAAGTTTGGAGACGATCCGATCAAAGTTACTCAAAAAATAAGGGTTTCGTCGACCTCCATGATTGACCACAAAGTGACCTTGACCTTTGACCTTGACCTTCAAAATTTTGTGTGCTGAAGGGTATCTCTATAGGACTCTGATATGCGAAGTTACAGGAGTTTCCAATAATAACTGTGGTCTACAGAGTGATCTAAACGTGGAAAAAAAATGATTAACCACAAACAAAAAAACAAACAAAAAAACAAACAAAAAAACAAACATACAAGCTGACTAATACATCTTGCAAAAACTTCGTTTTGGCAAGATAAAAAACAAACAAAATAAAAACATATGTCACCCACAGGGTGAACCGTATCTTGCCAAAATGTGAACATGAGTGACTTGCTTCAGGTCACACTGAGGTGAACAGAACTGCTATCCACTAGAAGCGACTCTTTGAGGAATGTCTGCCCACGAGATATTGAAAGATTTTGATGAGAACTGAGGAAATAATTGTTTCATGAAAATTCCGTTTTTTCGTCATGACGTCATCAAATGACGTCATAGCGTCAAACTGTTTACAGATCTGGGAAGCACTCATCAAGGGCATTCATATGAGGTATTACTCGATATGGTACCTACGATTTCAAAATTTGACCTTGGGGTCAATAATTTTCGACCTCCAGCGCTAACCATGAAGGTCAAGGCCGATCGCCACCAAAAACTAATCAGCTGAGCGCCGGACCATATACTAGATTCCCATGAAGTTTGGAGACGATCCGATCAAAGTTACTCAAAAAATAAGGATTTCAACATTTGACCTTGGGGTCAATAATTTTCGACCTCCAGCGCTAACCATGAAGGTCAAGGCCGATCGCCACCAAAAACTAATCAGCTGAGCGCCGGACCATATACTAGATTCCCATGAAGTTTGGAGACGATCCGATCAAAGTTACTCAAAAAATAAGGGTTTCGTCGACCTCCATGATTGACCACAAAGTGACCTTGACCTTTGACCTTGACCTTCAAAATTTTGTGTGCTGAAGGGTATCTCTATAGGACTCTGATATGCGAAGTTACATGCGAAGATATGCGAAGATATGGTACCTACGATTTCAACATTTGACCTTGGGGTCAATAATTTTCGACCTCCAGCGCTAACCATGAAGGTCAAGGCCGATCGCCACCAAAAACTAATCAGCTGAGCGCCGGACCATATACTAGATTCCCATGAAGTTTGGAGACGATCCGATCAAAGTTACTCAAAAAATAAGGGTTTCAACATTTGACCTTGGGGTCAATAATTTTCGACCTCCAGCGCTAACCATGAAGGTCAAGGCCGATCGCCACCAAAAACTAATCAGCTGAGCGCCGGACCATATTCTAGATTCCCATGAAGTTTGGAGACGATCCGATCAAAGTTACTCAAAAAATAAGGGTTTCGTCGACCTCCATGATTGACCACAAAGTGACCTTGACCTTTGACCTTGACCTTCAAAATTTTGTGTGCTGAAGGGTATCTCTATAGGACTCTGATATGCGAAGTTACAGGAGTTTCCAATAATAACTGTGGTCTACAGAGTGATCTAAACGTGGAAAAAAAATGATTAACCACAAAAAAAAAAAAAAAAAAAAAAAAAAAAAAACAAATAAACATATGTCACCCACAGGGTGAACCGTATCTTGCCAAGTGACCTTGACCTTTGACCTTGACCTTCATAATTTTGTGTGCTAAAGGGTATCTCTAAAAGACTCTGATATGCGAACTTACAAGAGTTTCCAAAGGGAACTGTGCTCTACAGAGTGACTAAACAATGCGAACTAAAGCAATACAATATACATGAAAAGTGCAGTTTTTTCGTCATAACGCCGTCAAATGACGTCACATTGTCAAACTAGTTATATGTTTGGAAAGCACTCAACAAGGGCTTCAATTTGAGGTACTACTCGATATGGTAACTGAAACTTGAAAATTTTACCTTTTGGTCAAAATTGAATGACCTTCAAAATGACCTTGAAGGTCAAGGCCGATCGACACCAAAAACTAATCAACTGAGCGCCATACCACACCCTATATACCCACCAAGTTTGGAGATCATAAGATCAAAGTTACTCAAAAAATAAGGGTTTCGTAATTTGACCTTGGGGTCAATAATTTTCGACCTCCAGCGCTAACCATGAAGGTCAAGGCCGATCGCCACCAAAAACTAATCAGCTGAGCGCCGGACCATATACTAGATTCCCATGAAGTTTGGAGACGATCCGATCAAAGTTACTCAAAAAATAAGGGTTTCGTTGACCTCCATGATTGACCGCAAAGTGACCTTGACCTTTGACCTTGACCTTCAAAATTTTGTGTGCTGAAGGGTATCTCTATAGGACTCTGATATGCGAAGTTACAGGAGTTTCCAATAATAACTGTGGTCTACAGAGTGATCTAAACGTGAAAAAAAAATGATTAACCACAAACAAAAAAACAAACAAAATGAACATATGTCACCCACAGGGTGAACCGTATCTTGCCATTTGACCTTGACCTTAATAATTTCGTATGGTGAATAGTATGTCTTCATGACCAACGCACATGAAATATTGAAAGATTTTGATGAGAACTGAGGAAATAATTTTTTCATGAAAATTCCGTTTTTTCGTCATGACGTCATCAAATGACGTCATAGCGTCAAACTGTTTACAGATCTGGGAAGCACTCATCAAGGGCATTCATATGAGGTATTACTCGATATGGTACCTACGATTTCAAAATTTGACCTTGGGGTCAATAATTTTCGACCTCCAGCGCTAACCATGAAGGTCAAGGCCGATCGCCACCAAAAACTAATCAGCTGAGCGCCGGACCATATACTAGATACCCACCAAGTTTGGAGACGATCCGATCAAAGTTACTCAAAAAATAAGGGTTTCGTTGACCTCCATGATTGACCGCAAAGTGACCTTGACCTTTGACCTTGACCTTCAAAATTTTGTGTGCTGAAGGGTATCTCTATAGGACTCTGATATGCGAAGTTACAGGAGTTTCCAATAATAACTGTGGTCTACAGAGTGATCTAAACGTGAAAAAAAAATGATTAACCACAAACAAAAAAACAAAATGAAGGTCAAGGCCGATCGCCACCAAAAACTAATCAGCTGAGCGCCGGACCATATACTAGATACCCACCAAGTTTGGAGACGATCCGATCAAAGTTACTCAAAAAATAAGGGTTTCGTTGACCTCCATGATTGACCGCAAAGTGACCTTGACCTTTGACCTTGGAAGGTCAAGGCCGATCGCCACCAAAAACTAATCAGCTGAGCGCGGGACCATATACTAGATACCCACCAAGTTTGGAGACGATCCGATCAAAGTTACTCAAAAAATAAGGGTTTCGTCGACCTCCATGATTGACCACAAAGTGACCTTGACCTTTGACCTTGACCTTCAAAATTTTGTGTGCTGAAGGGTATCTCTATAGGACTCTGATATGCGAAGTTACAGGAGTTTCCAATAATAACTGTGGTCTACAGAGTGATCTAAACGTGAAAAAAAAATGATTAACCACAAACAAACAAACAAAAAAATAAACATATGTCACCCACAGGGTGAACCGTATCTTGCCATTTGACATTGACCTTAATAATTTCGTATGGTGAATAGTATGTCTTCATGACCAACGCACATGAAATATTGAAAGATTTTGATGAGAACTGAGGAAATAATTTTTTCATGAAAATTCCGTTTTTTCGTCATGACGTCATCAAATGACGTCATAGCGTCAAACTGTTTACAGATCTGGGAAGCACTCATCAAGGGCATTCATATGAGGTATTACTCGATATGGTACCTACGATTTCAAAATTTGACCTTGGGGTCAATAATTTTCGACCTCCAGCGCTAACCATGAAGGTCAAGGCCGATCGCCACCAAAAACTAATCAGCTGAGCGCCGGACCATATACTAGATTCCCATGAAGTTTGGAGACGATCCGATCAAAGTTACTCAAAAAATTAGTGTTTCGTCGACCTCCATGATTGGCCGCAAAGTGACCTTGACCTTTGACCTTGACCTTCAAAATTTTGTGTGCTAAAGGGTATCTCTAAAAGACTCTGATATGCGAACTTACAAGAGTTTCCAAAGGGAACTGTGCTCTACAGAGTGACCTAAACAATGCGAACTAAAGCAATACAATATACATGAAAAGTGCAGTTTTTTCGTCATAACGCCGTCAAATGACGTCACATTGTCAAACTAGTTATATGTTTGGAAAGCACTCAACAAGGGCTTCAATTTGAGGTACTACTCGATATGGTAACTGAAACTTGAAAATTTTACCTTTTGGTCAAAATTGAATGACCTTCAAAATGACCTTGAAGGTCAAGGCCGATCGACACCAAAAACTAATCAACTGAGCGCCATACCACACCCTATATACCCACCAAGTTTGGAGATCATAAGATCAAAGTTACTCAAAAAATAAGGGTTTCGTAATTTGACCTTGGGGTCAATAATTTTCGACCTCCAGCGCTAACCATGAAGGTCAAGGCCGATCGCCACCAAAAACTAATCAGCTGAGCGCCGGACCATATACTAGATTCCCATGAAGTTTGGAGACGATCCGATCAAAGTTACTCAAAAAATAAGGATTTCAACATTTGACCTTGGGGTCAATAATATTCGACCTCCAGCGCTAACCATGAAGGTCAAGGCCGATCGCCACCAAAAACTAATCAGCTGAGCGCCGGACCATATACTAGATTCCCATGAAGTTTGGAGACGATCCGATCAAAGTTACTCAAAAAATAAGGGTTTCGTCGACCTCCATGATTGACCACAAAGTGACCTTGACCTTTGACCTTGACCTTCAAAATTTTGTGTGCTGAAGGGTATCTCTATAGGACTCTGATATGCGAAGTTACATGCGAAGATATGCGAAGATATGGTACCTACGATTTCAACATTTGACCTTGGGGTCAATAATTTTCGACCTCCAGCGCTAACCATGAAGGTCAAGGCCGATCGCCACCAAAAACTAATCAGCTGAGCGCCGGACCATATACTAGATTCCCATGAAGTTTGGAGACGATCCGATCAAAGTTACTCAAAAAATAAGGGTTTCAACATTTGACCTTGGGGTCAATAATTTTCGACCTCCAGCGCTAACCATGAAGGTCAAGGCCGATCGCCACCAAAAACTAATCAGCTGAGCGCCGGACCATATACTAGATTCCCATGAAGTTTGGAGACGATCCGATCAAAGTTACTCAAAAAATAAGGGTTTCGTCGACCTCCATGATTGACCACAAAGTGACCTTGACCTTTGACCTTGACCTTCAAAATAATGTGTGCTGAAGGGTATCTCTATAGGACTCTGATATGCGAAGTTACAGGAGTTTCCAATAATAACTGTGGTCTACAGAGTGATCTAAACGTGAAAAAAAATGATTAACCACAAACAAAAAAACAAAAAAACAAACAAAAAAACAAACAAAAAAACAAACATACAAGCTGACTAATACATCTTGCAAAAACTTCGTTTTGGCAAGATAATGAACATATGTCACCCACAGGGTGAACCGTATCTTGCCATTTGACCTTGACCTTAATAATTTCGTATGGTGAATAGTATGTCTTCATGACCAACGCACATGAAATATTGAAAGATTTTGATGAGAACTGAGGAAATAATTTTTTCATGAAAATTCCGTTTTTTCGTCATGACGTCATCAAATGACGTCATAGCGTCAAACTGTTTACAGATCTGGGAAGCACTCATCAAGGGCATTCATATGAGGTATTACTCGATATGGTACCTACGATTTCAAAATTTGACCTTGGGGTCAATAATTTTCGACCTCCAGCGCTAACCATGAAGGTCAAGGCCGATCGCCACCAAAAACTAATCAGCTGAGCGCCGGACCATATACTAGATTCCCATGAAGTTTGGAGACGATCCGATCAAAGTTACTCAAAAAATAAGGGTTTCGTTGACCTCCATGATTGACCGCAAAGTGACCTTGACCTTTGACCTTGACCTTCAAAATTTTGTGTGCTGAAGGGTATCTCTATAGGACTCTGATATGCGAAGTTACAGGAGTTTCCAATAATAACTGTGGTCTACAGAGTGACCTAAACAATGCGAACTAAAGCAATACAATATACATGAAAAGTGCAGTTTTTTCGTCATAACGCCGTCAAATGACGTCACATTGTCAAACTAGTTATATGTTTGGAAAGCACTCAACAAGGGCTTCAATTTGAGGTACTACTCGATATGGTAACTGAAACTTGAAAATTTTACCTTTTGGTCAAAATTGAATGACCTTCAAAATGACCTTGAAGGTCAAGGCCGATCGACACCAAAAACTAATCAACTGAGCGCCATACCACACCCTATATACCCACCAAGTTTGGAGATCATAAGATCAAAGTTACTCAAAAAATAAGGGTTTCGTTGACCTCCATGATTGACCGCAAAGTGACCTTGACCTTTGACCTTGACCTTAATAATTTCGTATGGTGAATAGTATGTCTTCATGACCAACGCACATGAAATATTGAAAGATTTTGATGAGAACTGAGGAAATAATTTTTTCATGAAAATTCCGTTTTTTCGTCATGACGTCATCAAATGACGTCATAGCGTCAAACTGTTTACAGATCTGGGAAGCACTCATCAAGGGCATTCATATGAGGTATTACTCGATATGGTACCTACGATTTCAAAATTTGACCTTGGGGTCAATAATTTTCGACCTCCAGCGCTAACCATGAAGGTCAAGGCCGATCGCCACCAAAAACTAATCAGCTGAGCACCGGACCATATACTAGATTCCCATGAAGTTTGGAGACGATCCGATCAAAGTTACTCAAAAAATAAGGATTTCAACATTTGACCTTGGGGTCAATAATTTTCGACCTCCAGCGCTAACCATGAAGGTCAAGGCCGATCGCCACCAAAAACTAATCAGCTGAGCGCCGGACCATATACTAGATTCCCATGAAGTTTGGAGACGATCCGATCAAAGTTACTCAAAAAATAAGGGTTTTGTCGACCTCCATGATTGACCACAAAGTGACCTTGACCTTTGACCTTGACCTTCAAAATTTTGTGTGCTGAAGGGTATCTCTATAGGACTCTGATATGCGAAGTTACATGCGAAGATATGCGAAGATATGGTACCTACGATTTCAACATTTGACCTTGGGGTCAATAATTTTCGACCTCCAGCGCTAACCATGAAGGTCAAGGCCGATCGCCACCAAAAACTAATCAGCTGAGCGCCGGCCATATACTAGATTCCCATGAAGTTTGGAGACGATCCGATCAAAGTTACTCAAAAAATAAGGGTTTCAACATTTGACCTTGGGGTCAATAATTTTCGACCTCCAGCGCTAACCATGAAGGTCAAGGCCGATCGCCACCAAAAACTAATCAGCTGAGCGCCGGACCATATACTAGATTCCCATGAAGTTTGGAGACGATCCGATCAAAGTTACTCAAAAAATAAGGGTTTCGTCGACCTCCATGATTGACCACAAAGTGACCTTGACCTTTGACCTTGACCTTCAAAATTTTGTGTGCTGAAGGGTATCTCTATAGGACTCTGATATGCGAAGTTACAGGAGTTTCCAATAATAACTGTGGTCTACAGAGTGATCTAAACGTGAAAAAAAATGATTAACCACAAACAAAAAAACAAAAAAACAAACAAATGAACATATGTCACCCACAGGGTGAACCGTATCTTGCCATTTGACCTTGACCTTAATAATTTCGTATGGTGAATAGTATGTCTTCATGACCAACGCACATGAAATATTGAAAGATTTTGATGAGAACTGAGGAAATAATTTTTTCATGAAAATTCCGTTTTTTCGTCATGACGTCATCAAATGACGTCATAGCGTCAAACTGTTTACAGATCTGGGAAGCACTCATCAAGGGCATTCATATGAGGTATTACTCGATATGGTACCTACGATTTCAAAATTTGACCTTGGGGTCAATAATTTTCGACCTCCAGCGCTAACCATGAAGGTCAAGGCCGATCGCCACCAAAAACTAATCAGCTGAGCGCCGGACCATATACTAGATTCCCATGAAGTTTGGAGACGATCCGATCAAAGTTACTCAAAAAATAAGGGTTTCGTTGACCTCCATGATTGACCGCAAAGTGACCTTGACCTTTGACCTTGACCTTCAAAATTTTGTGTGCTGAAGGGTATCTCTATAGGACTCTGATATGCGAAGTTACAGGAGTTTCCAATAATAACTGTGGTCTACAGAGTGATCTAAACGTGAAAAAAAAATGATTAACCACAAACAAAAAAAAACAAACAAAAAAAACATATGTCACCCACAGGGTGAACCGTATCTTGCCAAAATGTGAACATGAGTGACTTGCTTCAGGTCACACTGAGGTGAACAGAACTGCTATCCACTAGAAGCGACTCTTTGAGGAATGTCTGCCCACGAGATATTGAAAGATTTTGATGAGAACTGAGGAAATAATTGTTTCATGAAAATTCCGTTTTTTCGTCATGACGTCATCAAATGACGTCATAGCGTCAAACTGTTTACAGATCTGGGAAGCAGTCATCAAGGGCATTCATATGAGGTATTACTCGATATGGTACCTACGATTTCAAAATTTGACCTTGGGGTCAATAATTTTCGACCTCCAGCGCTAACCATGAAGGTCAAGGCCGATCGCCACCAAAAACAAATCAGCTGAGCGCCGGACCATATACTAGATTGCCATGAAGTTTGGAGACGATCCGATCAAAGTTACTCAAAAAATAAGGATTTCAACATTTGACCTTGGGGTCAATAATTTTCGACCTCCAGCGCTAACCATGAAGGTCAAGGCCGATCGCCACCAAAAACTAATCAGCTGAGCGCCGGACCATATACTAGATTCCCATGAAGTTTGGAGACGATCCGATCAAAGTTACTCAAAAAATAAGGGTTTCGTCGACCTCCATGATTGACCACAAAGTGACCTTGACCTTTGACCTTGACCTTCAAAATTTTGTGTGCTGAAGGGTATCTCTATAGGACTCTGATATGCGAAGTTACAGGAGTTTCCAATAATAACTGTGGTCTACAGAGTGATCTAAACGTGAAAAAAAAATGATTAACCACAAACAAACAAACAAAAAAATAAACATATGTCACCCACAGGGTGAACCGTATCTTGCCATTTGACATTGACCTTAATAATTTCGTATGGTGAATAGTATGTCTTCATGACCAACGCACATGAAATATTGAAAGATTTTGATGAGAACTGAGGAAATAATTTTTTCATGAAAATTCCGTTTTTTCGTCATGACGTCATCAAATGACGTCATAGCGTCAAACTGTTTACAGATCTGGGAAGCACTCATCAAGGGCATTCATATGAGGTATTACTCGATATGGTACCTACGATTTCAAAATTTGACCTTGGGGTCAATAATTTTCGACCTCCAGCGCTAACCATGAAGGTCAAGGCCGATCGCCACCAAAAACTAATCAGCTGAGCGCCGGACCATATACTAGATTCCCATGAAGTTTGGAGACGATCCGATCAAAGTTACTCAAAAAATTAGTGTTTCGTCGACCTCCATGATTGGCCGCAAAGTGACCTTGACCTTTGACCTTGACCTTCAAAATTTTGTGTGCTAAAGGGTATCTCTAAAAGACTCTGATATGCGAACTTACAAGAGTTTCCAAAGGGAACTGTGCTCTACAGAGTGACCTAAACAATGCGAACTAAAGCAATACAATATACATGAAAAGTGCAGTTTTTTCGTCATAACGCCGTCAAATGACGTCACATTGTCAAACTAGTTATATGTTTGGAAAGCACTCAACAAGGGCTTCAATTTGAGGTACTACTCGATATGGTAACTGAAACTTGAAAATTTTACCTTTTGGTCAAAATTGAATGACCTTCAAAATGACCTTGAAGGTCAAGGCCGATCGACACCAAAAACTAATCAACTGAGCGCCATACCACACCCTATATACCCACCAAGTTTGGAGATCATAAGATCAAAGTTACTCAAAAAATAAGGGTTTCGTAATTTGACCTTGGGGTCAATAATTTTCGACCTCCAGCGCTAACCATGAAGGTCAAGGCCGATCGCCACCAAAAACTAATCAGCTGAGCGCCGGACCATATACTAGATTCCCATGAAGTTTGGAGACGATCCGATCAAAGTTACTCAAAAAATAAGGATTTCAACATTTGACCTTGGGGTCAATAATATTCGACCTCCAGCGCTAACCATGAAGGTCAAGGCCGATCGCCACCAAAAACTAATCAGCTGAGCGCCGGACCATATACTAGATTCCCATGAAGTTTGGAGACGATCCGATCAAAGTTACTCAAAAAATAAGGGTTTCGTCGACCTCCATGATTGACCACAAAGTGACCTTGACCTTTGACCTTGACCTTCAAAATTTTGTGTGCTGAAGGGTATCTCTATAGGACTCTGATATGCGAAGTTACATGCGAAGATATGCGAAGATATGGTACCTACGATTTCAACATTTGACCTTGGGGTCAATAATTTTCGACCTCCAGCGCTAACCATGAAGGTCAAGGCCGATCGCCACCAAAAACTAATCAGCTGAGCGCCGGACCATATACTAGATTCCCATGAAGTTTGGAGACGATCCGATCAAAGTTACTCAAAAAATAAGGGTTTCAACATTTGACCTTGGGGTCAATAATTTTCGACCTCCAGCGCTAACCATGAAGGTCAAGGCCGATCGCCACCAAAAACTAATCAGCTGAGCGCCGGACCATATACTAGATTCCCATGAAGTTTGGAGACGATCCGATCAAAGTTACTCAAAAAATAAGGGTTTCGTCGACCTCCATGATTGACCACAAAGTGACCTTGACCTTTGACCTTGACCTTCAAAATAATGTGTGCTGAAGGGTATCTCTATAGGACTCTGATATGCGAAGTTACAGGAGTTTCCAATAATAACTGTGGTCTACAGAGTGATCTAAACGTGAAAAAAAATGATTAACCACAAACAAAAAAACAAAAAAACAAACAAAAAAACAAACAAAAAAACAAACATACAAGCTGACTAATACATCTTGCAAAAACTTCGTTTTGGCAAGATAATGAACATATGTCACCCACAGGGTGAACCGTATCTTGCCATTTGACCTTGACCTTAATAATTTCGTATGGTGAATAGTATGTCTTCATGACCAACGCACATGAAATATTGAAAGATTTTGATGAGAACTGAGGAAATAATTTTTTCATGAAAATTCCGTTTTTTCGTCATGACGTCATCAAATGACGTCATAGCGTCAAACTGTTTACAGATCTGGGAAGCACTCATCAAGGGCATTCATATGAGGTATTACTCGATATGGTACCTACGATTTCAAAATTTGACCTTGGGGTCAATAATTTTCGACCTCCAGCGCTAACCATGAAGGTCAAGGCCGATCGCCACCAAAAACTAATCAGCTGAGCGCCGGACCATATACTAGATTCCCATGAAGTTTGGAGACGATCCGATCAAAGTTACTCAAAAAATAAGGGTTTCGTTGACCTCCATGATTGACCGCAAAGTGACCTTGACCTTTGACCTTGACCTTCAAAATTTTGTGTGCTGAAGGGTATCTCTATAGGACTCTGATATGCGAAGTTACAGGAGTTTCCAATAATAACTGTGGTCTACAGAGTGACCTAAACAATGCGAACTAAAGCAATACAATATACATGAAAAGTGCAGTTTTTTCGTCATAACGCCGTCAAATGACGTCACATTGTCAAACTAGTTATATGTTTGGAAAGCACTCAACAAGGGCTTCAATTTGAGGTACTACTCGATATGGTAACTGAAACTTGAAAATTTTACCTTTTGGTCAAAATTGAATGACCTTCAAAATGACCTTGAAGGTCAAGGCCGATCGACACCAAAAACTAATCAACTGAGCGCCATACCACACCCTATATACCCACCAAGTTTGGAGATCATAAGATCAAAGTTACTCAAAAAATAAGGGTTTCGTTGACCTCCATGATTGACCGCAAAGTGACCTTGACCTTTGACCTTGACCTTAATAATTTCGTATGGTGAATAGTATGTCTTCATGACCAACGCACATGAAATATTGAAAGATTTTGATGAGAACTGAGGAAATAATTTTTTCATGAAAATTCCGTTTTTTCGTCATGACGTCATCAAATGACGTCATAGCGTCAAACTGTTTACAGATCTGGGAAGCACTCATCAAGGGCATTCATATGAGGTATTACTCGATATGGTACCTACGATTTCAAAATTTGACCTTGGGGTCAATAATTTTCGACCTCCAGCGCTAACCATGAAGGTCAAGGCCGATCGCCACCAAAAACTAATCAGCTGAGCACCGGACCATATACTAGATTCCCATGAAGTTTGGAGACGATCCGATCAAAGTTACTCAAAAAATAAGGATTTCAACATTTGACCTTGGGGTCAATAATTTCCGACCTCCAGCGCTAACCATGAAGGTCAAGGCCGATCGCCACCAAAAACTAATCAGCTGAGCGCCGGACCATATACTAGATTCCCATGAAGTTTGGAGACGATCCGATCAAAGTTACTCAAAAAATAAGGGTTTTGTCGACCTCCATGATTGACCACAAAGTGACCTTGACCTTTGACCTTGACCTTCAAAATTTTGTGTGCTGAAGGGTATCTCTATAGGACTCTGATATGCGAAGTTACATGCGAAGATATGCGAAGATATGGTACCTACGATTTCAACATTTGACCTTGGGGTCAATAATTTTCGACCTCCAGCGCTAACCATGAAGGTCAAGGCCGATCGCCACCAAAAACTAATCAGCTGAGCGCCGGCCATATACTAGATTCCCATGAAGTTTGGAGACGATCCGATCAAAGTTACTCAAAAAATAAGGGTTTCAACATTTGACCTTGGGGTCAATAATTTTCGACCTCCAGCGCTAACCATGAAGGTCAAGGCCGATCGCCACCAAAAACTAATCAGCTGAGCGCCGGACCATATACTAGATTCCCATGAAGTTTGGAGACGATCCGATCAAAGTTACTCAAAAAATAAGGGTTTCGTCGACCTCCATGATTGACCACAAAGTGACCTTGACCTTTGACCTTGACCTTCAAAATTTTGTGTGCTGAAGGGTATCTCTATAGGACTCTGATATGCGAAGTTACAGGAGTTTCCAATAATAACTGTGGTCTACAGAGTGATCTAAACGTGAAAAAAAATGATTAACCACAAACAAAAAAACAAAAAAACAAACAAATGAACATATGTCACCCACAGGGTGAACCGTATCTTGCCATTTGACCTTGACCTTAATAATTTCGTATGGTGAATAGTATGTCTTCATGACCAACGCACATGAAATATTGAAAGATTTTGATGAGAACTGAGGAAATAATTTTTTCATGAAAATTCCGTTTTTTCGTCATGACGTCATCAAATGACGTCATAGCGTCAAACTGTTTACAGATCTGGGAAGCACTCATCAAGGGCATTCATATGAGGTATTACTCGATATGGTACCTACGATTTCAAAATTTGACCTTGGGGTCAATAATTTTCGACCTCCAGCGCTAACCATGAAGGTCAAGGCCGATCGCCACCAAAAACTAATCAGCTGAGCGCCGGACCATATACTAGATTCCCATGAAGTTTGGAGACGATCCGATCAAAGTTACTCAAAAAATAAGGGTTTCGTTGACCTCCATGATTGACCGCAAAGTGACCTTGACCTTTGACCTTGACCTTCAAAATTTTGTGTGCTGAAGGGTATCTCTATAGGACTCTGATATGCGAAGTTACAGGAGTTTCCAATAATAACTGTGGTCTACAGAGTGATCTAAACGTGAAAAAAAAATGATTAACCACAAACAAAAAAAAACAAACAAAAAAAACATATGTCACCCACAGGGTGAACCGTATCTTGCCAAAATGTGAACATGAGTGACTTGCTTCAGGTCACACTGAGGTGAACAGAACTGCTATCCACTAGAAGCGACTCTTTGAGGAATGTCTGCCCACGAGATATTGAAAGATTTTGATGAGAACTGAGGAAATAATTGTTTCATGAAAATTCCGTTTTTTCGTCATGACGTCATCAAATGACGTCATAGCGTCAAACTGTTTACAGATCTGGGAAGCACTCATCAAGGGCATTCATATGAGGTATTACTCGATATGGTACCTACGATTTCAAAATTTGACCTTGGGGTCAATAATTTTCGACCTCCAGCGCTAACCATGAAGGTCAAGGCCGATCGCCACCAAAAACAAATCAGCTGAGCGCCGGACCATATACTAGATTGCCATGAAGTTTGGAGACGATCCGATCAAAGTTACTCAAAAAATAAGGATTTCAACATTTGACCTTGGGGTCAATAATTTTCGACCTCCAGCGCTAACCATGAAGGTCAAGGCCGATCGCCACCAAAAACTAATCAGCTGAGCGCCGGACCATATACTAGATTCCCATGAAGTTTGGAGACGATCCGATCAAAGTTACTCAAAAAATAAGGGTTTCGTCGACCTCCATGATTGACCACAAAGTGACCTTGACCTTTGACCTTGACCTTCAAAATTTTGTGTGCTGAAGGGTATCTCTATAGGACTCTGATATGCGAAGTTACAGGAGTTTCCAATAATAACTGTGGTCTACAGAGTGATCTAAACGTGAAAAAAAATGATTAACCACAAACAAAAAAACAAAAAAATAAACCTATGTCACCCACAGGGTGAACCGTATCTTGCCAAAATGTGAACATGAGTGACTTGCTTCAGGTCACACTGAGGTGAACAGAACTGCTATCCACTAGAAGCGACTCTTTGAGGAATGTCTGCCCACGAGATATTGAAAGATTTTGATGAGAACTGAGGAAATAATTTTTTCATGAAAATTCCGTTTTTTCGTCATGACGTCATCAAATGACGTCATAGCGTCAAACTGTTTACAGATCTGGGAAGCACTCATCAAGGGCATTCATATGAGGTATTACTCGATATGGTACCTACGATTTCAAAATTTGACCTTGGGGTCAATAATTTTCGACCTCCAGCGCTAACCATGAAGGTCAAGGCCGATCGCCACCAAAAACTAATCAGCTGAGCGCCGGACCATATACTAGATTCCCATGAAGTTTGGAGACGATCCGATCAAAGTTACTCAAAAAATAACGATTTCAACATTTGACCTTGGGGTCAATAATTTTCGACCTCCAGCGCTAACCATGAAGGTCAAGGCCGATCACCACCAAAAACTAATCAGCTGAGCGCCGGACCATATACTAGATTCCCATGAAGTTTGGAGACGATCCGATCAAAGTTACTCAAAAAATAAGGGTTTCGTCGACCTCCATGATTGACCACAAAGTGACCTTGACCTTTGACCTTGACCTTCAAAATTTTGTGTGCTGAAGGGTATCTCTATAGGACTCTGATATGCGAAGTTACAGGAGTTTCCAATAATAACTGTGGTCTACAGAGTGATCTGAAGGTCAAGGTCAAAGGTCAAGGTCGACCTCCAGCGCTAACCATGAAGGTCAAGGCCGATCGCCACAAAAAACTAATCAGCTGAGCGCCGGACCATATACTAGATTCCCATGAAGTTTGGAGACGATCCGATCAAAGTTACTCAAAAAATAACGATTTCAACATTTGACCTTGGGGTCAATAATTTTCGACCTCCAGCGCTAACCATGAAGGTCAAGGCCGATCGCCACCAAAAACTAATCAGCTGAGCGCCGGACCATATACTAGATTCCCATGAAGTTTGGAGACGATCCGATCAAAGTTACTCAAAAAATAAGGGTTTCGTCGATCTCCATGATTGACCACAAAGTGACCTTGACCTTTGACCTTGACCTTCAAAATTTTGGGTGCTGAAGGGTATCTCTATAGGACTCTGATATGCGAAGTTACAGGAGTTTCCAATAATAACTGTGGTCTACAGAGTGATCTAAACGTGGAAAAAAAATGATTAACCACAAACAAAAAAACAAAAAAATAAAACATCACCCACAGGGTGAACCGTATCTTGCCAGGGTTTCGTTGACCTCCATGATTGACCGCAAAGTGACCTTGACCTTTGACCTTGACCTTAATAATTTCGTATGGTGAATAGTATGTCTTCATGACCAACGCACATGAAATATTGAAAGATTTTGATGAGAACTGAGGAAATAATTTTTTCATGAAAATTCCGTTTTTTCGTCATGACGTCATCAAATGACGTCATAGCGTCAAACTGTTTACAGATCTGGGAAGCACTCATCAAGGGCATTCATATGAGGTATTACTCGATATGGTAACTGAAACTTGAAAATTTTACCTTTTGGTCAAAATTGAATGACCTTCAAAATGACCTTGAAGGTCAAGGCCGATCGACACCAAAAACTAATCAACTGAGCGCCATACCACACCCTATATACCCACCAAGTTTGGAGATCATAAGATCAAAGTTACTCAAAAAATAAGGGTTTCGTAATTTGACCTTGGGGTCAATAATTTTCGACCTCCAGCGCTAACCATGAAGGTCAAGGCCGATCGCCACCAAAAACTAATCAGCTGAGCGCCGGACCATATACTAGATTCCCATGAAGTTTGGAGACGATCCGATGAAAGTTACTCAAAAAATAAGGGTTTCGTCGACCTCCATGATTGACCACAAAGTGACCTTGACCTTTGACCTTGACCTTCAAAATTTTGTGTGCTGAAGGGTATCTCTATAGGACTCTGATATGCGAAGTTACATGCGAACATATGCGAAGATATGGTACCTACGATTTCAACATTTGACCTTGGGGTCAATAATTTTCGACCTGCAGCGCTAACCATGAAGGTCAAGGCCGATCGCCACCAAAAACTAATCAGCTGAGCGCCGGACCATATACTAGATTCCCATGAAGTTTGGAGACGATCCGATCAAAGTTACTCAAAAAATAAGGGTTTCAACATTTGACCTTGGGGTCAATAATTTTCGACCTCCAGCGCTAACCATGAAGGTCAAGGCCGATCGCCACCAAAAACTAATCAGCTGAGCGCCGGACCATATACTAGATTCCCATGAAGTTTGGAGACGATCCGATCAAAGTTACTCAAAAAATAAGGGTTTCAACATTTGACCTTGGGGTCAATAATTTTCGACCTCCAGCGCTAACCATGAAGGTCAAGGCCGATCGCCACCAAAAACTAATCAGCTGAGCGCCGGACCATATACTAGATTCCCATGAAGTTTGGAGACGATCCGATCAAAGTTACTCAAAAAATAAGGGTTTCGTCGACCTCCATGATTGACCACAAAGTGACCTTGACCTTTGACCTTGACCTTCAAAATTTTGTGTGCTGAAGGGTATCTCTATCGGACTCTGATATGCGAAGTTACAGGAGTTTCCAATAATAACTGTGGTCTACAGAGTGATCTAAACGTGGAAAAAAAATGATTAACCACAAACAAAAAAACAAAAAAACAAAAAAACAAACAAAAAAACAAACATACAAGCTGACTAATACATCTTGCAAAAACTTCGTTTTGGCAAGATAAAAAACAAACAAAAAAACAAACATACAAGCTGACTAATACATCTTGCAAAAACTTCGTTTTGGCAAGATAAAAAACAAACAAAAAAACAAACATACAAGCTGACTAATACATCTTGCAAAAACTTCGTTTTGGCAAGATAAAAACAAATATACAAGCTGACTAATACATCTTGCAAAAACTTCGTTTTGGCAAGATAACAAACAAAAAAACAAACAAATAAAACATCACCCACAGGGTGAACCGTATCTTGCCAGGGTTTCGTTGACCTCCATGATTGACCGCAAAGTGACCTTGACCTTTGACCTTGACCTTAATAATTTCGTATGGTGAATAGTATGTCTTCATGACCAACGCACATGAAATATTGAAAGATTTTGATGAGAACTGAGGAAATAATTTTTTCATGAAAATTCCGTTTTTTCGTCATGACGTCATCAAATGACGTCATAGCGTCAAACTGTTTACAGATCTGGGAAGCACTCATCAAGGGCATTCATATGAGGTATTACTCGATATGGTACCTACGATTTCAAAATTTGACCTTGGGGTCAATAATTTTCGACCTCCAGCGCTAACCATGAAGGTCAAGGCCGATCGCCACCAAAAACTAATCAGCTGAGCGCCGGACCATATACTAGATTCCCATGAAGTTTGGAGACGATCCGATCAAAGTTACTCAAAAAATAAGGATTTCAACATTTGACCTTGGGGTCAATAATTTTCGACCTCCAGCGCTAACCCTGAAGGTCAAGGCCGATCGCCACCAAAAACTAATCAGCTGAGCGCCGGACCATATACTAGATTCCCATGAAGTTTGGAGACGATCCGATCAAAGTTACTCAAAAAATAAGGGTTTCGTCGACCTCCATGATTGACCACAAAGTGACCTTGACCTTTGACCTTGACCTTCAAAATTTTGTGTGCTGAAGGGTATCTCTATAGGACTCTGATATGCGAAGTTACATGCGAAGATATGCGAAGATATGGTACCTACGATTTCAACATTTGACCTTGGGGTCAATAATTTTCGACCTCCAGCGCTAACCATGAAGGTCAAGGCCGATCGCCACCAAAAACTAATCAGCTGAGCGCCGGACCATATACTAGATTCCCATGAAGTTTGGAGACGATCCGATCAAAGTTACTCAAAAAATAAGGGTTTCAACATTTGACCTTGGGGTCAATAATTTTCGACCTCCAGCGCTAACCATGAAGGTCAAGGCCGATCGCCACCAAAAACTAATCAGCTGAGCGCCGGACCATATACTAGATTCCCATGAAGTTTGGAGACGATCCGATCAAAGTTACTCAAAAAATAAGGGTTTCGTCGACCTCCACGATTGACCACAAAGTGACCTTGACCTTTGACCTTGACCTTCAAAATTTTGTGTGCTGAAGGGTATCTCTATAGGACTCTGATATGCGAAGTTACAGGAGTTTCCAATAATAACTGTGGTCTACAGAGTGATCTAAACGTGGAAAAAAAAGATTAACCACAAACAAAAAAACAAAAAAACAAACAAAAAAACAAACAAAAAAACAAACATACAAGCTGACTAATACATCTTGCAAAAACTTCGTTTTGGCAAGATAAAAAACAAACATACAAGCTGACTAATACATCTTGCAAAAACTTCGTTTTGGCAAGATAAAAACAAACATACAAGCTGACTAATACATCTTGCAAAAACTTCGTTTTGGCAAGATAAAAAAACAAACAAATATACAAGCTGACTAATACATCTTGCAAAAACTTCGTTTTGGCAAGATAATAAAAATCACCCACAGGGTGAACCGTATCTTGCCAAAATGTGAAAATTCCGTTTTTTCGTCATGACGTCATCAAATGACGTCATAGCGTCAAACTGTTTACAGATCTGGGAAGCACTCATCAAGGGCATTCATATGAGGTATTACTCGATATGGTACCTACGATTTCAAAATTTGACCTTGGGGTCAATAATTTTCGACCTCCAGCGCTAACCATGAAGGTCAAGGCCGATCGCCACCAAAAACTAATCAGCTGAGCGCCGGACCATATACTAGATTCCCATGAAGTTTGGAGACGATCCGATCAAAGTTACTCAAAAAATTAGTGTTTCGTCGACCTCCATGATTGGCCGCAAAGTGACCTTGACCTTTGACCTTGACCTTCATAATTTTGTGTGCTAAAGGGTATCTCTAAAAGACTCTGATATGCGAACTTACAAGAGTTTCCAAAGGGAACTGTGCTCTACAGAGTGACCTAAACAATGCGAACTAAAGCAATACAATATACATGAAAAGTGCAGTTTTTTCGTCATAACGCCGTCAAATGACGTCACATTGTCAAACTAGTTATATGTTTGGAAAGCACTCAACAAGGGCTTCAATTTGAGGTACTACTCGATATGGTAACTGAAACTTGAAAATTTTACCTTTTGGTCAAAATTGAATGACCTTCAAAATGACCTTGAAGGTCAAGGCCGATCGACACCAAAAACTAATCAGCTGAGCGCCATACCACACCCTATATACCCACCAAGTTTGGAGATCATAAGATCAAAGTTACTAAAAAAATAAGGGTTTCGTTGACCTCCATGATTGACCGCAAAGTGACCTTGACCTTTGACCTTGACCTTCAAAATTTTGTGTGCTGAAGGGTATCTCTATAGGACTCTGATATGCGAAGTTACAGGAGTTTCCAATAATAACTGTGGTCTACAGAGTGATCTAAACGTGAAAAAAAAATGATTAACCACAAACAAAAAAACAAACAAAAAAAACATATGTCACCCACAGGGTGAACCGTATCTTGCCAAAATGTGAACATGAGTGACTTGCTTCAGGTCACACTGAGGTGAACAGAACTGCTATCCACTAGAAGCGACTCTTTGAGGAATGTCTGCCCACGAGATATTGAAAGATTTTGATGAGAACTGAGGAAATAATTGTTTCATGAAAATTCCGTTTTTTCGTCATGACGTCATCAAATGACGTCACAGCGTCAAACTGTTTACAGATCTGGGAAGCACTCATCAAGGGCATTCATATGAGGTATTACTCGATATGGTACCTACGATTTCAAAATTTGACCTTGGGGTCAATAATTTTCGACCTCCAGCGCTAACCATGAAGGTCAAGGCCGATCGCCACCAAAAACTAATCAGCTGAGCGCCGGACCATATACTAGATTCCCATGAAGTTTGGAGACGATCCGATCAAAGTTACTCAAAAAATAAGGATTTCAACATTTGACCTTGGGGTCAATAATTTTCGACCTCCAGCGCTAACCATGAAGGTCAAGGCCGATCGCCACCAAAAACTAATCAGCTGAGCGCCGGACCATATACTAGATTCCCATGAAGTTTGGAGACGATCCGATCAAAGTTACTCAAAAAATAAGGGTTTCGTCGACCTCCATGATTGACCACAAAGTGACCTTGACCTTTGACCTTGACCTTCAAAATTTTGTGTGCTGAAGGGTATCTCTATAGGACTCTGATATGCGAAGTTACATGCGAAGATATGCGAAGATATGGTACCTACGATTTCAACATTTGACCTTGGGGTCAATAATTTTCGACCTCCAGCGCTAACCATGAAGGTCAAGGCCGATCGCCACCAATAACTAATCAGCTGAGCACCGGACCATATACTAGATTCCCATGAAGTTTGGAGACGATCCGATCAAAGTTACTCAAAAAATAAGGGTTTCAACATTTGACCTTGGGGTCAATAATTTTCGACCTCCAGCGCTAACCATGAAGGTCAAGGCCGATCGCCACCAAAAACTAATCAGCTGAGCGCCGGACCATATACTAGATTCCCATGAAGTTTGGAGACGATCCGATCAAAGTTACTCAAAAAATAAGGGTTTCGTCGACCTCCATGATTGACCACAAAGTGACCTTGACCTTTGACCTTGACCTTCAAAATTTTGTGTGCTGAAGGGTATCTCTATAGGACTCTGATATGCGAAGTTACAGGAGTTTCCAATAATAACTGTGGTCTACAGAGTGATCTAAACGTGGAAAAAAAATGATTAACCACAAACAAAAAAACAAAAAAACAAACAAAATGAACAAATGTCACCCACAGGGTGAACCGTATCTTGCCATTTGACCTTGACCTTAATAATTTCGTATGGTGAATAGTATGTCTTCATGACCAACGCACATGAAATATTGAAAGATTTTGATGAGAACTGAGGAAATAATTTTTTCATGAAAATTCCGTTTTTTCGTCATGACGTCATCAAATGACGTCATAGCGTCAAACTGTTTACAGATCTGGGAAGCACTCATCAAGGGCATTCATATGAGGTATTACTCGATATGGTACCTACGATTTCAAAATTTGACCTTGGGGTCAATAATTTTCGACCTCCAGCGCTAACCATGAAGGTCAAGGCCGATCGCCACCAAAAACTAATCAGCTGAGCGCCGGACCATATACTAGATTCCCATGAAGTTTGGAGACGATCCGATCAAAGTTACTCAAAAAATTAGTGTTTCGTCGACCTCCATGATTGACCACAAAGTGACCTTGACCTTTGACCTTGACCTTCAAAATTTTGTGTGCTGAAGGGTATCTCTATAGGACTCTGATATGCGAAGTTACAGGAGTTTCCAATAATAACTGTGGTCTACAGAGTGATCTAAACGTGAAAAAAAATGATTAACCACAAACAAACAAAAAAATGAACATATGTCACGCACAGGGTGAACCGTATCTTGCCATTTGACCTTGACCTTAATAATTTCGTATGGTGAATAGTATGTCTTCATGACCAACGCACATGAAATATTGAAAGATTTTGATGAGAACTGAGGAAATAATTTTTTCATGAAAATTCCGTTTTTTCGTCATGACGTCATCAAATGACGTCATAGCGTCAAACTGTTTACAGATCTGGGAAGCACTCATCAAGGGCATTCATATGAGGTATTACTCGATATGGTACCTACGATTTCAAAATTTGACCTTGGGGTCAATAATTTTCGACCTCAGCGCTAACCATGAACGTCAAGGCCGTTCGCCACCAAAAACTGATCAGCTGTGCACTAGACCATATACTACAATATTGTAAAGTTTCGAGCTGATTTGACTAACAATACTCAAAAAATAAGGGTTTCGTTGACCTCCATGATTGACCGCAAAGTGACCTTGACCTTTGACCTTGACCTTCATAATTTTGTGTGCTAAAGGGTATCTCTAAAAGACTCTGATATGCGAACTTACAAGAGTTTCCAAAGGGAACTGTGCTCTACAGAGTGACCTAAACAATGCGAACTAAAGCAATACAATATACATGAAAAGTGCAGTTTTTTCGTCATAACGCCGTCAAATGACGTCACATTGTCAAACTAGTTATATGTTTGGAAAGCACTCAACAAGGGCTTCAATTTGAGGTACTACTCGATATGGTAACTGAAACTTGAAAATTTTACCTTTTGGTCAAAATTGAATGACCTTCAAAATGACCTTGAAGGTCAAGGCCGATCGACACCAAAAACTAATCAACTGAGCGCCATACCACACCCTATATACCCACCAAGTTTGGAGATCATAAGATCAAAGTTACTCAAAAAATAAGGGTTTCGTAATTTGACCTTGGGGTCAATAATTTTCGACCTCCAGCGCTAACCATGAAGGTCAAGGCCGATCGCCACCAAAAACGAATCAGCTGAGCGCCGGACCATATACTAGATTCCCATGAAGTTTGGAGACGATCCGATCAAAGTTACTCAAAAAATTAGTGTTTCGTCGACCTCCATGATTGACCACAAAGTGACCTTGACCTTTGACCTTGACCTTCAAAATTTTGTGTGCTGAAGGGTATCTCTATAGGACTCTGATATGCGAAGTTACAGGAGTTTCCAATAATAACTGTGGTCTACAGAGTGATCTAAACGTGAAAAAAAATGATTAACCACAAACAAAAAAACAAACAAACATACAAGCTGACTAATACATCTTGCAAAAACTTCGTTTTGGCAAGATAATGAACATATGTCACCCACAGGGTGAACCGTATCTTGCCATTTGACCTTGACCTTAATAATTTCGTATGGTGAATAGTATGTCTTCATGACCAACGCACATGAAATATTGAAAGATTTTGATGAGAACTGAGGAAATAATTTTTTCATGAAAATTCCGTTTTTTCGTCATGACGTCATCAAATGACGTCATAGCGTCAAACTGTTTACAGATCTGGGAAGCACTCATCAAGGGCATTCATATGAGGTATTACTCGATATGGTACCTACGATTTCAAAATTTGACCTTGGGGTCAATAATTTTCGACCTCCAGCGCTAACCATGAAGGTCAAGGCCGATCGCCACCAAAAAATAATCAGCTGAGCGCCGGACCATATACTAGATTCCCATGAAGATTGGAGACGATCCGATCAAAGTTACTCAAAAAATAAGGATTTCAACATTTGACCTTGGGGTCAATAATTTTCGACCTCCAGCGCTAACCATGAAGGTCAAGGCCGATCGCCACCAAAAACTAATCAGCTGAGCGCCGGACCATATACTAGATTCCCATGAAGTTTGGAGACGATCCGATCAAAGTTACTCAAAAAATAAGGGTTTCGTCCACCTCCATGATTGACCACAAAGTGACCTTGACCTTTGACCTTGACCTTCAAAATTTTGTGTGCTGAAGGGTATCTCTATAGGACTCTGATATGCGAAGTTACATGCGAAGATATGCGAAGATATGGTACCTACGATTTCAAAATTTGACCTTGGGGTCAATAATTTTCGACCTCCAGCGCTAACCATGAAGGTCAAGGCCGATCGCCACCAAAAACTAATCAGCTGAGCGCCGGACCATATACTAGATTCCCATGAAGTTTGGAGACGATCCGATCAAAGTTACTCAAAAAATAAGGGTTTCAACATTTGACCTTGGGGTCAATAATTTTCGACCTCCAGCGCTAACCATGAAGGTCAAGGCCGATCGCCACCAAAAACTAATCAGCTGAGCGCCGGACCATATACTAGATTCCCATGAAGTTTGGAGACGATCCGATCAAAGTTACTCAAAAAATAAGGGTTTCGTCGACCTCCATGATTGACCACAAAGTGACCTTGACCTTTGACCTTGACCTTCAAAATTTTGTGTGCTGAAGGGTATCTCTATAGGACTCTGATATGCGAAGTTACAGGAGTTTCCAATAATAACTGTGGTCTACAGAGTGATCTAAACGTGGAAAAAAAATGATTAACCACAAACAAAAAAACAAAAAAACAAACAAAAAAACAAACAAAAAAACAAACATACAAGCTGACTAATACATCTTGCAAAAACTTCGTTTTGGCAAGATAAAAACAAACAAAAAAACAAACATACAAGCTGACTAATACATCTTGCAAAAACTTCGTTTTGGCAAGATAAAAAACAAACATACAAGCTGACTGATACATCTTGCAAAAACTTCGTTTTGGCAAGATAATAAATTATGTCACCCACAGGGTGAACCGTATCTTGCCAAAATGTGAAAATTCCGTTTTTTCGTCATGACGTCATCAAATGACGTCATAGCGTCAAACTGTTTACAGATCTGGGAAGCACTCATCAAGGGCATTCATATGAGGTATTACTCGATATGGTACCTACGATTTCAAAATTTGACCTTGGGGTCAATAATTTTCGACCTCCAGCGCTAACCATGAAGGTCAAGGCCGATCGCCACCAAAAACTAATCAGCTGAGCGCCGGACCATATACTAGATTCCCATGAAGTTTGGAGACGATCCGATCAAAGTTACTCAAAAAATAAGGGTTTTGTCGACCTCCATGATTGACCACAAAGTGACCTTGACCTTTGACCTTGACCTTCAAAATTTTGTGTGCTGAAGGGTATCTCTATAGGACTCTGATATGCGAAGTTACATGCGAAGATATGCGAAGATATGGTACCTACGATTTCAACATTTGACCTTGGGGTCAATAATTTTCGACCTCCAGCGCTAACCATGAAGGTCAAGGCCGATCGCCACCAAAAACTAATCAGCTGAGCGCCGGACCATATACTAGATTCCCATGAAGTTTGGAGACGATCCGATCAAAGTTACTCAAAAAATAAGGGTTTCAACATTTGACCTTGGGGTCAATAATTTTCGACCTCCAGCGCTAACCATGAAGGTCAAGGCCGATCGCCACCAAAAACTAATCAGCTGAGCGCCGGACGATATACTAGATTCCCATGAAGTTTGGAGACGATCCGATCAAAGTTACTCAAAAAATAAGGGTTTCGTCGACCTCCATGATTGACCACAAAGTGACCTTGACCTTTGACCTTGACCTTCAAAATTTTGTGTGCTGAAGGGTATCTCTATAGGACTCTGATCTGCGAAGTTACAGGAGTTTCCAATAATAACTGTGGTCTACAGAGTGATCTAAACGTGAAAAAAAATGATTAACCACAAACAAAAAAACAAACAAACATACAAGCTGACTAATACATCTTGCAAAAACTTCGTTTTGGCAAGATAATGAACATATGTCACCCACAGGGTGAACCGTATCTTGCCATTTGACCTTGACCTTAATAATTTCGTATGGTGAATAGTATGTCTTCATGACCAACGCACATGAAATATTGAAAGATTTTGATGAGAACTGAGGAAATAATTTTTTCATGAAAATTCCGTTTTTTCGTCATGACGTCATCAAATGACGTCATAGCGTCAAACTGTTTACAGATCTGGGAAGCACTCATCAAGGGCATTCATATGAGGTATTACTCGATA
This sequence comes from Myxine glutinosa, assembly GCF_964187855.1. NCBI lineage: Eukaryota > Metazoa > Chordata > Myxini > Myxiniformes > Myxinidae > Myxine > Myxine glutinosa. The sequence continues at coordinate 107,839,044 of NC_136264.1, forward strand.
TGGTACCTACGATTTCAAAATTTGACCTTGGGGTCAATAATTTTCGACCTCCAGCGCTAACCATGAAGGTCAAGGCCGATCGCCACCAAAAAATAATCAGCTGAGCGCCGGACCATATACTAGATTCCCATGAAGATTGGAGACGATCCGATCAAAGTTACTCAAAAAATAAGGATTTCAACATTTGACCTTGGGGTCAATAATTTTCGACCTCCAGCGCTAACCATGAAGGTCAAGGCCGATCGCCACCAAAAACTAATCAGCTGAGCGCCGGACCATATACTAGATTCCCATGAAGTTTGGAGACGATCCGATCAAAGTTACTCAAAAAATAAGGGTTTCGTCCACCTCCATGATTGACCACAAAGTGACCTTGACCTTTGACCTTGACCTTCAAAATTTTGTGTGCTGAAGGGTATCTCTATAGGACTCTGATATGCGAAGTTACATGCGAAGATATGCGAAGATATGGTACCTACGATTTCAAAATTTGACCTTGGGGTCAATAATTTTCGACCTCCAGCGCTAACCATGAAGGTCAAGGCCGATCGCCACCAAAAACTAATCAGCTGAGCGCCGGACCATATACTAGATTCCCATGAAGTTTGGAGACGATCCGATCAAAGTTACTCAAAAAATAAGGGTTTCAACATTTGACCTTGGGGTCAATAATTTTCGACCTCCAGCGCTAACCATGAAGGTCAAGGCCGATCGCCACCAAAAACTAATCAGCTGAGCGCCGGACCATATACTAGATTCCCATGAAGTTTGGAGACGATCCGATCAAAGTTACTCAAAAAATAAGGGTTTCGTCGACCTCCATGATTGACCACAAAGTGACCTTGACCTTTGACCTTGACCTTCAAAATTTTGTGTGCTGAAGGGTATCTCTATAGGACTCTGATATGCGAAGTTACAGGAGTTTCCAATAATAACTGTGGTCTACAGAGTGATCTAAACGTGGAAAAAAAATGATTAACCACAAACAAAAAAACAAAAAAACAAACAAAAAAACAAACAAAAAAACAAACATACAAGCTGACTAATACATCTTGCAAAAACTTCGTTTTGGCAAGATAAAAACAAACAAAAAAACAAACATACAAGCTGACTAATACATCTTGCAAAAACTTCGTTTTGGCAAGATAAAAAACAAACATACAAGCTGACTGATACATCTTGCAAAAACTTCGTTTTGGCAAGATAATAAATTATGTCACCCACAGGGTGAACCGTATCTTGCCAAAATGTGAAAATTCCGTTTTTTCGTCATGACGTCATCAAATGACGTCATAGCGTCAAACTGTTTACAGATCTGGGAAGCACTCATCAAGGGCATTCATATGAGGTATTACTCGATATGGTACCTACGATTTCAAAATTTGACCTTGGGGTCAATAATTTTCGACCTCCAGCGCTAACCATGAAGGTCAAGGCCGATCGCCACCAAAAACTAATCAGCTGAGCGCCGGACCATATACTAGATTCCCATGAAGTTTGGAGACGATCCGATCAAAGTTACTCAAAAAATAAGGGTTTTGTCGACCTCCATGATTGACCACAAAGTGACCTTGACCTTTGACCTTGACCTTCAAAATTTTGTGTGCTGAAGGGTATCTCTATAGGACTCTGATATGCGAAGTTACATGCGAAGATATGCGAAGATATGGTACCTACGATTTCAACATTTGACCTTGGGGTCAATAATTTTCGACCTCCAGCGCTAACCATGAAGGTCAAGGCCGATCGCCACCAAAAACTAATCAGCTGAGCGCCGGACCATATACTAGATTCCCATGAAGTTTGGAGACGATCCGATCAAAGTTACTCAAAAAATAAGGGTTTCAACATTTGACCTTGGGGTCAATAATTTTCGACCTCCAGCGCTAACCATGAAGGTCAAGGCCGATCGCCACCAAAAACTAATCAGCTGAGCGCCGGACCATATACTAGATTCCCATGAAGTTTGGAGACGATCCGATCAAAGTTACTCAAAAAATAAGGGTTTCGTCGACCTCCATGATTGACCACAAAGTGACCTTGACCTTTGACCTTGACCTTCAAAATTTTGTGTGCTGAAGGGTATCTCTATAGGACTCTGATCTGCGAAGTTACAGGAGTTTCCAATAATAACTGTGGTCTACAGAGTGATCTAAACGTGAAAAAAAATGATTAACCACAAACAAAAAAACAAAAAAATAAACATATGTCACCCACAGGGTGAACCGTATCTTGCCAAGTGACCTTGACCTTTGACCTTGACCTTCATAATTTTGTGTGCTAAAGGGTATCTCTAAAAGACTCTGATATGCGAACTTACAAGAGTTTCCAAAGGGAACTGTGCTCTACAGAGTGACCTAAACAATGCGAACTAAAGCAATACAATATACATGAAAAGTGCCGTTTTTTCGTCATAACGCCGTCAAATGACGTCACATTGTCAAACTAGTTATATGTTTGGAAAGCACTCAACAAGGGCTTCAATTTGAGGTACTACTCGATATGGTAACTGAAACTTGAAAATTTTACCTTTTGGTCAAAATTGAATGACCTTCAAAATGACCTTGAAGGTCAAGGCCGATCGACACCAAAAACTAATCAGCTGAGCGCCATACCACACCCTATATACCCACCAAGTTTGGAGATCATAAGATCAAAGTTACTCAAAAAATAAGGGTTTCGTTGACCTCCATGATTGACCCAATTGAATGACCTTCAAAATGACCTTGAAGGTCAAGGCCGATCGACACCAAAAACTAATCAGCTGAGCGCCATACCACACCCTATATACCCACCAAGTTTGGAGATCATAAGATCAAAGTTACTCAAAAAATAAGGGTTTCGTTGACCTCCATGATTGACCGCAAAGTGACCTTGACCTTTGACCTTGACCTTCAAAATTTTGTGTGCTGAAGGGTATCTCTATAGGACTCTGATATGCGAAGTTACAGGAGTTTCCAATAATAACTGTGGTAAATATGGTAACTGAAACTTGAAAATTTTACCTTTTGGTCAAAATTGAATGACCTTCAAAATGACCTTGAAGGTCAAGGCCGATCGACACCAAAAACTAATCAGCTGAGCGCCATACCACACCCTATATACGCACCAAGTTTGGAGATCATAAGATCAAAGTTACTCAAAAAATAAGGGTTTCGTTGACCTCCATGATTGACCCAATTGAATGACCTTCAAAATGACCTTGAAGGTCAAGGCCGATCGCCACCAAAAACTAATCAGCTGAGCGCCGGACCATATACTAGATTCCCATGAAGTTTGGAGACGATCCGATCAAAGTTACTCAAAAAATAAGGGTTTCGTTGACCTCCATGATTGACCGCAAAGTGACCTTGACCTTTGACCTTGACCTTCAAAATTTTGTGTGCTGAAGGGTATCTCTATAGGACTCTGATATGCGAAGTTACAGGAGTTTCCAATAATAACTGTGGTCTACAGAGTGATCTAAACGTGAAAAAAAAATGATTAACCACAAACAAAAAAACAAACAAAATAAACCTATGTCACCCACAGGGTGAACCGTATCTTGCCAAAATGTGAACATGAGTGACTTGCTTCAGGTCACACTGAGGTGAACAGAACTGCTATCCACTAGAAGCGACTCTTTGAGGAATGTCTGCCCACGAGATATTGAAAGATTTTGATGAGAACTGAGGAAATAATTTTTTCATGAAAATTCCGTTTTTTCGTCATGACGTCATCAAATGACGTCATAGCGTCAAACTGTTTACAGATCTGGGAAGCACTCATCAAGGGCATTCATATGAGGTATTACTCGATATGGTACCTACGATTTCAAAATTTGACCTTGGGGTCAATAATTTTCGACCTCCAGCGCTAACCATGAAGGTCAAGGCCGATCGCCACCAAAAACTAATCAGCTGAGCGCCGGACCATATACTAGATTCCCATGAAGTTTGGAGACGATCCGATCAAAGTTACTCAAAAAATAACGATTTCAACATTTGACCTTGGGGTCAATAATTTTCGACCTCCAGCGCTAACCATGAAGGTCAAGGCCGATCGCCACCAAAAACTAATCAGCTGAGCGCCGGACCATATACTAGATTCCCATGAAGTTTGGAGACGATCCGATCAAAGTTACTCAAAAAATAAGGGTTTCGTCGACCTCCATGATTGACCACAAAGTGACCTTGACCTTTGACCTTGACCTTCAAAATTTTGTGTGCTGAAGGGTATCTCTATAGGACTCTGATATGCGAAGTTACAGGAGTTTCCAATAATAACTGTGGTCTACAGAGTGATCTGAAGGTCAAGGTCAAAGGTCAAGGTCGACCTCCAGCGCTAACCATGAAGGTCAAGGCCGATCGCCACAAAAAACTAATCAGCTGAGCGCCGGACCATATACTAGATTCCCATGAAGTTTGGAGACGATCCGATCAAAGTTACTCAAAAAATAACGATTTCAACATTTGACCTTGGGGTCAATAATTTTCGACCTCCAGCGCTAACCATGAAGGTCAAGGCCGATCGCCACCAAAAACTAATCAGCTGAGCGCCGGACCATATACTAGATTCCCATGAAGTTTGGAGACGATCCGATCAAAGTTACTCAAAAAATAAGGGTTTCGTCGACCTCCATGATTGACCACAAAGTGACCTTGACCTTTGACCTTGACCTTCAAAATTTTGGGTGCTGAAGGGTATCTCTATAGGACTCTGATATGCGAAGTTACAGGAGTTTCCAATAATAACTGTGGTCTACAGAGTGATCTAAACGTGGAAAAAAAATGATTAACCACAAACAAAAAAACAAAAAAAAAAACAAACAAAAAAACAAACATACAAGCTGACTAATACATCTTGCAAAAACTTCGTTTTGGCAAGATAACAAACAAATAAAAATCACCCACAGGGTGAACCGTATCTTGCCAAAATGTGAAAATTCCGTTTTTTCGTCATGACGTCATCAAATGACGTCATAGCGTCAAACTGTTTACAGATCTGGGAAGCACTCATCAAGGGCATTCATATGAGGTATTACTCGATATGGTACCTACGATTTCAAAATTTGACCTTGGGGTCAATAATTTTCGACCTCCAGCGCTAACCATGAAGGTCAAGGCCGATCGCCACCAAAAACTAATCAGCTGAGCGCCGGACCATATACTAGATTCCCATGAAGTTTGGAGACGATCCGATCAAAGTTACTCAAAAAATTAGTGTTTCGTCGACCTCCATGATTGGCCGCAAAGTGACCTTGACCTTTGACCTTGACCTTCATAATTTTGTGTGCTAAAGGGTATCTCTAAAAGACTCTGATATGCGAACTTACAAGAGTTTCCAAAGGGAACTGTGCTCTACAGAGTGACCTAAACAATGCGAACTAAAGCAATACAATATACATGAAAAGTGCAGTTTTTTCGTCATAACGCCGTCAAATGACGTCACATTGTCAAACTAGTTATATGTTTGGAAAGCACTCAACAAGGGCTTCAATTTGAGGTACTACTCGATATGGTAACTGAAACTTGAAAATTTTACCTTTTGGTCAAAATTGAATGACCTTCAAAATGACCTTGAAGGTCAAGGCCGATCGACACCAAAAACTAATCAGCTGAGCGCCATACCACACCCTATATACCCACCAAGTTTGGAGATCATAAGATCAAAGTTACTCAAAAAATAAGGGTTTCGTTGACCTCCATGATTGACCGCAAAGTGACCTTGACCTTTGACCTTGACCTTCAAAATTTTGTGTGCTGAAGGGTATCTCTATAGGACTCTGATATGCGAAGTTACAGGAGTTTCCAATAATAACTGTGGTCTACAGAGTGATCTAAACGTGAAAAAAAAATGATTAACCACAAACAAAAAAAACAAACAAAAAAAACATATGTCACCCACAGGGTGAACCGTATCTTGCCAAAATGTGAACATGAGTGACTTGCTTCAGGTCACACTGAGGTGAACAGAACTGCTATCCACTAGAAGCGACTCTTTGAGGAATGTCTGCCCACGAGATATTGAAAGATTTTGATGAGAACTGAGGAAATAATTGTTTCATGAAAATTCCGTTTTTTCGTCATGACGTCATCAAATGACGTCATAGCGTCAAACTGTTTACAGATCTGGGAAGCACTCATCAAGGGCATTCATATGAGGTATTACTCGATATGGTACCTACGATTTCAAAATTTGACCTTGGGGTCAATAATTTTCGACCTCCAGCGCTAACCATGAAGGTCAAGGCCGATCGCCACCAAAAACTAATCAGCTGAGCGCCGGACCATATACTAGATTCCCATGAAGTTTGGAGACGATCCGATCAAAGTTACTCAAAAAATAAGGATTTCAACATTTGACCTTGGGGTCAATAATTTTCGACCTCCAGCGCTAACCATGAAGGTCAAGGCCGATCGCCACCAAAAACTAATCAGCTGAGCGCCGGACCATATACTAGATTCCCATGAAGTTTGGAGACGATCCGATCAAAGTTACTCAAAAAATAAGGGTTTCGTCGACCTCCATGATTGACCACAAAGTGACCTTGACCTTTGACCTTGACCTTCAAAATTTTGTGTGCTGAAGGGTATCTCTATAGGACTCTGATATGCGAAGTTACATGCGAAGATATGCGAAGATATGGTACCTACGATTTCAACATTTGACCTTGGGGTCAATAATTTTCGACCTCCAGCGCTAACCATGAAGGTCAAGGCCGATCGCCACCAATAACTAATCAGCTGAGCACCGGACCATATACTAGATTCCCATGAAGTTTGGAGACGATCCGATCAAAGTTACTCAAAAAATAAGGGTTTCAACATTTGACCTTGGGGTCAATAATTTTCGACCTCCAGCGCTAACCATGAAGGTCAAGGCCGATCGCCACCAAAAACTAATCAGCTGAGCGCCGGACCATATACTAGATTCCCATGAAGTTTGGAGACGATCCGATCAAAGTTACTCAAAAAATAAGGGTTTCGTCGACCTCCATGATTGACCACAAAGTGACCTTGACCTTTGACCTTGACCTTCAAAATTTTGTGTGCTGAAGGGTATCTCTATAGGACTCTGATATGCGAAGTTACAGGAGTTTCCAATAATAACTGTGGTCTACAGAGTGATCTAAACGTGGAAAAAAAATGATTAACCACAAACAAAAAAACAAAAAAACAAACAAAAAAACAAACAAAAAAACAAACATACAAGCTGACTAATACATCTTGCAAAAACTTCGTTTTGGCAAGATAAAAAACAAACATACAAGCTGACTGATACATCTTGCAAAAACTTCGTTTTGGCAAGATAATAAATTATGTCACCCACAGGGTGAACCGTATCTTGCCAAAATGTGAAAATTCCGTTTTTTCGTCATGACGTCATCAAATGACGTCATAGCGTCAAACTGTTTACAGATCTGGGAAGCACTCATCAAGGGCATTCATATGAGGTATTACTCGATATGGTACCTACGATTTCAAAATTTGACCTTGGGGTCAATAATTTTCGACCTCCAGCGCTAACCATGAAGGTCAAGGCCGATCGCCACCAAAAACTAATCAGCTGAGCGCCGGACCATATACTAGATTCCCATGAAGTTTGGAGACGATCCGATCAAAGTTACTCAAAAAATAAGGGTTTTGTCGACCTCCATGATTGACCACAAAGTGACCTTGACCTTTGACCTTGACCTTCAAAATTTTGTGTGCTGAAGGGTATCTCTATAGGACTCTGATATGCGAAGTTACATGCGAAGATATGCGAAGATATGGTACCTACGATTTCAACATTTGACCTTGGGGTCAATAATTTTCGACCTCCAGCGCTAACCATGAAGGTCAAGGCCGATCGCCACCAAAAACTAATCAGCTGAGCGCCGGACCATATACTAGATTCCCATGAAGTTTGGAGACGATCCGATCAAAGTTACTCAAAAAATAAGGGTTTCAACATTTGACCTTGGGGTCAATAATTTTCGACCTCCAGCGCTAACCATGAAGGTCAAGGCCGATCGCCACCAAAAACTAATCAGCTGAGCGCCGGACCATATACTAGATTCCCATGAAGTTTGGAGACGATCCGATCAAAGTTACTCAAAAAATAAGGGTTTCGTCGACCTCCATGATTGACCACAAAGTGACCTTGACCTTTGACCTTGACCTTCAAAATTTTGTGTGCTGAAGGGTATCTCTATAGGACTCTGATATGCGAAGTTACAGGAGTTTCCAATAATAACTGTGGTCTACAGAGTGATCTAAACGTGAAAAAAAATGATTAACCACAAACAAAAAAACAAAAAAACAAACAAAATAAAAATCACCCACAGGGTGAACCGTATCTTGCCAAAATGTGAAAATTCCGTTTTTTCGTCATGACGTCATCAAATGACGTCATAGCGTCAAACTGTTTACAGATCTGGGAAGCACTCATCAAGGGCATTCATATGAGGTATTACTCGATATGGTACCTACGATTTCAAAATTTGACCTTGGGGTCAATAATTTTCGACCTCCAGCGCTAACCATGAAGGTCAAGGCCGATCGCCACCAAAAACTAATCAGCTGAGCGCCGGAACATATACTAGATTCGCATGAAGTTTGGAGACGATCCGATCAAAGTTACTCAAAAAATTAGTGTTTCGTCGACCTCCATGATTGGCCGCAAAGTGACCTTGACCTTTGACCTTGACCTTCATAATTTTGTGTGCTAAAGGGTATCTCTAAAAGACTCTGATATGCGAACTTACAAGAGTTTCCAAAGGGAACTGTGCTCTACAGAGTGACCTAAACAATGCGAACTAAAGCAATACAATATACATGAAAAGTGCAGTTTTTTCGTCATAACGCCGTCAAATGACGTCACATTGTCAAACTAGTTATATGTTTGGAAAGCACTCAACAAGGGCTTCAATTTGAGGTACTACTCGATATGGTAACTGAAACTTGAAAATTTTACCTTTTGGTCAAAATTGAATGACCTTCAAAATGACCTTGAAGGTCAAGGCCGATCGACACCAAAACTAATCAGCTGAGCGCCATAACACACCCTATATACCCACCAAGTTTGGAGATCATAAGATCAAAGTTACTCAAAAAATAAGGGTTTCGTTGACCTCCATGATTGACCGCAAAGTGACCTTGACCTTTGACCTTGACCTTCAAAATTTTGTGTGCTGAAGGGTATCTCTATAGGACTCTGATATGCGAAGTTACAGGAGTTTCCAATAATAACTGTGGTCTACAGAGTGATCTAAACGTGAAAAAAAAATGATTAACCACAAACAAAAAAACAAACAAATAAACCTATGTCACCCACAGGGTGAACCGTATCTTGCCAAAATGTGAACATGAGTGACTTGCTTCAGGTCACACTGAGGTGAACAGAACTGCTATCCACTAGAAGCGACTCTTTGAGGAATGTCTGCCCACGAGATATTGAAAGATTTTGATGAGAACTGAGGAAATAATTTTTCATGAAAATTCCGTTTTTTCGTCATGACGTCATCAAATGACGTCATAGCGTCAAACTGTTTACAGATCTGGGAAGCACTCATCAAGGGCATTCATATGAGGTATTACTCGATATGGTACCTACGATTTCAAAATTTGACCTTGGGGTCAATAATTTTCGACCTCCAGCGCTAACCATGAAGGTCAAGGCCGATCGCCACCAAAAACTAATCAGCTGAGCGCCGGACCATATACTAGATTCCCATGAAGTTTGGAGACGATCCGATCAAAGTTACTCAAAAAATAACGATTTCAACATTTGACCTTGGGGTCAATAATTTTCGACCTCCAGCGCTAACCATGAAGGTCAAGGCCGATCGCCACCAAAAACTAATCAGCTGAGCGCCGGACCATATACTAGATTCCCATGAAGTTTGGAGACGATCCGATCAAAGTTACTCAAAAAATAAGGGTTTCGTCGACCTCCATGATTGACCACAAAGTGACCTTGACCTTTGACCTTGACCTTCAAAATTTTGTGTGCTGAAGGGTATCTCTATAGGACTCTGATATGCGAAGTTACAGGAGTTTCCAATAATAACTGTGGTCTACAGAGTGATCTGAAGGTCAAGGTCAAAGGTCAAGGTCGACCTCCAGCGCTAACCATGAAGGTCAAGGCCGATCGCCACAAAAAACTAATCAGCTGAGCGCCGGACCATATACTAGATTCCCATGAAGTTTGGAGACGATCCGATCAAAGTTACTCAAAAAATAACGATTTCAACATTTGACCTTGGGGTCAATAATTTTCGACCTCCAGCGCTAACCATGAAGGTCAAGGCCGATCGCCACCAAAAACTAATCAGCTGAGCGCCGGACCATATACTAGATTCCCATGAAGTTTGGAGACGATCCGATCAAAGTTACTCAAAAAATAAGGGTTTCGTCGACCTCCATGATTGACCACAAAGTGACCTTGACCTTTGACCTTGACCTTCAAAATTTTGGGTGCTGAAGGGTATCTCTATAGGACTCTGATATGCGAAGTTACAGGAGTTTCCAATAATAACTGTGGTCTACAGAGTGATCTAAACGTGGAAAAAAAATGATTAACCACAAACAAAAAAACAAAAAAAAAAACAAACAAAAAAACAAACATACAAGCTGACTAATACATCTTGCAAAAACTTCGTTTTGGCAAGATAAAAACAAACAAAAAAACAAACATACAAGCTGACTAATACATCTTGCAAAAACTTCGTTTTGGCAAGATAAAAAAACAAACAAACATACAAGCTGACTAATACATCTTGCAAAAACTTCGTTTTGGCAAGATAATAAAAATCACCCACAGGGTGAACCGTATCTTGCCAAAATGTGAAAATTCCGTTTTTTCGTCATGACGTCATCAAATGACGTCATAGCGTCAAACTGTTTACAGATCTGGGAAGCACTCATCAAGGGCATTCATATGAGGTATTACTCGATATGGTACCTACGATTTCAAAATTTGACCTTGGGGTCAATAATTTTCGACCTCCAGCGCTAACCATGAAGGTCAAGGCCGATCGCCACCAAAAACTAATCAGCTGAGCGCCGGACCATATACTAGATTCCCATGAAGTTTGGAGACGATCCGATCAAAGTTACTCAAAAAATTAGTGTTTCGTCGACCTCCATGATTGGCCGCAAAGTGACCTTGACCTTTGACCTTGACCTTCATAATTTTGTGTGCTAAAGGGTATCTCTAAAAGACTCTGATATGCGAACTTACAAGAGTTTCCAAAGGGAACTGTGCTCTACAGAGTGACCTAAACAATGCGAACTAAAGCAATACAATATACATGAAAAGTGCAGTTTTTTCGTCATAACGCCGTCAAATGACGTCACATTGTCAAACTAGTTATATGTTTGGAAAGCACTCAACAAGGGCTTCAATTTGAGGTACTACTCGATATGGTAACTGAAACTTGAAAATTTTACCTTTTGGTCAAAATTGAATGACCTTCAAAATGACCTTGAAGGTCAAGGCCGATCGACACCAAAAACTAATCAGCTGAGCGCCATACCACACCCTATATACCCACCAAGTTTGGAGATCATAAGATCAAAGTTACTCAAAAAATAAGGGTTTCGTTGACCTCCATGATTGACCGCAAAGTGACCTTGACCTTTGACCTTGACCTTCAAAATTTTGTGTGCTGAAGGGTATCTCTATAGGACTCTGATATGCGAAGTTACAGGAGTTTCCAATAATAACTGTGGTCTACAGAGTGATCTAAACGTGAAAAAAAAATGATTAACCACAAACAAAAAAACAAACAAAAAAAACATATGTCACCCACAGGGTGAACCGTATCTTGCCAAAATGTGAACATGAGTGACTTGCTTCAGGTCACACTGAGGTGAACAGAACTGCTATCCACTAGAAGCGACTCTTTGAGGAATGTCTGCCCACGAGATATTGAAAGATTTTGATGAGAACTGAGGAAATAATTGTTTCATGAAAATTCCGTTTTTTCGTCATGACGTCATCAAATGACGTCATAGCGTCAAACTGTTTACAGATCTGGGAAGCACTCATCAAGGGCATTCATATGAGGTATTACTCGATATGGTACCTACGATTTCAAAATTTGACCTTGGGGTCAATAATTTTCGACCTCCAGCGCTAACCATGAAGGTCAAGGCCGATCGCCACCAAAAACTAATCAGCTGAGCGCCGGACCATATACTAGATTCCCATGAAGTTTGGAGACGATCCGATCAAAGTTACTCAAAAAATAAGGATTTCAACATTTGACCTTGGGGTCAATAATTTTCGACCTCCAGCGCTAACCATGAAGGTCAAGGCCGATCGCCACCAAAAACTAATCAGCTGAGCGCCGGACCATATACTAGATTCCCATGAAGTTTGGAGACGATCCGATCAAAGTTACTCAAAAAATAAGGGTTTCGTCGACCTCCATGATTGACCACAAAGTGACCTTGACCTTTGACCTTGACCTTCAAAATTTTGTGTGCTGAAGGGTATCTCTATAGGACTCTGATATGCGAAGTTACATGCGAAGATATGCGAAGATATGGTACCTACGATTTCAACATTTGACCTTGGGGTCAATAATTTTCGACCTCCAGCGCTAACCATGAAGGTCAAGGCCGATCGCCACCAATAACTAATCAGCTGAGCACCGGACCATATACTAGATTCCCATGAAGTTTGGAGACGATCCGATCAAAGTTACTCAAAAAATAAGGGTTTCAACATTTGACCTTGGGGTCAATAATTTTCGACCTCCAGCGCTAACCATGAAGGTCAAGGCCGATCGCCACCAAAAACTAATCAGCTGAGCGCCGGACCATATACTAGATTCCCATGAAGTTTGGAGACGATCCGATCAAAGTTACTCAAAAAATAAGGGTTTCGTCGACCTCCATGATTGACCACAAAGTGACCTTGACCTTTGACCTTGACCTTCAAAATTTTGTGTGCTGAAGGGTATCTCTATAGGACTCTGATATGCGAAGTTACAGGAGTTTCCAATAATAACTGTGGTCTACAGAGTGATCTAAACGTGGAAAAAAAATGATTAACCACAAACAAAAAAACAAAAAAACAAACAAAAAAACAAACAAAAAAACAAACATACAAGCTGACTAATACATCTTGCAAAAACTTCGTTTTGGCAAGATAATGAACATATGTCACCCACAGGGTGAACCGTATCTTGCCAAAATGTGAACATGAGTGACTTGCTTCAGGTCACACTGAGGTGAACAGAACTGCTATCCACTAGAAGCGACTCTTTGAGGAATGTCTGCCCACGAGATATTCCGATGATAATCGTTCTAGAGAGTGACCTTGAAAAATACGTGTTTGCCTTATAACGTCACCAAATGACGTCATTTATATAATGTCTAAAGCTTGACATTTATACGAAACACTCATCAACGGCCTCAATTTGAGGTACTACACGATATGTTTCCTAAAAGTTGAAAATTTTACCTTGGGGTCAAATATTTTCGACCTCCAGTGCTAACCATGAAGGTCAAGGTCGGTCAACACCAACAATTACAATTACAATTACAATGTGAATGTCGTTTGATATCAGGTCGGTATATTTGAAAATTTTCGATATATTTTCGACCTCAGCGCTAACCATGAACGTCAAGGCCGTTCGCCACCAAAAACTGATCAGCTGTGCACTAGACCATATACTACAATATTGTAAAGTTTCGAGCTGATTCGACTAACAATACTCCAAACATAAGGGTTTAGTTGACCTCCATGATTGGCCGCAAAGTGACCTTAACCTTTGACCTTGACCTTCATAATTTTGTGTGCTAAAGGGTATCTCTAAAAGACTCTGATATGCGAACTTACAAGAGTTTCCAAAGGGAACTGTGCTCTACAGAGTGACCTAAACAATGCGAACTAAAGCAATACAATATACATGAAAAGTGCAGTTTTTTCGTCATAACGCCGTCAAATGACGTCACATTGTCAAACTAGTTATATGTTTGGAAAGCACTCAACAAGGGCTTCAATTTGAGGTACTACTCGATATGGTAACTGAAACTTGAAAATTTTACCTTTTGGTCAAAATTGAATGACCTTCAAAATGACCTTGAAGGTCAAGGCCGATCGACACCAAAAACTAATCAGCTGAGCGACATACCACACCCTATATACCCACCAAGTTTGGAGATCATAAGATCAAAGTTACTCAAAAAATAAGGGTTTCGTTGACCTCCATGATTGACCGCAAAGTGACCTTGACCTTTGACCTTGACCTTAATAATTTCGTACGGTGAATAGTATGTCTTCATGACCAACGCACATGAAATATTGAAAGATTTTGATGAGAACTGAGGAAATAATTTTTTCATGAAAATTCCGTTTTTTCGTCATGACGTCATCAAATGACGTCATAGCGTCAAACTGTTTACAGATCTGGGAAGCACTCATCAAGGGCATTCATATGAGGTATTACTCGATATGGTACCTACGATTTCAAAATTTGACCTTGGGGTCAATAATTTTCGACCTCCAGCGCTAACCATGAAGGTCAAGGCCGATCGCCACCAAAAACTAATCAGCTGAGCGCCGGACCATATACTAGATTCCCATGAAGTTTGGAGACGATCCGATCAAAGTTACTCAAAAAATTAGTGTTTTGTCGACCTCCATGATTGACCACAAAGTGACCTTGACCTTTGACCTTGACCTTCAAAATTTTGTGTGCTGAAGGGTATCTCTATAGGACTCTGATATGCGAAGTTACAGGTATTTCCAATAATAACTGTGGTCTACAGAGTGATCTAAACGTGAAAAAAAATGATTAACCACAAACAAAAAAACAAACAAACATACAAGCTGACTAATACATCTTGCAAAAACTTCGTTTTGGCAAGATAATAAACATATGTCACCCACAGGGTGAACCGTATCTTGCCAAAATGTGAACATGAGTGACTTGCTTCAGGTCACACTGAGGTGAACAGAACTGCTATCCACTAGAAGCGACTCTTTGAGGAATGTCTGCCCACGAGATATTCCGATGATAATCGTTCTAGAGAGTGACCTTGAAAAATACGTGTTTGCCTTATAACGTCACCAAATGACGTCATTTATATAATGTCTAAATATGTTTGGAAAGCACTCAACAAGGGCTTCAATTTGAGGTACTACTCGATATGGTAACTGAAACTTGAAAATTTTACCTTTTGGTCAAAATTGAATGACCTTCAAAATGACCTTGAAGGTCAAGGCCGATCGACACCAAAAACGAATCAGCTGAGCGCCATACCACACCCTATATACCCACCAAGTTTGGAGATCATAAGATCAAAGTTACTCAAAAAATAAGGGTTTCGTTGACCTCCATGATTGACCGCAAAGTGACCTTGACCTTTGACCTTGACCTTAATAATTTCGTATGGTGAATAGTATGTCTTCATGACCAACGCACATGAAATATTGAAAGATTTTGATGAGAACTGAGGAAATAATTTTTTCATGAAAATTCCGTTTTTTCGTCATGACGTCATCAAATGACGTCATAGCGTCAAACTGTTTACAGATCTGGGAAGCACTCATCAAGGGCATTCATATGAGGTATTACTCGATATGGTACCTACGATTTCAAAATTTGACCTTGGGGTCAATAATTTTCGACCTCCAGCGCTAACCATGAAGGTCAAGGCCGATCGCCACAAAAAACTAATCAGCTGAGCGCCGGACCATATACTAGATTCCCATGAAGTTTGGAGACGATCCGATCAAAGTTACTCAAAAAATTAGTGTTTCGTCGACCTCCATGATTGACCACAAAGTGACCTTGACCTTTGACCTTGACCTTCAAAATTTTGTGTGCTGAAGGGTATCTCTATAGGACTCTGATATGCGAAGTTACAGGAGTTTCCAATAATAACTGTGGTCTACAGAGTGATCTAAACGTGAAAAAAAATGATTAACCACAAACAAAAAAACAAACAAACATACAAGCTGACTAATACATCTTGCAAAAACTTCGTTTTGGCAAGATAATAAACATATGTCACCCACAGGGTGAACCGTATCTTGCCAAAATGTGAACATGAGTGACTTGCTTCAGGTCACACTGAGGTGAACAGAACTGCTATCCACTAGAAGCGACTCTTTGAGGAATGTCTGCCCACGAGATATTCCGATGATAATCGTTCTGGAGAGTGACCTTGAAAAATACGTGTTTGCCTTATAACGTCACCAAATGACGTCATTTATATAATGTCTAAAGCTTGACCTTGACCTATAAATGTCTAAAGCTTCACTTCGCAAAGTGACCTTGACCTTTGACCTTGACCTTAATAATTTCGTATGGTGAATAGTATGTCTTCATGACCAACGCACATGAAATATTGAAAGATTTTGATGAGAACTGAGGAAATAATTTTTTCATGAAAATTCCGTTTTTTCGTCATGACGTCATCAAATGACGTCATAGCGTCAAACTGTTTACAGATCTGGGAAGCACTCATCAAGGGCATTCATATGAGGTATTACTCGATATGGTACCTACGATTTCAAAATTTGACCTTGGGGTCAATAATTTTCGACCTCCAGCGCTAACCATGAAGGTCAAGGCCGATCGCCACCAAAAACTAATCAGCTGAGCGCCGGACCATATACTAGATTCCCATGAAGTTTGGAGACGATCCGATCAAAGTTACTCAAAAAATAAGGGTTTTGTTGACCTCCATGATTGACCGTAAAGTGACCTTGACCTTTGACCTTGACCTTCAAAATTTTGTGTGCTGAAGGGTATCTCTATAGGACTCTGATATGCGAAGTTACAGGAGTTTCCAATAATAACTGTGGTCTACAGAGTGATCTAAACGTGAAAAAAAAATAAAGTGTTAACGTGCTCGCATTGGAACAATTATGTCTTCGCTCAATGATATGCCAAGTTAATATGATGAAAATAATCTGCTCATGGATATATGTCCTAGTCAACTCGTGGTTTGTAATTCTTTGTAAATACATCTGGCGCTCGTTGTCATAATATTACTTCGATAGGAAGTATGCCTCGAAATTCATGTACTATATAAAACAGAATTGTTTACTGTTCTGTAAATACGAATAACAGAATCATTCGTATACATGTACATGTCACCCTATCCTGCACTCTGAATATCACAAATCAAAAGACTGAGCTCACCAACGTCCGAGATTTGGCCGCGAATCTTGTGAATGTCGTTTGATATCAGGTCGGTATATTTGAAAATTTTCGATATATTTCCGACCTCAGCGCTAACCATGAACGTCAAGGCCGTTCGCCACCAAAAACTGATCAGCTGTGCACTAGACCATATACTACAATATTGTAAAGTTTCGAGCTGATTCGACTAACAATACTCCAAACATAAGGGTTTAGTTGACCTCCATGATTGGCCGCAAAGTGACCTTGACCTTTGACCTTGACCTTCATAATTTTGTGTGCTAAAGGGTATCTCTAAAAGACTCTGATATGCGAACTTACAAGAGTTTCCAAAGGGAACTGTGCTCTACAGAGTGACCTAAACAATGCGAACTAAAGCAATACAATATACATGAAAAGTGCAGTTTTTTCGTCATAACGCCGTCAAATGACGTCACATTGTCAAACTAGTTATATGTTTGGAAAGCACTCAACAAGGGCTTCAATTTGAGGTACTACTCGATATGGTAACTGAAACTTGAAAATTTTACCTTTTGGTCAAAATTGAATGACCTTCAAAATGACCTTGAAGGTCAAGGCCGATCGACACCAAAAACTAATCAACTGAGCGCCATACCACACCCTATATACCCACCAAGTTTGGAGATCATAAGATCAAAGTTACTCAAAAAATAAGGGTTTCGTAATTTGACCTTGGGGTCAATAATTTTCGACCTCCAGCGCTAACCATGAAGGTCAAGGCCGATCGCCACCAAAAACTAATCAGCTGAGCGCCGGACCATATACTAGATTCCCATGAAGTTTGGAGACGATCCGATCAAAGTTACTCAAAAAATAAGGGTTTCGTTGACCTCCATGATTGACTGCAAAGTGACCTTGACCTTTGACCTTGACCTTCAAAATTTTGTGTGCTGAAGGGTATCTCTATAGGACTCTGATATGCGAAGTTACAGGAGTTTCCAATAATAACTGTGGTCTACAGAGTGATCTAAACGTGAAAAAAAAATGATTAACCACAAACAAAAAAACAAAAAAACAAAAAAACAAACAAACAAATGAACATATGTCACCCACAGGGTGAACCGTATCTTGCCATTTGACCTTGACCTTAATAATTTCGTATGGTGAATAGTATGTCTTCATGACCAACGCACATGAAATATTGAAAGATTTTGATGAGAACTGAGGAAATAATTTTTTCATGAAAATTCCGTTTTTTCGTCATGACGTCATCAAATGACGTCATAGCGTCAAACTGTTTACAGATCTGGGAAGCACTCATCAAGGGCATTCATATGAGGTATTACTCGATATGGTACCTACGATTTCAAAATTTGACCTTGGGGTCAATAATTTTCGACCTCCAGCGCTAACCATGAAGGTCAAGGCCGATCGCCACCAAAAACTAATCAGCTGAGCGCCGGACCATATACTAGATACCCACCAAGTTTGGAGACGATCCGATCAAAGTTACTCAAAAAATAAGGGTTTCGTTGACCTCCATGATTGACCGCAAAGTGACCTTGACCTTTGACCTTGACCTTCAAAATTTTGTGTGCTGAAGGGTATCTCTATAGGACTCTGATATGCGAAGTTACAGGAGTTTCCAATAATAACTGTGGTCTACAGAGTGATCTAAACGTGAAAAAAAAATGATTAACCACAAACAAAAAAACAAAATGAAGGTCAAGGCCGATCACCACCAAAAACTAATCAGCTGAGCGCCGGACCATATACTAGATACCCACCAAGTTTGGAGACGATCCGATCAAAGTTACTCAAAAAATAAGGGTTTCGTTGACCTCCATGATTGACCGCAAAGTGACCTTGACCTTTGACCTTGGAAGGTCAAGGCCATCGCCACCAAAAACTAATCAGCTGAGCGCGGGACCATATACTAGATACCCACCAAGTTTGGAGACGATCCGATCAAAGTTACTCAAAAAATAAGGGTTTCGTCGACCTCCATGATTGACCACAAAGTGACCTTGACCTTTGACCTTGACCTTCAAAATTTTGTGTGCTGAAGGGTATCTCTATAGGACTCTGATATGCGAAGTTACAGGAGTTTCCAATAATAACTGTGGTCTACAGAGTGATCTAAACGTGGAAAAAAAATGATTAACCACAAACAAAAAAACAAAAAAACAAACAAAAAAACAAACAAAAAAACAAACATACAAGCTGACTAATACATCTTGCAAAAACTTCGTTTTGGCAAGATAACAAACATACAAGCTGACTGATACATCTTGCAAAAACTTCGTTTTGGCAAGATAACAAACAGACAAACAGACAAACAGACAAACATACAAGCTGACTAATACATCTTGCAAAAACTTCGTTTTGGCAAGATAAACAAGCTGACTAATACATCTTGCAAAAACTTCGTTTTGGCAAGATAACAAACAGACAAACAGACAAACAGACAAACATACAAGCTGACTAATACATCTTGCAAAAACTTCGTTTTGGCAAGATAAAAATGGCAATAGCAATTATTGTACTTGCAGATGAGTACAATTGCTGAGGATGATCATAATTACAATTGTACTCATAATTTCCTTGACTTCAACCAATTTAAATTCCTTGACCTCAAAAACATATATTTAGACACAAAAATTATTTTTCTAACTTAATTAGAAGTGGAAATATGGTCAAATCAGTATTACTGGTGGCCATCTTGGATTTCACCCTCTGGTGGAGTTAGCCCGCACTTTTGCGAGGGGTCCCCCAGCTAAAAAAAATTAGTATTGCCTAATCATCCAAAATATGCCTTCAAACCATGGTCCTGAGAAAATGGTCACGGAATCTATTAGCTGGGTCCTCCTACTATTAGCCAATATTGATAAATTATGAAATTATTTTATGATTACTATTTATTGATTTTAATTATTAACCATTTATTTATTTTATTTTTCATCTGGGCAATATCTGAGGCACCTTTTGAGCTAGCAAGCTAATATTTGGACACGACAGTGACCAAGTGATGTGGCTATAAAGGATATTGTTGATTTATTGATTAATCAATTAATATATTTTTTATTTAATTATTCGAATAACGACTTAATTAACTTTTTTTATTTAAGTTACACATTCGGATGAAACGGTGGTGGTTTCGGTATTCTATTAGCCAATTGATAGATTATTTAATTTTTTATGATTATTATTGATTTCATTTAATTATTAATCATTTATTTATTTTCTTTTTCATCTGGGCAAAATCTCAGGCACCTTTTGAGCTAGGAAGCTAATATTTGGACATGACAGTGACCAGGTGATGTGGCTATAAAGGATATTTTTGAAATATTGATTAATTAATTAATCGATTAATTATTTATTGATTAATCCAAAATAAAAAACATCGATTTTCGATTTTTCTTATTTAATTAATTTTCAAAAAGTTACAGCTTCCAATGAAGCACTGGTAATTTAGGTATGCTATTAGCCAATTGATTAAGAAAATATTTTATTATCATTGTTTGTTGATTTTAATTATGCAATTAATCAATCAATTAATTGTACACCTCTCCCTCCCAATACAGTCTCTATGAGCTGCACGGTGGTATTGCCGGGCGCTGAGTGCGCTCTTGAAATGCAGCGCTGGAGGATATTTATTTATTTGGCATGTGGGCGGTGTACTTTAAATATAGCCTATCTGTACTTGTACTGCAATTTTTTTTATTACTTCCGTCACCAAAGGTGGATGGAGTTTATGTTTTCAACCCTGTCTGTCTGTCTGTTTGTCCGTTTGTTTGAGTGCCAGCTCGAGTGCTTACACCACTTGGCTTCCATTTTTTTTTTTTTTTTTTTTTTTGTATACAAGATCGAGGCTCGTGAAAGAGCTAACATTAATCACATAAAAAGACAAACACAAAACACAAAAAACAAGGGGAGCGGCAGACAAGATGGGGAGAGAGGGGGAAGGACACAAAAGAGAGGGGGAAGAGGGGGAAGGACACAAACACAACATTTGAGAGCAGGGACATCGGGAGGACTTGGGGGGAGGTGGGAGAGGAATAAAACATATGAACACTGCAAGGACTCTGGGGTGAATTACCGGGGGTAGAAAAGATCAAGGTTTTCGATGGGGGAAGATAAGAGATGGTGGTGAACAGCTGTTTTAAAGACCTGGAGGGAGGAGTGGGATTGAAGGGAGTGGGGGAGTTTGTTCCAGAGGCGGGAGAAAAGGGGAATGAAAGAGTGAAGGTGAGCAGAGAGCCTAGACTTTGGCAGTTTAACCGTAAGAGGGTTGCAGGCAGATCTTGTGTGACCTGAAGGAATATTGGGGGGACAGAGCACAGAGAGAGCTGGGGGAGCAAGGCCGGAGAGGAGTCGGTAGAAGACAGAAAGACCACCAACCTGCCTGCGGTGAGTGAGTGAAAGGCCCTCGGTGTTGACTACAACGCAGGAGATTCCAATGATTCTGAAAGCTTTGGCCTCAACAGCGTGAAGCCGAGCAAGGTGTGAGGCAGGAGCACCAGCCCAGAGGGGGGAACAGTATTCCATTGAGCTGCGGATGAAAGCGTTGTATGTGGTGAGGAGCTCAGGTGTGCCAAGGAAGGACTTCGCACTACGGAGGATGCCCAGTCGGCGACTGGCTTTGGAGGCCAGCTTGGAAATGTGGTTTTCCCAAGAAAGATCATGGCAGATAGTGAGACCCAAAAGCTTGAGCGACAGAACTTCTTGGAGAGGATTGTTGAGAAAGTAGATGGGAGGGTTGTCCAGTCGGTCCTTTCGGAGAGACATTGTAAGAGTGTGAGATTTGTCAGGATTGAAAGACATGTTCCACTTGTTTGACCAGTCTGTGATTTTGTCCAGGTCTGCAGAGAGTGAGGAGGCTGCAGACTGCCGATCTGAGGGATGAGGAATGGAGCGACAGAGAGTAGAGTCGTCAGCAAAGAGATAGAGAGGATTTTCAAGAGAGTCAGAGAGATCATTGATGAAGACCAGAAAAAGCACAGGGCCCAGAACACTACCTTGGGGAACTCCAGCCTGAACAGGAAGAGGAGATGAGAGAAACCCATTCAGGGCCACATGTTGACTACGACCAGAGAGGAAGTCCGCCAGCCATGCGTGGAGATTTCCATGGATACCAAAGGAGGAGAGTTTGGTGAGCAGAGCAGGGTGCCAGACCGTATCGAAGGCACGTGAAATGTCAAGGGAGACAGCTCTAATTTCCTGTTTGGCGTTGAGGACCTCCATCCATTGTTGAGAAAGCAGAAGCAGCATGTCCAGAGTAGAGTGACCAGGTCTGAAACCAAATTGATGATCAGAGATCAAGCCATTGGAGAAGAGGAAAGATTTAATATCTGAAGCAATGATGGATTCCATGACTTTGCTGATAATTGGGAGAAGGCTGATTGGTCTGTAGTTGCTGGGATCTGTTTTTGCACCTTTTTTGTGCAAACCGGTGATGTTGGCTGATTTCCAAGCAGATGGCAGATGACCTTGAGCAAAAGAGAGGGTGAAGAGAACAGAAAGAGGGAGTGAAAGAGCAGAAGAACATGATTTTAGGACCCGTGGGTTGATGCCATCAGGACCAGTTGCAGAATCAGAGTCGAGGGTTGACAGAAACTTTTCCACCTTGTCAGGAGGAAAGGAAGGACACAGAGTCCAGGAGCAGCTGGGTACGACTGGGTACGGTGGGTACAGAGAGGGATGGGTTTGGGACACAAGATTTAGAGGCAAACACAGAGTTGAGGCATGGTGATACAATGGCTTGGTAATCCGTGGGTACATTGCAGGAGCAGGGTCTTTTGGATTATTTTGGGTCTTTTGGGTCTTCGGGTTATTTTGAGTCCTCTGGGTCTTTTGAGTCTTTAAGGGTCTCCAGTGGTCTTTGGGGTCTTTTGGGTCTTCATAGTATTTTGGGGTATTGGTGGTCTTAGGGTCTTGGGGGACATAAAGGGTCTTCAAAGGTATAAGGGGTCTCAGCAGTCGAAAGGGTCAAAAGGTATATTCCAACAGTATGTAATAGATGTACATAGTTAATAGACAGGATGCAACCGGCGTTCAAAGAGTACGTAATTAATCGACATATAATCACACTGCTTCACGGTTACCTGGACTGATGGACGTACGCCTTCACAAACTTTGTTTTTTGGTTATACAGTGGATTCAGAAAGTATTCAGATGCCTTCACTTTATTCACATTTTGTTATGTTGCAGCCTTATGCTGAAATCGTTTTTTAAATTCATTTTTTCCCTCATCAATCTACACTCAATACCTCATAATGACAAAGAGAAAACAGGATTTTAGAAAGTTTTGCAAATTTATTAAAAAGAAAAAACTGAAATATCACATTGACATAATGTATTCATACCCTTTGCTATGACACTTGAAATTTAGCTCAGGTGCCTCCCATTTCTCTTGATCAACTTTGAGATGTTTCTACACCTTAATTGGAGTCCACAGGTGGTAAATTCAATTGATTGGACATGATTTGGAAAGGCACACACCTGTCTATATAAGGTCTCACAGCTGACAATGCATATCAGAGCAAAAACCAAGCCATGAGGTCGAAGGAACTGCCTGCAGAGCTCAGAGACAGGATTGTGTCGAGGCACAGATCTGGGGAAGCCTACAAAAAACATTTCTGCTGCATTGAAGGTTGCCAAGAGCATAGTGGCCTCCATAATTCTTAAATGGAAGAAGTTTGGAACAACCATGACTCTTCCTCGAACTGGCCGCACGACCAAACTGAGCAATCGGGGGAGAAGGGCCTTGGTAAGAGAGGTGACCAAGAACCCGATGGTCACTGGCTGAGCTCCAGAGATCCTGTGTGGAGATGGGAGAAACTTCCAGAACGACAACCATCACTGCAACACTCCACCGATCTGGGCTTTATGGCAGAGGGGCCAGACGGAGGCCAAGCAGTTCAATCTTGGTTTCATCAGACCACAGAATCTTGTTTCTCACAGTCTGAGAGTCCTTTAGGTGCTTTTTTTGCAAACTCCAAGCGGGCTTTCATGTGTTTTTCACTGAGGAGAGGCTTCCGTCTGTGTAAATGTGTAAGTTATCATGCACTCAGCTCAATCGATGCCTTGGCAGCGATCGTACAGTCCGAGCGCGCACTCCGGTGTTGGCGGGAAGTAGGCCTCAATCCGCCTCATTTGCGCGCTGCTAGGCCTCAATCAGACTCGTTCATGTGCTGCTAGGCCTCAATTCGACTCGTTTGCGTGCTGCTGTGCCTCACCGGGCATCCGGCTCACCCCGGCCTTATGGTGTTCCAGCGGCAAGCCACCCTCATCCACGCGCAATCGCTCGCGATGTCCGGAACCAAGAGGAGAGAGTCAATGGCGGAGGAAGGCATCAGGGGCAATTGAGATAGAAGGGAAGAGAGTCGAAGGCGAGGAGAAGGACATCCGGGCGCGAAGATTTCCAGAACCAGAGGGGCAAAATGCCGGCCAGCGAGTTCTTTTATCTCTCGTGGTCTGACGTCACCGGTCCTCCCTACTAATCAGTCCGTTGCTTCTCGACCTCGAGAATGCTCTTCTGGCGTCAGTCCCTCACCATTGGCCGAGCGCTATTGCCTCTCCTCCCCATCCCATCGGTCAGTGGCCAATCAGTATGTCACTTCCCTTGCTCTTACTTCACCACTCAGCAGGATGTGGCTTTTGGCCTGCTTGCTCCGATGTGCATGGTTCGCGTCAATGCCCAAACTGGATATTTATTATTATTTGCTATGTGTGGTGCCATACGGGACAATGGATAAATCACCAGGTCTCAAGAACAGGGGGATTAACATAATCCCGACTCTAGTTAGCACAACGATCATCCTTGTATGATCACAAAGATACACTTACGCGAACAAACCGCCTAAACAAAATTACATGTGGGGTTCCCTTTCACGATAATCGCAGCATGATACCTACACAGATCTACCTGATCTATATATCACTCTATCCCAAAATTCATAATAATATATATGTATAATGTTTATGCACATCTCCTTGAAACATCCATAATGCAGAGTTTTTTGTTGTTGTTTATTGAAAATCACCCAATTCAAGGATGAAAGCTACTCAAGGTTTTTCGGTTGTATACATTACTGATATACTGTATACAGGTACAGTACTGGTACAGTACAGTACTGGTATACAGGTACAGTACTGTATACAGGCTGCATACAGTACTGATATCGGTAATCGGCACTCCACATTGACTGCAGTGGGCCAGTGCAGATTACCAAAAAATGGCCAATTTCAGCCTGTGCCGATTACCGGTCCTGATATCAGCCCAGCATTAATATACACTACATGGCCAAAAGTATGCGGACAGCCCTTCCAATTCGTGGATTCGGCTGTTTCATCCACACCCATTTCTGACAGGTATATATAATCAAGCACACAGCCATGCAATCTCCATAGACAAACATTGGCAGTAGAATGGGCCCCATAGAAGACCTCAGTGACTTTCAATGTGGCACTGTGATAGGATGCCACCTTTCCAACAAGTAAGTTCGTCAAATTTCTGCCTTGCACGAGCTACCCCGGTCAACTGTAAGTGATGTTATTGTGAAGTGGAAACGTCCAGGAGCAACAACAGCTCAGCCACAAAGTGATAGGCCACACAAGCTCACAGAACGGGACCGCCGAGTTCAAAAGTGCGTTGCGCGTAAAAATCTTCTGTCCTCGGTTGCAACACTCCAAACTGCCTCTGAAAGCAATGTCAGCACAACAACTGTTCGTCAGGAGCTTCAAGAGTTCAAGAAATGGGTTTCTATGGCCGAGCAGAAGCACAAAAGCCGAAGATCACCATGCGCAATGCCAAGCGTCAGCTGGAGTGGAGAAAGCTCGCGTCTATTGGACTCTGGAGCAGTGGAAACGCATTATCTGGAGTGATGAATCACGCTTCACCATCTGGCAGTCCAAAGGACGAATCTGGGTTTGGCGGATGCCAGGAGAACACTACCTGCCCGATTGCATAGTGCCAACTGTAAAGTTTGGTGGAGGAGGAATAATGGTCTCAGGCTGTTTTTCATGGTTCAGGCTAGACCCCTTAGTTCCAGTGAAGGGAAGTCTCAACGCTGCAGCATACAATGACATTCTAGACGATTGTGTGCTTCCAACATTGTGGCAACAGTTTGGGGAAGGCCTTTTCCCATTTCAGCATGACAATGCCCCCATGCACAAAGCGGTCCATACAGAAATGGTTTGTCGAGATCGGTCTGGAAGAACCTGACTGGCCTGCACAGAGCCCTGCTTCAACCCCATCGAACACAACAACACAACAACATGCATTTTAAGGCCATTTTTCCTGCTAGAGCGGGGGTTATCCTTGCGGTCCCCATGACAATCTTCTCCATTTTGCACTATTTTCTGCATCTCCCCTTGTTGTTGTTTTTTTTTTTTTGTTTTTTTTTTTTGTATATAAGATCGAGGCTCGTGAAAGAGCGAACATTAATCACACAGAAAGACAAACCGACACATAAAACATATAACATCGGGAGCGGTAGACAAGATGGGGAGAGAGGGGGAAGGACACAAACACAACATTTGAGAGCAGGGACCGAGAGACATGGAGACATCGAGAGATCTGAGAGAGGGCGAGGGCTTTGGGGGGGGGGGGCATGGGAAGGGGGCGGTGGGAGAGGTATAAAACATATGGACACTGCCAGGACTTCCAGGAAAGAAGTTGGAATTTCAAACAAGGTGGATCTGGGGTGAATTAGCGGGGGTAGAAAAGATCAAGGTTTTGGATGGGGGAAGATAAGAGATGGTGGTGAACAGCTGTTTTAAAGACCTGGAGGGAGGAGTGGGATTGAAGGGAGTGAGGGAGTTTGTTCCAGAGGCGGGAGAAAAGAGGAATGAAAGAGTGAAGGTGAGCAGAGAGCCGAGATTTCGGCAGTTTAACCATCAGAGGGTTGCTGGCAGATCTTGTGCGACCTGTAGGAATATTTGGGGGACAGAGCACAGAGAGAGCTGGGGGTGCAAGGCCGGAGAGGAGTCGGTAGAAGACAGAAAGACCACCTACCTGCCTGTGGTGAGTGAGTGAAAGGCCCTCAGAGATAGCTTCATCGCGGGAGATTCCAATAATTCTGAAAGCTTTGGTTTCAACAGCGTGAAGCCGAGCTAGGTGTGAGGCAGGAGCACCGGCCCATAGGGGAGAACAGTATTCCATTGAGCTGCAGATGAAAGCCTTGTATGTGGTGAGGAGCTCAGGTGTGCCGAGGAAGGACTTCGCACGACGGAGGATGCCCAGTCGGCGACTGGCTTTGGAGGCCAGCTTGGAAATGTGGTTTTCCCAAGAAAGATCATGGCAGATAGTGAGACCCAAAATCTTGAGCGACAGAACTTCTTGGAGAGGATTGTTGAGAAAGTAGATGGGAGGGTTGTCCAGTCGATCTTTTCGGAGAGACATAGTAAGAGTGTGAGATTTGTCAGGATTGAAAGACATGTTCCACTTGTTTGACCAGTCTGTGATTTTGTCCAGGTCTTCAGAGAGTGAGGAGGCAGCAGACTGCCGATCTGAGGGAAGAGGAATGGAGCGGCAGAGAGTGGAGTCATCAGCAAAGAGATAGAGAGGATTTTCGAGAGAGTCAGAGAGATCATTGATGAAGACCAGAAAAAGCACGGGGCCCAGAACACTGCCTTGGGGAACTCCAGCCTGAACAGGAAGAGGAGATGAGAGAAACCCATTCAGGGCCACACGTTGACGACGACTAGAGAGGAAGTCCGCCAGCCATGCGTGGAGATTTCCATGGATACCAAAGGAGGAGAGTTTGGTGAGCAGAGCGGGGTGCCAGACCGTGTCGAAGGCACGTGATATGTCGAGGGAGACAGCTCTAATTTCCTGTTTGGCATTGAGGCCCTCCATCCATTGTTGAGACAGCAGAAGCAGCATGTCCAGAGTAGAGTGACCTGGTCTGAAACCAAATTGATGATCAGAGATCAAGCCATTGGAGAAGAGGAAAGATTTCATATCCGAAGCAATGATGGATTCCATGACTTTGCTGATAATTGGGAGAAGGCTGATTGGT
Organism: Myxine glutinosa; assembly: GCF_964187855.1. Classification (NCBI taxonomy): domain Eukaryota; kingdom Metazoa; phylum Chordata; class Myxini; order Myxiniformes; family Myxinidae; genus Myxine; species Myxine glutinosa. The sequence goes on from NC_136264.1 coordinate 107,867,163, forward strand.
CTGTAGTTGCTAGGATCTGTTTTTGCACCTTTTTTGTGCAAAGCGGTGATGTTGGCTGATTTCCAAGCAGATGGCAGTTGACCTTGAGCAAAAGAGAGGGTGAAGAGAACAGAGAGAGGGTGAGATAGAGCAGCAGAGCAGGATTTTAGGACCCGTGGGCTGATGCCGTCGGGTCCAGTTGCAGAATCAGAGTCGAGGGTTGACAGAAACTTTTCCACCTTGTCAGGAGGAAAGGACACGGAGTCCAGGAGCAGCAGGGTACGACTGGGTATGGTGGGTACAGAGAGGGATGGGTTTGGGACACAAGATTTAGAGGCAAACACAGAGTTGAGGCATTCAGCTTTTTCACGTGCGGAGTCAGCTGTGTAGCCGTTTGAGGTAAGGGAGGGGAGGGGATGGAGGGGGAACAAACACCAGAAACGGATTTGACCAGACGCCACCAGGATTTGGAAGAGGGAGACAGATAAGAGAGTTCGGTCTTGAGAATGGAGAGATATTGTTTCCTGGCTCTCCTGAGGGTGGACACACACTTGTTTCGGGCTTTGTGAAAGGAAATGAGATTTCCTTCCGTTGGATTTGCTTTCCAGGAGACGAAGGCAAGTTGTTTCTGGGCAACAGCCTCACCACAAGATTCCGTGTACCATGGACGGGAGGAAGGGTATGACAACTGAAGACGAGATGGGATAAATCTGTGCATGAGAGAGAGCAATTTACTTTGGAAGAATTCCCAGGATGAGTTGATGTCAGAGATGGTAGAGATGGGAGACCAGTCCAGATGATTGATGGCTGCTTGAAGACCGTGCCAGTTGGCCTGAGTGAAATGCCAGACTCGTCGACGCTGAGCAGGCTCCCTGAGGATGGTCAGAGAGATGTCCACTTTAACAAGGACATGATCAGATGATCCGATCGGAGCAGAAGAAGAGCAGCAGACATTTTCAGGGAAGTTAGTCATAACCAAGTCCAGAAGAGAAGATGTTCCGTTGACTGAGATCCGGGTCGGGAAATTGACAGATTGTGTCAGTCCCAGTGAGTCGCAGAAGTCCTTTGCTGAAGAGCCATGGCTGGTGAGAGAGGTACCCACACCCAGCCAACTGGCATGGTGACAATTGAAATCACCACATATGAGGAAGAGAGAGTTGGGATGAGTAGATAGAAGTTGGTCCATATCATCAGACAGCGAGATGTAGATGGAGTCATCACTGTTTGGTGGACGGTACAACACACATATGAACAAGAGGTGGGAGCGAAGGGGAAGCCGTAGCCAGAGGTATTCCTGGGGGTGAGGTGGAGAGAGTGCAGTGCAGGGCGAGTGAGGAAGAGAGTTTTTGATAAAGATAGCAACCCCGCCTCCAGGACGAGGCTCAGGTCTATCATACCGGAGGAAGGAGTAGCCCGGGAGAGATACTATGGAATCAGAGACATCATAAAGGAGGAAAGTTTCTGTTAAGCAGATCACGTCTGGTTTGACAGAAGCAACCTGTATGGAGAGATCAGTTAAGTTTGAACGAAGGCCCCGGATGTTTGAGGTCCATACCATTAATGAAGAGGAAGGGGGAGCATCAGATACAGAACAGGGGGGAGGAGGGGTAGGGTAAGATGTGGAAGAGGTGGAAGAGATAGGGAGAGCTGTTGAAGGTGTGTCAGAGATTTCAGAATAGCTCGGAGAAAGGGAAGGATGGGGCGGACAAAAGGTTTGATGGTGATTGGGTGAGCCACAATGAGGTGTTATTTGAGGAGGGGGAAGAGCGAGGCAGAAGGTTGGGGGAGATGGAGGTGAGAGTTTGAAGGGGGAAGAAGCGGGGAGGACGCTTTGAGGAGGGGGAGTGAGAGGGGGGAAATTGAGAAGCAATGAGGGTGGGGAGATTTGAAGGGGAGGGGTGAGGGGGGAGTTTGGGAGGGAAGGGACAAGGGGAGGGATTTGAAAGGGATGGGATATGGGGGAGATTTGGAGGGGAGGGGTGAGGCAGGAGTCTAGGAGGGGAGGGGCGAGGGGGCGTCTTGGCGGGGAGGGGTGAGGGGGTAGTTTAGGAGGGAGGGGGCAAGGGGGGAGATTTGAAAGGGATGGGTGATGGGGAAGATTTGGAGGGGAGGGGTGATGGGGAAGATTTGGAGGGGAGGGGTTATGGGGAAGATTTGGAGGGGAGGGGTGAGATTGGATTTTTGAAAGTGTACGATTTATGGGAAACGAACATTTATTGCAAAATGAGTTTCTTGTGACCTTCGAGTTAAAAATACGTTTAAGGACGCTGGATGGAGGATGGAGTGCAGGAGAGTTTAGGGAATGTAGAAAAAAGGCACTATAGGAGATGGATATTTTTTTTGGGATGAATTGATTTGGTGAGCAAGTCGAAAGCAGCCTTTTAAAGAAGAAGAAGAAAAAGGTGTTATAAAATATGACGGAATACATAACTTGAGGGGAAAGTGTAAACATTGAAGGTTAATGAGTGAAAACTATCTGGGGAAATGGGGGAGAAACACGTGGTCGAAGAACGAACGAACGAATAAGAATGAATAAACGAATGAGAACAGAGAAGGAAATCTTTTCTTTTTTTTTTTTTTTTTTTTTTTTTTTGAGTTGAGATTTACACAAGGAAGTAGGCTATGGGTGAAAAGCCTGGGAATACAGAGAACGAAAGTTATTGGATCACAAACGACGGACCGCTGAGAGAAAAACAAAGCCTCAAGGTTGTAGAGTGCACACTGTACAAGGCCTCAAGACACGACACGGCAAACAGACGATCAATTTATGAAAGATAAACACCGAGAAACAACCAAAGTTGCACACAATAACTTCACACACCGAAAGATAAATACAGTTTCGACAAAATACAATTGTGAACAGACTTAACTTCGAAAAACGTGGAGACCGTGTGGAGCTTCGAAAATCCCTCCCACCGTCTCCGAGATCTCGCGAGATCTCGCGAGACCCCCTTTCCCCCTCGCGAGACACTTCTTCCATGCACATCTCACTCGAGCAACCGTTGCCGAGTCTGATCCACCTTCTCCATTCAGCATGTCTCCGAGGTAGCAAAATGTTTTCAAACCTTCCAGCTTCACGCCGTCTCCAAGATCCAACTCAACATTTCCTTTTGTTAACCCCCTTTCCCGCATTTCTTCTTCCACCATCTTTAGCCAAGTCTTTCTCGGTCTTCCCCGTCCTCTACTTCCTTCTACATTCATTTCCATCACTCTTCTCAACCAGTCACTTTCATCCTTCCTCAACACATGACCAAACCATCCCAACCTGTTTCTCTTCACAGCATCCATCACAGGCTCTATTCCCATCATCTTTCACAATTCATCATTTGTCTTCCTCTCTCTCTCAATGATGCTCCGCACATCCACAGAACCATTCGCATTTCCACCCTTTCCAGCCTTCGTTGCTGCTCTACATTCATTACCCATGTCTCGCTCCCATAAATCATAACACTTCTCACACATGCAGCATACACCTTTCCCTTCAGCTTCAATGACACTCCCCTCCTCATCAGCAGGCCACTCAGTTCCCGAAACTTCTTCCATGCACATCTCACTCGAGCAACCGTTGCCGAGTCTGATCCACCTTCTCCATTCAGCATGTCTCCGAGGTAGCAAAATGTTTTCAAACCTTCCAGCTTCACGCCGTCTCCAAGATCCAACTCAACATTTCCTCAATCTGCAGCTCCCTCTGTGCACACCTTACATTTGAATGTAGCTTTCATATATATATATATATATATATATATATATATATATATATATATATATATATATATATATATATATATATATATATACACAAGTTCAAAACACACCTGGTCACAAGTGTGCCGCACTGACCGGGTCCTCAGTCGAGGTCCTCAGCATCATCCCGTTTCGGCCCTTCAACCTCGATATGGTCAGCTAAGTTGGGCCAGCAGAGGCACATACACATCGACATGCAGCAACTGCACCTGGATGCGTACATACCCCCACCCCCAGTCAGTGCGAACAAAAACAACAACACCTCCACATCCAGAATCCAGAGCACCAAGCAAACATGGTGGAACACTCAAACACCCACCTTTATACCCTTCACCACTCTTGTATATATATATACATACATACATACAGTCACGTGAAAAAGTAAGTACACCCCATGTCAAGTTTTGACTTTATCAACATATTTCAACATACAACCATTTGATCTTCATTTCAACAATATTGATAGATAAAGGTGATATAATACAACAAATATCATGAAACATTTACATTTTGTAGTTCATTGTATAATTTAAATAAACATAAATGCAAATTTCGCATGTGGAAAAAGTAAGTACACCCCTACATTTATCAGTACTTCAAATACCTAAAATTAGAATCAGGTGCACCACCTCAGGTGCAAATGATTAGAACATCGTTAGAGAGGATCTTGGAGGAACCTGTCTTACTTAAACCTCAGACATTTAGTTTGGTTTGCTCTGTGTTGTTGAAGTGTGCGGCGTCACAATGCCTAGATCAAAAGAGCTCTCTGAGGCCTTCAGAAAGAAGGTTATAGATGCCTACGAGTCTGGGAAGGGTTTTTAAAAGATCTCCAAACAATTTGAAATCAATCATTCGACTGTCCGGAAGATCATCTACAAGTGGTTAAGATTCCAAACAACTGCCAACTTGTTCAGGCCCGGCCGCCCCAGCAAGTTCAGCCCGAGAGCAGACCGCAAGATGCTGAAAGAAGTCTCTAAGAACCCCAGAATGTCATCACGGGACCTACAGGTAGCTCTTGTCACTGTTGATGTGAAAGTGCACGAGTCTACCATTAGAAAGAGGCTGCACAAATTTGATCTACATGGGAGGTGTGCCAGGAGGAAAACTTTGCTGTCCAGAAAGAACATCAGGGCAAGACTAAAGTTTGCCAATGAACAACTAGGCAAAGACCAGCACTTCTGGAACAATGTGCTCTGGACAGATGAGTCAAAGGTAGAGCTATTTGGCCACAGTACCAGAAGACATGTTTGGCGAAAACCAGAGACAGCATTTGACCACAAGAACCTGATACCAACTGTAAAGCACGGTGGTGGAAATATTATGGTTTGGGGCAGCTTCGCTGCATCAGGGCCTGGGCAGCTCACCACCATATATTCCACTATGAATTCTTCATTTTACCAGAGGGTGCTTGAGGATAATGTGAGGCCATCTGTCGGAAAGTTGAAGCTCAACCGAAGGTGGACCTTGCAACATGACAATGACCCTAAACATACCAGTAAATCCACCAAGGAATGGCTGAAAAGAAAGAAATGGAGGGTTCTGGAATGGCCAAGTCAAAGCCCGGATCTAAATCCCATCGAGATGTTGTGGGGGGATTTGAAACGAGCTGTGCATGCAATTGTGCATGCTGTGTAACAATTATTTGTTGAATAAATTATTGTAAAGTCAATTTTTCATTGTTTTTTATTCAATTAGATCACCTTTGTCTGTAGATATTGTTTAAATGAAGATCAAATGTTGATATGTCCACATATGTTAAAAAGATTTTAAAAAACATTTAATGGGGTGTACTTACTTTTTCCACATGCGAAATTTGCATTTATGTTTATTTATATTATACAGTGGACTACAAAATGTAAATGTTTCATGATATTTGTTATATTATATCACCATTATCTCTCAATATTGTTGAAATGAAGATCAAATAGCTGTATGTTGAAATATGTTGAAAAAGTCAAAACTTTACATGGGGTGTACTTACTTTTTCACGTGATTGTATACGTCACTCTGTTTAAATCTCTTCATTACTTTCAGTTGTTTTTTATAGGCCTCATTTATAACATTGATATGTTTTTAATACTCGTGATTAATGCAAAGATAAATGAGCCAATTGTTGTATCAAGTGGTTAAGAAATAAAAGCCTGCAGGGGCATCTCGAGTTGCAATGCTTTCTGTCACATCGAAACATAGAATATGGTCTGGAACATGTGATGTCTTTTCACATTTTATCGATTAGAAAATTGCTTTTGCCTCCCTTGAAAGTTGCCCTCTCCCTCAAGGCCACTACATTTGTTCTGCACGATGGTTTGCTTAGGTTTCTCTTAATTATGTATTGTTTGAATGTCATTTGCACCCAGTCTATGTCTATTAATTATGTACTTTTGGAATGTACCATTTAAACCTTTTGACCCTTTAGACTGCTGAGACCCCTTCGGCATTTGAAGACCCTTTACATCCCTTTTGATGCCTTTAGATATCTACATCATTTAAACCCCCTTGAACCCCTCTGTAGCTGGAGTCCCCTTGAAACCCTGAAGACCCCAAAAGGCCCAACAACCATTTAGAACCCGAATCCCCTCAAGACCCCCAAGAACATTAATACCCCAAATACCTTTAGGAACCTTAAGACCCTCAAGCTCCATTTACCCTTAAGTAACGTTCTTAAAACCATCCATGACCCCAAAACCCCCAAGACCCTTTAAACTCCAAGACCATTTAGACCTTTAATACCCCCTCCCCCTCCAAAAAAAACCCTCTCAATACCACAAGACCTTTTTGACCATTTAAACCCCCAAGACTTCCAAGACCCCTAAGGTCACCAAAACCCTTCGTACCCCCAATAGTCCAAGACCCTTAACACTAAGATGCTTAAGTCCCCAATGACTCCTAAGTCCTTTTAGACCCATAACATCTCCAAAACTCTTAAGACCCCCAAATACCCCCAATACCTTGAAGACCCCCAATATCCTAAAGATCCTTAAGACACCCCCCCACCCCCCCCGAGACCCTAAAGACTCCCAATATCCTTAAGATTCTTATATAGACCCCTAACAACCGTCCTACCGTTAAGACCCTTTAAACACTTTCGACCCCTTCACCATTTAGACGTTTTATACCCTTTAGACCCCTAGAACCCCCAAGTCTCCACAAACCCTTTAGACGTTTACACACCTTAAGTCTCTTGACTCACTTTAGATCCTTTAGACATTAACACCATTTATACCCCTTACACCCTTCAGACATATAAGACAGCTTGGACCATTGACCATTTCGAGCTTTAGTCCACTTAGACCTTTTTGAGACCCCTTTACATGCTTGAGTGATTAAACCCAAACTATTATTAGATTAAACCCTATGAGAGACCCTAACTATTATCGCAATGCACCCTTTTTAGTCCTTTAGACCATCTAGAGCCTTTTGGGCGCTCATGATGCAAACATCTATAGTATTCTTCCGAAACACAGACTATACATTTTTCAGCATGTAATGCGCAAACTCGACCCACCCAGAGGGTCGGTACTCTGCTAGTGTAATATAGGATGGGCTCGGTGGTGTAACGGTTTGAATGTCCGCTCTGAGTCTGGGAGGTAAGTGGTTCAAACCCCAGCCGAGTCATACTGAAGAGCTTGTTTAAGAAATGGTATGTGCTCGCTACTTCCTTACTTGATGCTCAGCATTTAAAAGAATATAGCACGGACAAAATACTGGGAAAGCAAAGGCAAATCCATCCAGCATAACTCTTGCCAAGAAACTGCCTCGGCAGCACAAATGCCGTGTAGAGTATTGTACTGTACATCAGAACATCAATACAAGATGGCGTCCTGTTGAAGCTCAGGTCAGTAAATAAATAAATAATGATTGTTCATCAACAGAAAAGACCTGCTCTGGTCTGACCACAGTGTAGCATCCAATGGGCTTCACACTGTGTGGAGTTTATCGAAGATCCATAAAACAAGGTGGCCCAATTAAACAAGAAGGATTGTTCGTTTGCAACAAGGTCCTGAGGCCAGGCTTACAAAAGCCTGTTTAAAACCAATAAAACCACTTACGACATCAGGAGACCCACCATGGCTAGTAGCAGGTTTATAAATCTCTTCATAACTTTCAGTTGTTTTTTGTCTGCCTCATTCACAACAACAATATGTTTTAATACTAGTGATGAATGCAAAGATAAATGAGCCAATTGTTGTATCAAATGGTTAAGAAATAAAAGCCTGCAGGGGAATCTCGAGTTACAATGCTTTCTGTCACATCGTAACATAGAATATGGTCTGGAACATGTGATGTCTTTCCACATTTTATCGATTAGAAAATTGCTTTTGCCTACCTTGAAATTTGCCCTCTCCCTCGAGGCGTTACATTTGTTCTACACGATGGTTTGCTTAGGTTTCTTGGGAAGTTAGGACATGTGGATGGAAGATTTTGCACAATAACAATAGACTTTATTTGTTATACGAGTTAGTTTAATTTTTTTTTAATCCTCTGCTCAACAGATTCTCATTCTTCAAATGTAATTTGTAAGTAATTAACGAGTCAATTTTTTTTTTTTTAATGTATACAGAGTCGAGGCTCGTGAAAGAGCTAACATTTATCAAACAAACACATCAAACAAACAAGTAAACAAAGCACATAAAAGTGGGAGCGGTCGACAAGATGGGGAGAGAAGGGGAGGAAGCACATAAACACAACATTTGAGGGCAGGGACATCAGGAGATGTGTGGGAGGCAGAGGGCCTGGGGGGGGGGGGGCAGGATTGGTATAAAACGCAAGGACACCAAGGACTTCCAGGAAAGAAGACAAAAGTCACCTCAAAAAAGTGGATTTGGGGTGAAATTAGCGGGGGTAGAAAATATCAAGGTTTTGGATTGGGGAAGATAAGAGATGGTGGTGAACAGCCGTTTTAAAGACCTGGAGGGAGGAGTGGGATTGAAGAGAGTGAGGGAGTTTGTTCCAGAGGCGGGATAAAAGAGGAATGAAGGAGTGAAGGTGAGCAGAGAGTCTTGATTTTCGGGAGTTTAACCATAAGAGGGTTGCAGGCAGATCTTGTGCGACCTGCAGGAATATTTGGGGGACAGAGCCCAGAGAGAGCTGGGGGAGCAAGGCCGGAGAGGAGTCGGTAGAACACGGAAAGACCACCAACCTGCCTGCGGTGAGTAAGTGAAAGGCCCTCGGAGATAGCGTCATCGCGGGAGATTCCAATGATTCTGAACGCTTTGGTTTCAACAGCGTGAAGACGAGCTAGGTTTGAGGCAGGAGCACCAGCCCAGATGTGAGAGCAGTATTCCATTGAGCTGCGGATGAAAGCCTTGTATGTGGTGAGGAGCTCAGGTGTGCCAAGGAAGGACTTCGCACGACGGAGGATGCCCAGTCGGCGACTGGCTTTGGAGGCCAGCTTGGAAATGTGGTTTTCCCAGGAAAGATCATGGCAGATAGTGAGACCCAAAAGCTTGAGTGACAGAACTTCTTGGAGAGGATTATTCAGAAAGTAGATGGGAGGGTTGTCCAGTCGGTCTTTTCGGAGAGACATCGTAAGAGTGTGAGATTTGTCAGGATTGAAAGACATGTTCCACTTGTTTGCCCAGTCTGTGATTTTGTCCAGGTCTGCAGAGAGTGAGGAGGCTGCAGACTGCCGATCTGAGGGATGAGGAATGGAGCGGCAGAGAGTGGAGTCATCAGCAAAGAGATAGAGAGGATTTTCAAGAGAGTCAGAGAGATCATTGATGAAGACCAGAAAAAGCACAGGGCCCAGAACACTGCCTTGGGGAACTCCAGCCTGAACAGGAAGAGGAGATGAGAGAAACCCATTCAGGGCCACACGTTGACTATGACGAGAGAGGAAGTCCGCCAGCCATGTGTGGAGATTTCCATGGATACCAAAGGAGGAGAGTTTGGTGAGCAGAGCGGGGTGCCAGACCGTATCGAAGGCACGTGATATGTCGTGGGAGACAGCTCTAATTTCCTGTTTGGCATTGAGGACCTCCATCCATTGTTGAGACAACAGAAGCAGCATGTCCAGAGTAGAGTGACCTGGTCTGAAATCAAATTGGTGATCAGAGATCAAGCCATTGGAGAAGAGGAAAGATTTCATATCCGAAGCAATGATGGATTCCATGACTTTGCTGATAATTGGGAGAAGGCTGATTGGTCTGTAGTTGCTAGGATCTGTTTTTGCACCTTTTTTGTGCAAAGCGGTGATGTTGGCTGATTTCCAAGCAGATGGCAGTTGACCTTGAGCAAAAGAGAGGGGGAAGAGAACAGAGAGATGGAGTGAAAGAGCGGAAGAACAGGATTTTAGGACCCGTGGACTGATGCCGTCAGGTCCAGTTGCAGAATCAGAGTCGAGGGTTGACAGAAACTTTTCCACCTTGTCAGGAGGAAAGGACACTGAGTCCAGGAGCAGCTGGGTACGACTGGGTATGGTGGGTACAGAGAGGGATGGGTTTGGGACACAAGATTTAGAGGCAAACACAGAGTTGAGGCATTCAGCTTTTTCACGTGCGGAGTCAGCTGTGTAGCCGTTTGAGGTAAGGGAGGGGATGGAGGGGGAACAAACACCAGAAACAGATTTGACCAGACGCCACCAGGATTTGGAAGAGGGAGACAGATAAGAGAGTTCGGTCTTGAGAATGGAGAGATATTGTTTCCTGGCTCTCCTGAGGGTGGACCCACACTTGTTTCGGGCTTTGTGAAAGGAAATGAGATTTCCTTCCGTTGGATTTGCTTTCCAGGAGACGAAGGCAAGTTGTTTCTGGGCAACAGCCTCACCACAAGATTCCGTGTACCATGGACGGGAGGAAGGGAAAGACAACTGAAGACGAGATGGGATAAATCTGTGCATGAGAGAGAGCAATTTACTTTGGAAGAATTCCCAGGATGAGTTGATGTCAGAGGTGGTAGAGATGGGAGACCAGTCCAGATGATTGATGGCTGCTTGAAGACCGTGCCAGTTGGCCTGAGTGAAATGCCAGACTCGTCGACGCTGAGGAGGCTCCCTGAGAATGGTCAGAGAGATGTCCACTTTAACAAGCACATGATCAGATGAGCCGATTGGAGCAGAAGAAGAGCAGCAGACATTTTCAGGGAAGTTAGTCATAACCAAGTCCAGAAGAGAAGATGCTCCGTTGACTGAGATCCGGGTCGGGAAATTGACAGATTGTGTCAGTCCCAGTGAGTCGCAGAAGTCCTTTGCTGAGGAGCCATGGCTGGTGAGAGAGGTACCCACACCCAGCCAACTGGCATGGTGACAATTGAGATCACCACATATGAGGAAGAGAGAGTTAGGATGAGTAGACAGAAGTTGGTCCATATTATCAGACAGCGAGATGTAGATGGAGTCATCACTGTTTGGTGGACGGTGCAACACACATATGAACAAGAGGTGGGAGCGAAGGGGAAGCCGTAGCCAGAGGTATTCCTGGGGGTGAAGTGGAGAGAGTGCAGTGCAGGGCGAGTGAGGAAGAGAGTTTTTGATAAAGATAGCAACCCCACCTCCAGGACGAGGCTCAGGTCTATCATACCGGAGGAGGGAGTAACCCGGGAGAGATACTAAGGAATCAGAGACATCATGAAGGAGGAAAGTTTCTGTTAAGCAGATCACGTCTGGTTTGACAGAAGCAACCTATATGGAGAGATCAGTTGAGTTTGAACGAAGGCCCCGGATGTTTGAGGTCCATACCGTTAAAAGAGGAAGGGGTAGCATCGGATACAGAACAGGGGGGAGGAGGGGTAGGGTAAGATGTGGAAGAGGTGGAAGAGGTAGGGAGAGCTGTTGAAGGTGTGTCAGAGATTTCAGAATAGCTCGGAGAAAGGGAAGGATGGGGCGGACAAAAGGTTTGATGGTGATTGGGTGAGGCACAATGAGGTGTTATTTGAGGAGGGGGAAGAGCGAGGAAGAAGGTTGGGGGAGATGGAGGTGAGAGTTGGAAGAGGGAAGAAGTGGGGAGGACGCTTTGAGGAGGGGGAGTGAGAAGGGGGAAATTGAGAAGAAATGAGGGTGGGGAGATTTGAAGGGGAGGGGTGTGGGGGGAGTTTAGGAGAGAAGGGAAAAGGGGGGAGATTTGAAAGGGATGGGTGATGGGGAGGATTAGGAGGGGAGTGGCAAGGGGGAAGATTTGGAGGGGAGGGGTGATGGGGAAGATTTGGATGGGAGGGGTTATGGGGAAGATTTGGAGGGGAGGGGTGAGATTGGATTTTTGAAAGTGTACGATTAATGGGAAACGAACATTTATTGCAAAATGAGTTTCTTGTGACCTTCGAGTCAAAAATACGTTTAAGGACGCTGGAGGGAGGATGGAGTGCAGGAGAGTTTAGGGAATGTAGAAAAGAGGCACTGAAAGAGATGGAATTTTTTTTTGGGATGGATAGATTTGGTGAGCAAGTCGAAAGCAACCTTTTAAAGAAGAAGAAGAATTGATTTGATATGTGCAACTATTTCCAAATAGAAGATGAATGCACAATGAAGACCCACCGCTTCTTTTATTTTTCCTGTGTATTTTGCAAATACACTACTTATAGATGGCTCTGAAACAGTTTGGTACGATGTGATTAGTTTTAGACAAATCCCACTTTTGCTGACGTTGTGACTAATATTTTTCATCTGTCCCTAAAATTGTGGATATGGTGGCTGGCAGGATAGCATAGAAGTATTCACACTCACCTCTGAGCTGTCTCGCCTGGGCTTGAATCCCTGTCCAACTATAAACTCTCACCCTGGTGTTTCACATGCAGTGTGAGGACTCAAGATTGATGCAAACTGTAGCCACCTGCTGCATACGAAACAAATAAACGAAAAAACATGTTTTAGGGTGACACACTTCTTTTTTAAAAAAAGTTTTAAACATATATATATATATATATATATATATATATATATATATATATATATATATATATATATATATATATATTTTAAAGTCAAAATACTTTTTACTCCCGCCAGGGAGTAATGCATTCGATCGTATCCGTGTGTGTGTGTGTGTGTGTGTGTGTGTGTGTGTGTGTGTGTGTGTGTGTGTGTGTGTGTGTGTGTGTGTGTGTGTGTGCGTGTGTGTTCGTGTGTTTGTGAACAAGATATCTGGAAAAGTTCTAAACGGATTTGGATGAAAGTTGGTGGGATGTTTGCCATTGGGATAAGGAAGAATTGATTAGTTTTTGGTGAAGCTCAGGATTTTATTCCAGATCCAGGAATTTTTGGAAGGATTGTTTACCATTGGAAGACAGGGGTCATTTTTTTAACATTATCTTCTGTATATTCTATATTTAACATTGTGATATGAAAATAGTTTTCATATTTGTTGTAAATGTAGTTTAAACTCGTGGTTATGCGTTAGAGCGGTGTATTTTGTTAGCAGCGTCATCTTCAAGGTACTTCTTTTTTTTTTCTAATAAAGACATATTCTGTCATTTTAAAACCAACAAAGTGTGTATTAGGTTTCCTCGTTTCATAAAATGTATCGTTTGATACGTATAATGCTTTAAAACCTTTTTCTTTTCTTTTTTCTTTTTTTACCTCAGAAGACATTTTACCTCAAGTTAGGGTCTCTCATATCAACATTTACCTCAGCGAATGTCAATCGTGGTGTCAGTATTTGATGAACTTATAAAGACTTAGGTGAGTTATAAGTGTGACAAGCATGTGCACGGGATTCTTCCCAGAAGAATGAGTGGTCGCATTAGCTTGTACGACTTAAAATGATCGAGTTTTGTTTTGACGTTTGGGCCAGTTTTACATGTTGTATCCCCAAGGAATGAAACGAACGTTTTTCCTGGCTTACAATTTTATTTAAAGTCACACATGCCTCAAAATACACTCACCTATATAGAATTGAACGCTGAATCCGAGAAAATGTAAGTGAAATTGCCTTGTTTTTTTTTAACATTATCTTCTATATATTCTAAATATATATCTGTGCAGTGTCTGTCTTGTGTTGTCTTGTCTTGTGTTGTCACTGAACTACTCCCTCAAACTTTTGTGAAATCGTACTATTCCAACTTGACCCACGGCGGGAGTATGTGCTCTACTGAGTGGCGTTCTAGTTGATAGATGAAATGTACCAGAAAAGAGGACCGTGGGCCAAATTTCAGCTCTCTAGGACGTATGGAACCTAAAAAATGAACAGCACAAATATTTGAAACAGGACAAACAAACAAAGTTCAGATGAAGTTAAATAAACGTGTGTAAAAAGAAGAGAATGGTGGATATAACTGACAGCGAATAGATCTGTTTGCATCAATGTGTGATCTGTGAGAAAATATTTGTTCATAAGGAGCCAAACATGTCAGATAAGATATAGTGATTGGAGTCTGACATGGGGTTTTCAGGAGCTTGTGTGTGTCAGATGATGGTATGTGACGTTCCTGTAGCATCTAACTATAATTCACCAAATGTCCGTCCGTCTGTCCGTCCGTCCATTCCCAGGAACCGCAAAAACAGGTGAACCGATCGTAACGAAATTTTGGGTGGGTAATCCTGGGACCCCCTGGAGTAAAATAGGCGATATTGTTTTTCCAATTTCAGCTTTGGTCTCCAGCATTTTCAGGCTTGGACTCCCGCCTAACGTTGTTGTCCCGGGTACCGCAAAAACGGCTGCACCGATCGCAACGATACACCTCCATGCCCGTGAGATTCCCACGGGTGACCCCACTAGTAATTTAAATTTTGATCTGGAAAATGAACAAGGTTGGACCACGTGCTGCTTAAAGAAATTTCAGTCAAACAAAATGTGTAAGTCTACATTTTTTGTGTTTGCTACTCATTTTTTCCCCCCTGACAATCTAGTGTGTCTGGAAGTTTATTTATGATCCACATCCTCAATACCAATGACTTCAACTGGATTTACACCCACATCCTCTGCGATGTTAGGCAGGCGGCGTTCGTTCCACCCGATTGAAACGCGTTCCACAAAATTATGAGGGGAATAAATAAAATGTTTTAGATCAGCAAAAAAAAAAAAATGTTTGTTGTTGATGAATGAAAGACAACTAGAATATGCTCTGTATGACATTTCCTTAATGCTAAAGCTATGGCAGAAAAAATGCTCCTTCTATTTCTCCACCTTTAGCATTGAGAGCACTGAAGACCAAGAGGCAGTGCGGTCTGAAAACAAACTTTATTCAGTTATGTCCAGCATGGTGATCCTCAAGAGGCTACCGGCATGTAACCCATGTCATCACATTATTATCTCGCTAATTCTGGTGGAAAACCATTGGGAGAAAAACGCTCTCGAGGAAGAAAGCTGTGCACTGTGCAGGTGTGGTGATATAGCAGTTTTTATATTTTTTCCCGGTGAAGGTATCAAGACCAGCTGTTGTGCATCACGCACACAGTCTGACAAGGAGCGTAGGGAAATACTGCTTTGCTGTCTCAGCAGATGAAGATCTTATATTTATGCCCCATGTGGTTTGTACAGGCAGTTGAAAAATTTAGGTTTTTTTTTTTGTCTCGTGTCATTTATTACCTCCGTCACCAAAGGTGGATGGAGGTTATGTTTTCACCCTTGTCTGTCTGTGAACAGGATATCTCAAAAAGTTGTGGACGGATTCGGATGAAATTTGGCAGAGATGTAGTGTAAGTGACAAGGACGAAATGATTAGATTTTGGTGAAGATCCGGATTCGAATCCGGCTAGTAGAATTTTTAAAGTGCTTCTTTACCATTGGGAGATCGGGCCAAAACTGACATATAGCAGGATATCTCAAAAAGTTGTGGACGCATTTGGACGAAACTTGTTGGAAAAGTTGTGTGTGTGTGACGTGGATGCATCGAGTCGAGTTTGGTGAAGAACTGAATATGGATTGGGATGAAATTTTTGATTTTTTTTTTTTAATTTTTAAGTGATTCTTAACCATTGAGGGATTGGGCGAAAAGCGATATATAACATTAAAGCGCGGCGTTACGCGCGCTGCTTGTGAGCAAGGAGGAAGCGGACAAGCGGTAACATATAAACGTCTTTATTGTAAGAGCACACTGTAACACTGAACTGCTCCGGGCTGGGCGCCCGGTGTATATCATGAGGCCACGCCTACCCCTCGGGCGTGGCCACCGCCCACTTGGTGCGCGGAATGATGTCACCACGCCAGTGGGCTTTTGTGTCCGCCACACGCGCCCCCCCAGAATTCCCGCGCACCTGGAGGGCCAGTTTGCGGGGCAGACGAATGACCCGGCCGAAGCGCCCCCTGGCGATCGGCGGCGTCCGGGGTGCAGGGATGCCAGGTGGGATGCCCCTGGCTGCCCCTGGGATGGGTGCAGGACCGGGGGCGGCGTGGCGGCGGGGCTGGGCGGTGCCGGGGGTCCGCCCGCAGGAGGGCGGCCCCGACGTGGGGGTCGGGCCACTGGCGGTGGATGGTCCACATCGAGGTGGGCCGGCTTGAGGCGGTCTACCGAAACGCGGTCAGGAGTACCGCCGATGTCCAGGGTGAAGTGCTTCGCCCCGGTCTCCAGCACGCGGAAAGGCCCGTCGTACAGGGGCCGCAGTGGTGTCCGATGGGCATCATGGCGGACGAAGACGTACTCCGCCGTGCGAAGCTCCGGGGCGACGTGCGTCGGTGGGTGCCCGTGGCATGCCGTTGGCACCGGGGCGAACCTCTGGGCGGTCTCTTGCAGAGCGGAGCGCTGCTGTGCCGTGGACCATGGTGCCGTGGAGTCGGGGAGGAACTCGCCCGGCACCCGCAGCGGTTGCCCGAAGACCAACCCCACCGCGGATGCGCGCAGGTCCTCCTTGGGCGCCGTCCGGAGGCCCAGCAGGACCCAGGGGAGCCTGTCGACCCAGCCGCCGTCGCGGAGGGTGGCCCGGAGCGCGGCCTTCAATGAGCGGTGAAATCGCTCACACAAGCCATTAGCCTGGGGGTGGTAGGCCGTGGTTCGGTGCAGCCGGACCCCGAGCCCCTGCGCAACCGCCCCCCAGAGCTCCGAGGTGAACTGGGGGCCGCGGTCGGATGAGATGTCTGAGGGGGCGCCGAACCGGGCGACCCAGGTGGCGATGAAAGCCTGCGCGACATCGGCCGCCGTTGTCGACGCCAAGGGCACGGCCTCCGGCCACCGGGTGGTGCGGTCCACCATGGTGAGGACGTAGGTGAAACCCCGCGAGGGGGGCAGAGGTCCCATCAGGTCCACGTGGACGTGGTCAAACCGGCGTTCCGGCACCGTGAACGGGGCCAACGGGGCCTGGGTGTGCCGGTGCACCTTGGCGCGCTGGCACGCGAGGCACGTCCTGGCCCAGCCGCGGACGGCCTTCCGGAGGCCATGCCAGACGAACTTGTCGGCGATGAGCCTTTGGGAGGCCCTCGCGCCCGGGTGGGACAGGCCGTGGATGGCGTCAAACACCTGGCGCTGCCAGCCCGCGGGCACGATGGGGCGAGGACGCCCGAGGGAGACGTCGCATAAGTGGGCCGCGCCCGCGCCGTCGAACGGCACCTCGGTGACGCGGAGGCCCGTGACGGCGGTCCGCAAGGCCTGGACGTCGGGGTCAGCGGCCTGGTCCGCTGCCATCCGGGCATAGTCGATGCCGAGGTGGACTGCGTGGGCGACGGCCCGGGAAAGGCAATCCGCCACCGGGTTGTCCTTCCCCGCGACGTGCTGGATGTCCGTCGTGTACTCGGACCCAGCCGAGAGGTGACGCTGCTGCCGGGCCGACCACGGCTCGGTGACCTTGCCCATTGCGAAGATCAGCGGCTTGTGGTCGACGAAGGCAGTGAACGCACGGCCCTCGAGCAGATGGCGGAAGTGCCTGACTGCCAAGTGAAGTCCGAGCAACTCGCGGTCGAAGGTACTGTAACGGCGTTCGGGCGGGCGAAGCTGCCGGCTAAAGAACGCCAGCGGTTGCCAAGCTCCACGCACCCATTGCTCGTGCACCGCGCCCACCGCGTAGTCCGAGGCATCGGTGGTGAGGGCGATCGGTGCATCGGGCGCCGGGTGCGCGAGCATGGTGGCGTTAGCCAAGGCGAGCTTCGCGCCCGTGAATGCCGTGTCCATCTGCTCGATCCAGGTAACGTCGCCTTTGCCCGGCTTACCTCGGAGAGCTTCGTGCAGGGGGCGCAGGAGCTGGGCGATACGCGGCAGGAACCGATGGTAAAAGTTCACCATGCCCAGGAACTCCTGCAGCCCTCTGATCGTGCGGGGGCGCGGAAACCCCCTTCACCGCCTCCACCTTGGCCGGCAGGGGGACGGCTCCGTGCCTGGTGACACGGTGCCCCAGAAAATCGATTGTGGCGGCGCCGAACCGGCACTTTGCGGGGTTCACAATCAGGCCATGCTGGCCCAGGCATTCGAAGAGCGTGCGGAGGTGGCGTAGGTGCTCTTCGCGGGACGCGCTGGCGACGAGGATATCGTCCAGGTAGACGTAGACAAAATCCAAGTCGCGCAGGACGCTGTCCATCAGTCGCTGGAACGCCTGAGCCGCATTCTTCAGACCGAAGGGCATGCGCAGGAACTCGAAGAGTCCGAATGGCGTGATGACCGCCGTCTTTGGGACGTCCTCCGGCCTGACGGGGACCTGATGGTAGCCGCGTATGAGGTCCACCTTCGAGAAGAAGGACCTGCCCGCCAAACGGGCGGAAAAGTCCTGAATGTGGGGGACGGGGTAGCGGTCGGGAGTCGTGGCGTCATTGAGATGGCGATAGTCCCCGCACGGTCGCCATCCCCCGCCGGGCTTCGGCACGATGTGCAGCGGCGACGCCCAAGCGCTCTCTGAGCGCCGAACGATGCCGAGTCGCTCCAGGGTAGCGAACACCGCTTTTGCCACCGCCAGCTTCGTCGGCTCGAGGCGGCGTGCCCGGGCGTAGACCGGTGGCCCGACGGTGGGGATGTGATGGGCCACCCCGTGCTTGATGGCCCCCGCCGAGAAGGTTGGCCGCGTGAGGGCCGGGAAGCCGGCGAGGAGGCGGGTGAATGCGTCCGCTGCCGGAAGCGTACAGACCAACGTGGCCGGAACCGAATCGTTCGGCAAGCCGCTTGGCAAGCCGCTCGTTGAGCTGGGCAACGCACAAGCGAGCGAGCTGAGCATCTCGGCCTGGACAAGACGTCTGCGCTTGACGTCGACCAGGAGCCCATTAGCGCACAGGAAGTCCGCGCCAAGCAGTGCCATGGGCACGTCGGCGGTGACGAACGTCCATCGGAAAACCTGCCCTCCAAACTGCAGAGAGAGGCAGCGTTTTCCATACGTACGGATGGGCGTCCCGTTCGCGGCAAGCAGCGCGGGGCCCCCACCCGCGGCGTGCTTGTCTGACGTGCCGGCTGGAATGACACTCACCTGCGCTCCCGTGTCGCACAGGTAACGGCGCCCGGAGAAGGTGTCCGTTATGAACAGCAGGCTGCTCGAACGGCCGGCGCTCATCGCCACTATTGAGCGCCGGCCCGGGCGTTTCCCGACCCGTTGAAGGAGCACGGCGGATGACACCGCCGAGCTTCGTGGCCGAACTTGGCGTGGAACCAGCACCAGGTGGTGGAGCTGGAGGAGCGCGGCTGGCTCCACCAGGCCGGTGGAGTTGGCGGGTTTCCCCGCGGTGGCGGTTTTCGCCGCGGCGGTGGGCGGGGCGTGGCGGCGTTCACGAGGTGCGTATCAGCATGCTGCGTATGCTGTAGAAGCTGATGCTGTGGAACATGCTGCTGAACATCAGCGTCGAGGGCCGTGACGGCCACGCCGACGCTCGCCCGCGTGTCCGAAGCGGCGAAGTACCTGTCCGCCTCGGCTGCCAATGCTCGGGGCTCCGTTAGCTCGGTCCCGGCCAACGCGAGGCGAACCTGCACTGGAAGTTGACGCCGGAAAAGCGCCCGGAATAGCGAACCGGGGGCTTCGTCGCCCAACAGTGACAGCATATGGTCCATTCGGACCGACGGGCGCGTCTCACCGAGCTCGGGGAGATCCAGGAGGCGGTCGGCCCGTGCGTCGTCTGTGAGGCCGAACGTGGCTAGGAGTAGTCGCTTGAGTGCCTCGTACTTGTGGCCGTCCGGTGGGTGGCGAAGGACGGACACAACTCGAGCGGCCGTGCCGGGCCCGAGGGAGGCGACGACATGGCAGTAGCGCATGTCGTCGTCGGTGAGGCGCCGAAGCTGAAATTGGGCTTCGGCTTGAACGAACCAGACTTCGGCCTGGGCCTCCCAAAATTCGGGAAGTTTAATCGCCATTGCCTTGTCGTTGGCCATTGCAATGGCGTCGTGTTCGGAAGGATCGCTACGGCAGATCCAACGTCGGGGTCACCAGTAAAGCGCGGCGTTACGCGCGCTGCTTGTGAGCAAGGAGGAAGCGGACAAGCGGTAACATATAAACGTCTTTATTGTAAGAGCACACTGTAACACTGAACTGCTCCGGGCTGGGCGCCCGGTGTATATCATGAGGCCACGCCTACCCCTCGGGCGTGGCCACCGCCCACTTGGTGCGTGGAATTATGTCACCACGCCAGTGGGCTTTTGTGTCCGCCACAACATGATATTTAAAAAAGTTATGGACGAGTTATGACTAAACTTGGTGGATGAGTTGGTTTGGTGACAAAAACAAGCAGATTCGATTTTGGTTCAGGTCTGAATCCAGATCCGGCCTATTATTGGGATACAAAACATAAACTGTTCAGCCTGGTGGAGGTATGCTCTCCACCGAGTGCCGTTGTAGATACTCCTTTAATGACAATTGTGATAAATCATTTTAATATTCAACTCAACTGGTTTCATTTGAAAGAATAAAATAATCAACTACGTAACATGATGACCACTCGTTTTTGCATATTCAGATACATAGCCAAAGCAGTTTCTAGGCGATTGGGCACAATCCTGGACGGGTCGCCACTCCGACACAGGACACTCGCATGGCTCGTTGATCTTGGTAAGATCGTACTAATTTTGCTGACCTCAGAAGGATAACAGGCTCAGTCAACCCAGCTCGTGTTAATTCAACAGAATGACAGAGGCTCAAACTCAGGCCATCCTCTCAAGCCAGCCACCTTAACCGTTAAGCCAACACCATTGCTCATGATGTTATCACGTTCAAACCAATGAGATGTTGGCTTACATTTGAAAGAGGTGTCTGGCAACCAATTGCTAACACGGTTATCAAAATTATGTTATCTCCAAAAATGAGAGCTCTTGTAAGAATATAAAATTCAAGTGGCCACTTCTCCCCCACTCGATGCCCTTTCTTAGCATAAGTGATAGATAGAACATCGCTGTACGAAAGTAAAATTAGCCACTCCACCCTTGGTGAGCAATTACAGAACCGAATATGGTGCAGCTGGCACTAATTGCTGGAGGCTTTGTGCTTGCAGTGCCGGTCAAGGCAGATTGTCCTGTTAGTAATGCTGCCAAGACATCGCAGACATTTGCAGAAACTTTTCACCTTGCTTTCTCTGGTGCACACCGTTCACACATTCCATGCCATTCACTAAAATCAGAGCTCCATTGAACCAAATTAAAATATTATAATTTTACAATTATAATGCTTCTTTGAGCTGCAAGCTGCCTGTAAAACATTGTGATAGTT
Source organism: Myxine glutinosa (assembly GCF_964187855.1). Classification (NCBI taxonomy): domain Eukaryota; kingdom Metazoa; phylum Chordata; class Myxini; order Myxiniformes; family Myxinidae; genus Myxine; species Myxine glutinosa. Next base: position 107,888,350 of record NC_136264.1, read on the forward strand.
GTGTGCAGTAATTCAGCAATAATTTTGACAAACCGAAAACATACAAAAGCAAAATAGGCCAAGCACGCACTGTATAAATAGCACGACCCTCCTGGTGTGGAAATGCTCAGATAGTCGAGTTTGCATGAATTGCAGTAACTAGGGCATGCCCGTACTATATATATATCTAAAAGTATATCCCCCCCCCTCTATTTACATGCAATGGTTTGGTCCAAAGCGAACGGCTTGCGAGTACGGTGACAATCCCCCCCCCCTCTATTTACATGAAATGGTTTGGTCCAAAGCGAACGGCTTGCGAGTACGGTGACAATCCCCCCCCTCTATTTACATGAAATGGTTTGGTCCAAAGCTAACGGCTTGCGGAGTTTGGTAAAGAAATCGCCATCGCGTGCACAAATGCGCAGGAAAGCGAATGAATCGCAAATTAGTTTTAATTAGTTTTAAAACATAGTTTAACGCCCGAGCGAGTTTAACGCAATCGCAAATCGCATCGCAAAGCGAAAGAATCGCAAATTAGTTTTAATTAGTTTTAAAACATAGTTTAACGCCAACATAGTTTGCCGACGGGAAATAAATGAATACGCTCTCAAATGTGCCGTCCGAGGCAGAGTCTGTTCGCCACGTTCGGCACACGTGATAGCTCGCTGCTCTCTGATTGGTTGAATCGTTTTTTGGACATAGCTCGGTAACTACTTCTCCGATTAATATGAAACCTTGAAAAGGCACATCCTCGGGTCCCCAGCAATATACCTGGCAAGTTTAAAGTATATCGGACCCGTGGTTGTCGAGAAACAGCGGTCACAGACAAACATACAAACATACAAACATACAAACATACAAACATACACACAGAGATTACTGGAATTATAGATAGATGAAGTCTTTATGATAATTCATGGGACAGCAGTGTTTGCAAGTAATCACAAGAAGGCAAAGAGGGCATGACATGCATATTCGGTTTTGGATACATTCATTGACAAGGTCGCCCATTGTTTAAGTGACAGAAATGTACAAAAATAAGTGTATAGTATCCATGACATTGCTAGCCAGGTAAAAGCAGTGATGAAGGAATTATTATTATCCACACATAAAGTGATTGTTCTGTTTGATTCGAATAGAAAATACACCTGTACAGCTAAAAACAAAAGTGGGTGTATGGCATCTGGCTGTGTTAAACATTAGTGTTAAAAAGTTGGTAATCTTACTATAATTCACCAAGTGTCCGTCTGTCTGTCTGTTCGAAGGCACCGTAAAAACTGCTGAACCGATCGCAAATATATTTTGGGTGGGTAATCCTGGGATCTCCAGGAGTAAAATAGGCTATTTAGTTTTCCCAATTTCAGCTTTGGTCTCCAGCATTCTCAGGTTTGGACTCCCGCATAACATTCACGTTCGCATAACGTTCATTGTGACGATGTTCTCATTGTGACGATGTTGTGACAATATATGTGTTCACGGTAGTGTTTGACGTGACGGTGAGAACGTAATTTCGTAATGTTTTTAGTTTCATAATCCTTTAATGAACGTTTAATGTTTAATGAACGTTTAATGTTTAATGAACGTTTAATGCCCTTCGATGTCCCGATGTTCGATGTTCGATGTCCGGGGCCGCACGCGCACTACACTGGACGGGCCAGCGTGTACCTTGCCCTTCGCCGTCAGGCTTGGGTACACTGCTGAGCCCCATCGGTGATGGGGACTTGGGCTTGAGACAGTGTCCCACGAACGAGGAATTCCCAGTAAGCGCAAGTCATCAGCTCACGTTGATTAAGTCCCTGCCCTTTGTACACACCGCCCGTCGCTACTACCGATCGGACGGTTTGATGAGATCCTCGGATCAGCCCCTACACGGGCCGTTCTCGGCTCGTGCTGGTGCACTGAAAAGATGAGTGAACTTGACTGTCTAGAGGAAGTAAAAGTCGTAACAAGGTTTCCGTAGGTGAACCTGCAGAAGGATCATTATCGGGACAACATGCAAGCGAGCGAGACGTGAGACGTACGTGGTACGTGATCGTCCATGTACTGTTTAGCCATGTACTGTTTAGATTTTGATGATTTGCGTGTGATATGATTCAACGGATGTTTATATGAATCGTTTAAAATAAAACTGCCTTCAATTTCTGATATTTTACCATTTCATTTGGGCTTCCCAATAGAAGCCCCACCCGTAGGGCGGGTACTGTTGCTAGTTTATTTAATATAAGGCCAACAAGGAGAAAAAGTCATAAAATGTCATATAGCCCTTGAGGTTTTAGTAATTTTGCTGTACGGTGTTAAAGGCCGCCAGTCGACCATTTTTTGTCAGATTACAAAACAAAATCTTCTGCATATCTATATACTCTCATGTATTGTCTTTGTGCCAAGTTTGAACAAAATCTGACCATGTATGTCTGAGAAATGGTTGGGGACACGTTTAAATAACAAAATGGCCGCCAGTCCGCCATCTTGGACATGACCTCGAAAAAAATGAAGTGCTTATGTAAGCCATCATTCGATATCTGTGTGCCAGGTTTGAACAAGATCGGTAAATGCATGTCCAAGAAATAGTTGAGGATGCATTCAACATCGTGTTTTTCCAACTAAAATGGTCGCCAGTCGGCCATATTTGATTGCATCGCAAAACAAAATAATGTGCATATGTATACCATGTTTTGTCTTTGTGCCCAGTATGGATAAAATCGGTCCATACATCCCCGAGATATGGTTGCGGACAGACACAGTCAAGCACAGACCCACGGACGGATGGACGCGACCCAATCCATAAGCCCCCATTTCGAACTAAGTCCAACGGGGGTAATAATTATCATCGTTGATGAAAATCACAGACAATACATGCAAATTTTAAGCCATATCCTTTTAAGCCAAAAACAGCAATGTGTTGTATGCCCATTTTGGAGATGTAACTCCAGGAGTTCCACAATCTAACCGGTATTATTACCTCCGCCACCAAAGGTCGATGGAGGTTATGTTTTTACCCCTGTCTCTGTTGTTTGTTTGTCTGTCTGGACAGGATATTTCAAAAAGTTGTGGACTGATTCGGACGAAATTTGGCAGAGAGGTAGCGTCTGGCTAGTAAAAAAAAAATTCGGATTTTCGGATCCGGCTAGGACCATTTTTTAAGAGATTCTTCACCATTGAGTTACAGGGCTAAAACCGATATATAGCAGGATATCGCAAAAGGTTATGGACGGATTTGGACGAAACTTGGTGGACAGGTTGTGTGTGTGACAAGGACGAATCGTTTCAATTTTGGTGAAGATCTGAATATCGATTCGGATACGATAATTATTTAATTTTTAAGTGATTCTTCCACATTGAGTGATCAGAAGAAAGGCAATATATAACATGATATTTAAAAAAGTTATGGATGACTTATGACTAAACAAGGCGGACGAGTTGGTTCGGTGGCAAGAACAAGCCGATTCGATTTTGGTTCAGGTCCTAATCCAGATCCGACCTATCATTGAGATACAAAATAAACTCTTCAGCCTAGCGGCGGTATGCGCACTACCGAGCACTACCGAGTGCCGTTCTAGTTGAGTTTGAGGTTCCATATATTGTGTGTCCACCTCTGGCATTGTTAGGAGCCTGGAAAAGGCTTGGAATCACTCTGATTGGCTGTAAGAAATTCCAGTCCAACTTGTTTTATTCCCACAAAAAATCATATCCTAACAAACCCAAGAACTGTTGCTGTACCTGGTATTGTTGAAATGAAGTCTGCTTCATGTCACACAGTGGAGTTCAGGTTGAGCGAGTGAGCTTGACACTCAATATTCACAATGGTTTCCTCCGAAAGGTTTGCTGAATAATCCCATGTCTGATCCTGTGAAGTCATGCGTTGTTTGTACCAATAGTTCTGGAAAAAAGATCAACAAAACCATGGACCAACACTGTCACTGACACATGGAAGTTTGTGTAAATATACTTGGAGATACATCTAAATTAACATAAATCTACCACCATATTGGTTATACTATACTCTACATTCTACAAGATTATGTGCATACAGATGCTCACCATGAGACCTACACATATATCTCTAGCGGTCATGAAAGTATAAATAGAAGCTCGATCAGCCATAAAGAGCCATTAAGCTTGAATCAGCGAGTCAGCCACGCTCACAATCATCATTAAAAAAAAAATATATATATATATATATATAAGTTCAAAACACACCTGGTCACAAGTGTGCCGCACTGACCGGGTCCTCAGTCGAGGTCCTCAGCATCATCCCGTTTCGGCCCTTCAACCTCGATACGGTCAGCTAAGGTGGGCCAGCAGAGGTACATACACATCCACATGCAGCAAATGCACCTGGATGCGTACATACCCCCAAAGATATATATATATAGATTGGCAGTGGGTCACGACAGGGCGAGATTTCCGGCCGCCATCTTGCCACAGGAAAGCTTTCAAGTTGCCATCTGTGGAATGCACTCGCGTCATCGTCATTTGCAAGTTATTGTTGATTAAATTGACTACAACTGGCGAACAAAGTATCAGGTTAGTGTCGTACATTGGATTAAAACACATTCAGTTGCCAGACTCTGATAATGTTGTAACTTTGGTGATATTTAACGCATCGTCTGCCTGTCTACACTAACACTGGTTCATAGTAGAATGTTAATTCTCTTAAATGTTCTGTCCATGAGGTACATGTACCTCCAAAATGCAGCTCTCATAAATCATTGAATAAAGATAGGAGATTCTGGGGCACATTTGGGACTATCCATGACTCATGAGGAAACTTGGCCATGTTCAGGAATTCTCATGGGGTTAGAATTCTCGACCGAGATCTTCAACACCAAGGGGTTGACTTATCCTGTATTCAATATTATTGCCAAGCAGTCAAAGGTAGGCCTATTATATTTATATAAGCATTATAAATATAAGCATTAACTTTTACATTGTGCTTGTTCTTTCTTCAAATATAGGAGGGAGTAGCCTAGGCTACAGTTAAGATGCCCAGGCAGTGTGCACATGCAAGATGCCGAAATATACAGAGGAAGGGGAATGGTCTGACATTTCACCTGTAAGTTGAATACCACAATATCTCTTCTAAATATATGACATGTATATCTCTTATTTGTGTTTACAGGGTAGTAGACCTAATAAAATCTGCAGGTTTGAGGTCTGCTTTCCATGCAGCTCAATCAGATTGAATTTAAACAATTAGCTATCTTATTTTCAGCTTCCCCACCAGTGAAGGGCATGAAGAAAGAAGAAGGAAATGGTGTATTCAGATGAAACGGGTAGAGGGGTGGAAGCCAAAGCCCTGGGATGTCGTGTGCAGCCAACACTTTTTACCTGTGGACTTCGATCTTACAGGCCAAACCAAAAGACTACGTCATGATGCAGTCCCATCAAAGTTTGACTTACCAGAGCACTTGCAAAAAGTATGTTTGTGTTGTTTGTGATCTTTTCTAAACGAACTAAAACCTTCATACTTTAATATTTGGACAGTGTGTAAAATGTGTGGGAACTATATGTAATAGTATGCGGCGGCGGACTCTTTTTTGACTCTAACTTTAAGACAGATAAAGTAACTGCATGTTTTATTCTGTGGTATACTTTACATTGACAATATGTGGCTGATGTTTGCTTTTCAGCATGAGAAGAAACGTCAAACGCAAACTTCAAAGAGGGCATTGGAGGAGCGCCAGGACGACCATCAGGCTCACATGCATGAATCCAATACTAAAAGCCTTGACAGTGGACATGTACATTCAAGTATACCTGATGTATGTATATTGGAATTAGTAGCTTAAAATGCTAGCATTGATCGATTTTTATATAAAAATTAGTCACGTACTACAGGTAATTTACATAGTCCTAGTGAAAAATCATCTTTTTTTGGGGGCATATTTGTCTGGTGATATTCTGCTCATGCATATTATGTGTGCTGTGATGTTGTAGTTCCATAGCTATGCAGCGCCCGACGAAGCTGTGGGAAAAGTCAAGTTGAGGAGGACAGAGGATCGAGTGGCTGACTTAGAGCTGCAGCTGAAAAACACAAAGGCCAGAGAGAAAAGATGTAAGAGCACGTTATCATCCATAGAGGATGAGTTGAAGGAACACAACCTCATGACAGCAGAACTAGAAGAAAAGCTCCAGGCGTACCGTGGTAGGACTTATTCATCGTATTGGTTACATTACGTAGATATATATGCCACTGGCATCTGAATGAAGTTCATTCTGTCAAACAACAAATATCCTTCTGTGGCTTTGGAGCATTGCAGTCTGGGTTTGAGATCATTATATTAATCCGTACACCAAGATTCATTTTCTGGTGATGTTTCGCTCAATTCTTTATCTTCCATGTTGTCGATATGTTTGTTGCCAGGACCAATATGCATGACTTTGCATTTATCCTTGTTGAATGGTCAACAAATCGCTGAACAAACAACAGGCCATATCCACAGGCTGATATAGAGTACCATCGCGAATCCTGAAACAAGAGCTGTCAGTGCCAGTCACGTCTTCCTTTTCCTCTCTCGAGCCCGTTACAAGAGTCTCCAAACATCTTCTGACTTCCCACTCCTTTCAAAATATAATTACAGCAAAGGCCTAAAGCACATTGTGATATTTGAAGCCTGGCCGACGTCAGACTTCATTAAGACGTGGCACCTACCACTGGCTACCAGCAGCGCAGATTGATGACAACGCCCAGTTATCCTGTGGCAAGATGGCGGACGCAAATCTCGCTCGGCCGCTTGCGATTGGCCGGCAACTGCCAATCTATATATATATATCTATGCATACCCCCACCCCCAGGCAGTGCGAACAAAAACAACAACACCTCCACATCCAGAATCCACAGCACCAAGCAAACATGGTGGAACACTCAAACACCCACCTTTATATCCTTCACCACTCACCAACAAAACACACCAGATCATTCATACACACACATCCACACCCATACACACACATACACACACAACACCAACCAACCAACCACCTACCCTTACATCACACACCACTCAACGCACAAAAACACACACTCATGCAAAAATTAATTCATGCAAAAACACACACCCTCACCCACTCACTCATATACACAAAATAAAAAATAATAATGGTACAAAAAAAAACAAACAAAAAAACAACAACCAACCTACACCGTTCGACATGCCTCCATAAACTTCCTCCATATCCAAAATGAGCCTTTCAAGGGAACCTGGGCCACCTTGTCACACATCCTCCTTCTTTCTGTCCCACACACTCCCAGCCTAGCTAGAAATGCAGAAAAGGAATTGCCAATATACCCTCTACACCCCACCTCAAATGGCTGTCACGAAACTCGCCAACCCTTCTCCCAGCACTCTGCCCCCAGCTCACTGTACTTTCCTCTCTTCCTCTCGTGCACCTCCTCCATGTTCTCTTCCCAAGGTACCGACAACTCCCCTAAGATGACCTGTCTTGTTGCACTTGACCAAATGACAATGTCAGGCCGCAACCTTGTCACACAGATCTCTGGGAATACCAATTGTGGCTTTAGGTCTGCCACCACCTGCCAATCACAAGCATCTGACAGCCCTCTTGCTTTCCACCTCCTCCTCTTTCCACCTCTTACCACTTGGCCCTCTTTGACAAACCACACGTCTCCCCCATCAGTCTCCTTCTCCACTCTTCTCTCTCTCTCTCTCTCGATCTCAGCACCTCTTGTTGCACCATCTGCACCATCACCGCCAGCACCTGATCATGTCACCACCTGTATCTTCCTGCTGCCAATGCTACTGAGCATGCACTCAGTGCATGCTGCACCGTTCCCACACCTCCACACAAATAACATCTCTCCTCCGGCAACAACCCCCACAATCTCAAATTTACTGGTGACGGAAGCACATCATACGTTGCCCGCAACAGGAAATTCAACAATATGGGCTCCATCCTCCAAATCTCTTGCCACTTCAATATCCTCAACTGCACACCTTCCCACTTAGTCCAAGCACCTTGCTGTGCCTAACCGACTGCTTTCACATATCTCCCCTCCTCTTCCTTTCTTCTCACCTCCCTCTCAACATCTTCCTCCTCTTTTTCACACATGCCTTTTCCCATCGCTCATGCTCCATCCACCGCAAGCCATGCTTCCCATGCTGTACCATCCCCATGATCTCCTCCTGTTGCAACCGCTCCTCTCGTTCACCTCTGTTCTTGCATTCCACTTCCGACTTCCCTTCTTCTCTGGGAGAGCATTCTTTACCACTGCATCACTTGAATCCCGCACCCTCACCACCTTAAACTCCTCGGTTAATGATGTCAAGGGAAACTGGATAAATACTGCACAGAAGACAAGACACAAGACAAGATGTATATATGTATATGTACATATATATATATACGGTATATATATATATATATATATATATATATATATATATATATATATATATATATATATATATATATATATATATATATATATATAGATATATATAGATATATATATATATATATATATATAGATATATATATATATACACATATATTATATATCTCCCGATGTGTACCCTGGTTAGAATAGGTACACCGTATCCCTGCGTGTCGTAAGAGGCGACGAAGAGGGTTGGCGACAGGAAGGGCATCCGGCCATAAAAAACATTGCCTCAAAAAGAGAACCATGACAATTACAACTGCATATGAGCAGGGCACAGCCCGAAGTGGAGATCGTTTTCTGAGGTTTGGGACATAGAATGTAGGGACAATGACAGGGAGATCAGGAGAAGTGGTGGAAGTATTGGTCAGAAGAAGAGTGGACATATGTTGTGTGCAAGAGACGAGATGGAAGGGAGGTGGTGTGAGAATGGTGAAGGGTAGGCAGGGACAGAAATACAAATTTGTGTGGCAAGGGTGCCCGGAGGGCATGAATGGTGTTGGTGTCCTGTTTTCTGAGGAGTTTGTAGACAGTGTGGTGAGTGTGACTAGAGTGAGTGATAGGTTGATGAGGGTGAAAATGATGATTGCAAAGCTCTTGGTGAACGTCATCTCGGGATATGCTCCGCAGGTTGGTCGGAGCGATGAAGAGAAGGACAAGTTCTGGTGTGCGATAGAGAAGCTGATGGAAAACGTGAAAGATGAGGAAGTTGTTGTGGTAGGAGGAGACCTAAATGGACATGTGGGAAGGAGTATGGATGGTTTTGAGGGAGTTCATGGGGGTTACGGATATGGTGTGAGAAATGGGGAAGGTGAAAGGATTTTGGAGTTTGCTGATGGAGCTAAATTGTTTATTTGTAATACTCAGTTCCAGAAAGAGGATAATAAGCTTGTTACATACACATCAGGTGGGTCGACGCTAACCGTTGACTACCTGATGGTGCGTAGGCGAGATAGGGGGCACCTCCGGGACACAAAGGTGATCCCGGGGGAGGAGGCTGTTTCACAGCACCACTTGGTTGTCTGCGACATAAGGGTGAAAGGTGCGAGGGGAGCTCGGCGGGTGAAGTACCAACCGAGACTATATACCACAAACTATATACAGACTTGGCATTTAATATGGAATTTTTTTTTTTCTTGACTTGGGTTTACTTTCTTCACTCAGTATATCAATCTGGTGAGTTTCTTTTACACTTTGGTGATTTATTTGTTAAAAGAACCATGTCACTGATTGTCTGTCGCAGCAAGAAGTCAACAATAGGATTATATCACAGGTGGCGTGGCAAAATGTACGGACAGGTGCATTTGATGATTGGCTTCACAGTCGGGTATACAAGGGTTGTTGCGTTCTGTATTAGTGGAAAACAACTGCTGCACGTCTCCAAAAGTTATTGCCACTTCCTCTGGAGAAGGTCCGTCAACTCGACAATGCTGTTTGTCATATAGTGGTGGCTTTACGAAATTACGGCATGAAACAGCGTGCTATTGCTCGGCAGTATGGCATCACTCATGGTCAGGTGTCAAAGATCCTGAAACGAAATGCTCAGAGAGGTGTCCCTGTCCCTACTCCAATACCGAGGCCAGGACGTCCCCGCAGATCCACAAGGAGGGATGATCGCCAGCTGCACCGGCGAGTCCGCAATGGCCGTACCAAGTCAGCTAATCGGCTTAGGGCTGAGTGGCAGCAACTGACAAATGTGCCTGTATCCAGAAGGCTAGTCAACCAACGACTGGTTCAAGCAGGCTATCGTGCCAGGCGTCCCCTGAGAAAGCCACACCTGACCAGACAACACCACCAGCGCCGATTGCAGTGGGCCAGAGAGCACTGTCAATGGCAGCCAGGACACTGGAATCACGTGATCTTCAGTGACAAGTCTAGATTTCTGGTCTATCGTCAAGATGGCCACGTCCGAGTGCGCAGACAAGTGCATGAAGCCTACAACAAAGATTGTATAGTGCCAAGAGTCCAAGCTGGAGGTGGTGGGGTGACCGTTTGGGCTGCTTTTCATGCAGGGGGCAAAACTGACATGGGTGTTCTGAATGGAAACCTGAACCAGTTCAAGTACAGGGCCATTCTGGAAGAAACATTGCTTCCACTTGCTCGTGCAGCCTTTCGAGGATACTTTGTCTTCCAAGATGATAATGCACGGCCTCATCATGCTCGCATGATCCAACACTTTCTGGCTGACCGTGGTGTAGAGCATATGCAGTGGCCTGCCATGTCCCCGGATATGAATCCGATAAAGAACTTGTGGGCAGAATCAACGCGTCAAATCGACCACTTGGACCAGCAGCCGACCTCTGTGCGTGAATTGCAGCAGGCTATTGTCACTGCATGGCAAGCGATTCCTGTCCAAACCTTGGCAAATCTCGTGAACAGCATGCCTCAACGCGTACGTGCTCTCCTGAATGGTCTTGGGGGTTACACGAAGTACTGAACTGTAATTTTACTGTCCGTAATCCCAGTCGTAATATAACTTTTGTTTTTGTTAAAAAAATTTTTGGCTAATGTGGAAAATAAAGAGATACTTCTGGAAAACGTACAGAAGTTTAACACAGTACTGTCCATGAATTGAGTTCGATATCAGTTTACATCACTTTGAAGGATCAATTTATTTGTTTCGAAATGTCAAATGTGGTTTTTGTTTCCTTTAAAGGTCACATTAACAAAATCTAGAATAATTTCAACATAATTCCAATGAACTTTTGGTTCTAAGACAACTTGAAAAGTAAGTTCACCCCCACAAAACAAATATTCCATATTGAATGCCAAGTCTGTATAAATATATGTTGTGGGCATTATCTTGCACCAAATCCAATGTCAGCTTATGGTGTGTGATGGTAAAAGGGATATGCATCAGCAGTCATCAAGAGGGAGTATAATTTTCTTGGAGCTATCCTAATCCTCTATTAACCAATTTCAGCTATTTCAGAACACTGCAACTAGACACAAACATATCGTACCAATCCTACAAAATCTACCCTTGCCCCTCATCACCAAATAATTTACGTCAAGAACCATTTTACCTATAAAGTCATCAACAGTATGGCGAATACACGCTCTCGGTTAGAGGCGTTCGACAGTCTAATGAGGAAGCATGTATTTGTGTGTGTTCCACCAGGAGTCCTCACTGAGGATGTGGTACTCGCAGTACGGAATATAATAGGGTGTCAACATGTCCGAGCTGCCTCACGAATGAATCAAAAAGTTGTTGTTTTCGTGTCAGAAGAAAATTTTGTTCACGACGTCGTGAGTGCAGGTTTAACCACAGAGGGTGGTGTTTTTATGTTAGCGTCACCAGAGGAAACAGGTGAAGCATCTGTGGAAAGCTATGCAACCAATTTGAAAACGAGCATAGAAAAGGCTCACGAGTTTGCGAGGAAGCAAATTGGCTTGGCTTCCTCGCGTATGAAAACGAGGTACGACGCCCGGGCACACACACCTCGGTTCCTTCCCGGAGACCTTATTTGGCTCCACTGGCCCCAGAGGAGGAAGGGGGTGTGTCCAAAACTCACCTCACCATGGAAGGGCCCCGGGGTGGTGCTTCGGCAGGTGACTGATGTGGTGTTCAAAATTCAGATGGGCCGCATACCCTTCAACAGATAGTTTACGGGGATAGATTGAGCTCCTACCTGGGTCGGGAGTCTCCTGGGTGGATTGGAAGGGTGAGGGGGAAATTAGATGTGGTGGGTGGCACTCTTGGACCCGACCAACCTGCAACTACCTGCACTTGAGGTAAGTGTTTTGAGGAGTGCTGTCCCAGGCTTCAGGACTTGCTTGTGGAAATTTTGGGGACATGTAATTTGGAGTTGGGAGGCGGGTGAGAGTGATGACATGGCCTTTGAGGGGGATGGAATGTATGCCACACAGAGTCTTGTGGGTGGCATTTGTGTTAGTGTTGTGGTTATGTGTTTTGATGTGGTCGTGAGAGTGGAAAGTGAGAATGAGTGGTGATTATTGTGATTATTGTGCTTCTGGAAATATGTGATTGAAATGTGAACTGGGGATTTCACATGAAGCAGGTCATGGCAACCTTTGGAACATCCTTTACACCATCTATGGAATTGTGCTGGAGAATTGAATGGCAGCGGGGGAGGAAATGTGTTTTGGGATATTGTCGGTGGGGAAGGTGTGTGTGCCCACAGGTACAGATCAAGCTCGGAGTAACGATGCCTGCGACCCCCCTCTGCGGCAATTACCCTTGGCAGCCAGTGGTATCTGGAAATTGGAGCTCGTCGGTGGAGGGTCTGGTTGGGCGCCGTGGGGTAACGGAGATCCCCGGTGACCCGGTAGCTGCACGGAAGCAGGAGGCCACAGAGGAACCTGGTGTGTGGAGACCCTCACCGGCGAGGTAATGGTGGAAAGGGGCTGTTGGGCTGTCACGGGGCCAAGAGGTAATGGGGGGGGGGGCAATGAACCTGTGAGTCGGTTGACTTGTTTTTGGGACTGCGGACACCACAGCCTGAAGCGCCCCCACCATCCTTTTGTGCGGTACCTCCCCGCTGCCTAGTAGTAGAGATGACATGCACTCATGAATGACATCAATGCCATGGTCCTGCCAGGGGGAGGGGGGGGGGGTGAAATAAGTGCTTGTAATGATTTTGTGTTGTTCATGACTTATGGAATGTGTATGAGTGGTAAAGTGGTTTGTGTTGTATGAATGAGGGCAAAATCCACCGAGCCATGTCACTCACCTGTAACATCTGGACAGGGCCCGCGGAAATTTAGGGGTACATTGGGATGGCCCCGCAGGTAAGGTTGTGTCTTGTGGCATCCACCGGGGGATGTGGTCTGTAGGCCAGAGTATGTACAAATGTTTTATAGGGTTTTGAATTTTTGCAAGTTTGTTAAGTTTTGTGGCAAATTAGGTTTTGCATGTTCTTTGTTTCCTCCCTCCGCAGGGACAACGAATCAAAATCATACTTGCATGATTGTTAAGGGGATTAGCATGTTAAGGAGCACAGGTAGGAAGTCCAACTCACTTCCCACAGCCCTCCTGATTTATTTCATAGGTTAAGTAAGTGTGAGACAGTAAATGTTAAGACTGGAATTGTAGCGCCTGCTGTGAACCTAGCAGGAGCTACGGTTCCAGGTGGGGGGGGGGGGGGGGGGGCTGTGTTATGTCTGGGGGTAAAGCAATATCTAGAGCCAGATAGATCTGTATAGGTAGGTATTCGACTGTCGCGATAAGGAATCTCCTTGTAATAAGTTCTGTTTAGGCGATTTGTCGGGTAAGAGTATGCTTGTGAACATACGAGGATGTTTGAGTGTTAAATAGTTAGGGATTAACGATAAACCCCTGTGCGTCAAACCTGATAGCCAAACCTTTGTCCTTTATGGCAATGCATGCCAACATAGGTATTTAGACAGGCCCTTAGCGCAACATTAAACAATTCTCTTCCCTGACAAGGACTTCGGAAGCAAACAGGCAAAAGAAAACCAGGCCAGGACACCGCCGATGATGGCCGCTGCCGAGTACACCTCCAACAGGCCTAAGAACATCGAGTAGCACATGCTATCACCACGCTACGGTCCTGTGATTGGTCAGCGTGCTAGGCACGAACCTCCAGCCAACGAGTTTGAGAGGCACGAAGCTGGAAGGTTCGGTGGAAGTTGCTGGTTGGTAGCACGCCAAAGCTGATGTCACCGGCAAGGTTATATCAGCGTGCGCCGAACGACATTTTAGAGAGAGCACATCCGGTTCTTGTTTGCGCAGCCCTTCCTCTTGGACATCCAGCGCTTTGTCTTGCGCAGCACGCTCTCTTCGTCTTGGCAGACCGATCGTGACTGGAGATCGATCTTGTCTGGAGATCGCTGGCGGTGCTTTGGGCCGTGTGGTGCTTTTGGAGCATTGGACGCGTGGTGCTCGGTGCTTTGGAGCTTGGTGCACGGACCTCGTGAGCGGCGAGAGGCTTGGAGCGGGGTCTGGTGGCACGTGAGCGGGGCCGAGCGGGGCCGTGTTACACTGCAAGACAACGAGACCAGATAAGACTGCATGCCACGTACACTACATAACGAACGTGTTATTTTCGTGATTCAGTCCCCTGTTTGTGTTTGAGGTTTGGTGTGTGGGATCCCCATTTAGGAGTTTTAGTTAATATCGCGTTTCCCTGTCCCATACTTTTATTTAATAAACACTTGTATTATTTCCCCTTCCATTCAAAAGCTTGTTTCCGTGTCGAGTATCGAAGCTGCCGTCGGCGCGCTCTAGGTAAGCTTTTACCGCAGCTCCCACTTTCCTTCTTCCTCCCGCGTCCATAGTTGAGTCTGTGTTTGGCCGTCGCCTCAATTAAAGCCGTTTTCGGTCCATCCGCGAGCCTCTGGTATTAACCGGAGGCTACGCACAACAATATTGTTGAAATGAAGATCAAATAGCTGCATGTTCAAATATGTTGAAAAAGGCAAAACTTTACATGGGGTGTACTTACTTTTTCACGTGACTGTATAATATATACACACACACACACACACACACATATATATATATATATATATATATATATATATATATATATATATATATATATATATATATATATATATATATATGTATATATATACAGTGCGTATCAAAAAAAAGGTAATCCGAATTTAAGGGGTTAATATGCAAAGGTTATTTAGTTTGACAATTTACATGTGGTTTACCAATTATGAGGAGATCCTCAGCTTTTCATTTATGCCTTTCATGCATCATTGCTGTCACACATGACCGAGTGCATGTTCATTGAAAATGACAAGTTCAAATCGCATTTTTACAAGTTTGGCTAATCGGTGCAAGACAGTTTTAATTGGACGCATTACTTGTCGACTGCCAAGTTGATTATGTAAAATTGTTAAGCTGGTCTGGTAATCGTCGGTTGCGTCATCCTTTGTTTAAGATGGGTATTTAAGATGGGCCGACAGTGTATGGGTTTAGAGACAGTCTGAGTCATTGAAAAGATGGTTCAACTTACGACTGAACAGCGGACCTTCGTGGTTACAACCTTTCACCAAACAGGAGGTTTGCAGCGAATTCGTGATGCGTTCAGGGAACGTTTCCCAGAATGGGAGCCTCCAAAAGCCAAAACCATCTGGGCGAATGTTAGAAAATACCAAGAGCATGGCACTAGCCTCAACCACAACAAGGAGAATTCTGGTCGGAGGCGCACTGGGCGATCGGAAATGAACATTGCAGCAGTAAGGCAGCATGTTTTGGAGCATCCTAGGAATACCAGCGCAAGACAAAATGGGACGGGATTGCCTTTGGCAACCTTCAACCGAATCACAAGACTGGACCTCCACCAACATCCATATCGGATTCACATCCGGCATCAACTTACGCCAGGGGATTTTGCCAGGAGGCTGGTGATTACCAGATGGTTGATAGCACGTTGCGAAGCAGATGTCAATTTCCTGCGGCATCTCGTTATCGGCGACGAAGCTGCTTTCATCATGGATGGCAAGGTCAATACCCATAATGTTTTTGAATATGCACCGACAGGACAACCCCCAGAATTTAATTTTGACACCAACATGAATTGACAGAAGTGTACTGTTTGGTTGGGACTTTGTGGAAGTGGTCAGGTGATCGGACCATTTTTCTTTCAAAGGAATGTCAATGGTAACAGGTATCTGTAGATGATCAATGATGAAGTTTTACCGCAGCTGGAGGAGACCTTTGAGCGACAGGTTCGTGGTGTCTTCAGATATCTCTGGTGGGCCCAAGACGGCGCCCCAGCACATCGTCTTATCGCTGTCCGAGATCGACTGAGGGAACTCTTTGGAGACCGAGTCATCACCCTCAACCATGCAGTGGAATGGCCGCCAAGATCACCTGACCTCACACCATGTGATTATTTCCTTTGGGGACATTTAAAGAACAAGGTGTTCGTAACTCCTCCCCGTGATCTTGACGAATTGCAGGGCCGTATTCAACATGAAGTGGCTGCTTTGCGCAATGACCCGGCTGTGGTGAGACGAACAGTTCAGGGCATGCTCCGCCGCTGTGAGCTTTGTGTTGAAAGGGGAGGTGGACATGTTGAAGGTGTGGGTGCATAAAGGCCAATCATTCATGAGAAAAGTTCACATCTGACGTTCATTTTGCACCAATTATTCTGACTTGCATCGATTAGCAAAACTTGTAAAAATGCGATTTGAACTTGTCATTTTCAATGAACATGTACTCGGTCATGTGTGACCGCAATGATGCATGGAATGTATCAATGGAAAGCTGAGGATCTCCTCTTAATTAGTGAACCACATGTAAATTGTCAAAATAAATAACCTTTGCATATTAACCCCTTGAATTCGGATTACCTTTTTTTTAATACGGACTGTATATATATATATATATATATATATATATATATATATATATATATATATAATGGTATCTGTAATCTGGTTCTCCAACCTAATGAGCGGACAGCATGACGTCATCGCCATGCACGTCCGCATTGCCTGCAAAGCTCCAGAGGAACCATCTAGCAGTGCGTCATTACGGATTATAAATTCAGATACTGTCACAAGTGCATGCAAAACTCAGTTACCGACCTGGTTTCGCCCTTGTTGGGGCTTCATCAGGGCAACGCAGTGAGGCTTCCATACACTTGTAACTCTGTGAACCTTTCGGTTTTTATATCAGTCACTATGCGACCTTCATATCATCAGTGGAGAACCGCCAGCAAGGTGTCCCATACAGCTGCTGCTGCACCTTGCTGGGAGCGATAAGCACCGCCTGCCACACGGTAACGTTATCTCTGGTATCCACTCATGATATGGAGTCGACCTGGTTGCGGTTGGGAGTTACTAATAATGGTATCTGTAATCTGGTTCTCCAACCTAATGAGCGGACAGCATGACGTCATCGCCATGCACATCCGCATTGCCTGCAAAGCTCCAGAGGAACCATCTAGCAGTGCGTCATTACGGATTATAAATTTTCATTACGGATAACATTACGGATTTAGGTTGGAGAACCAGATTACAGATACCATTATTAGTAACTCCCAATCGCAACCAGGTCGACTCCATATCATGAGTGGATACCAGAGATAACGTTACCGTGTGGCAGGCGGTGCTTATCGCTCCCAGCAAGGTGCAGCAGCAGCTGTATGGGACACCTTGCTGGCGGTTCTCCACTGATGATATGAAGGTCGCATAGTGACTGATATATATATATATATATATATATATATATATATATATATATATATATATATATATATATAATCGTTAGATTAAATAAGACGCGGACGTAGCTTCAGGACGTCGATCTTTAATTGTCGACAAGCTTTCGACCAACAAAGGTCTGTCTCTGAGTCTACAAAAACATCAGGCATGTATATCAGTCAAGTATGTATAGTGATATGTGTGTGAGATGTGTGATGTGTGATGTGTGTAGAAAATGCATACAGAAGGAAGAGCCACGCCAAAGTTCACTCACCGGCCCCAAGTTCAACGGAAGTGACCGTTTGCGTTACAGTTAGGGTGCACGTGCATATACAAATATAGAGATATACATACATAAACACACAAGCATATATTCATATCCCATTTATATTCATATAATATATTTATATATTTATATAAATGACATATAAAGGTAGAATGAATGAATGAATGAATGAATGAATGAATGAATGGGTTACGGTTAACAATTTGATTGGGTTGATGTGGGAACATGCTTTAGTCATCAAAATTTATGCCATGAGGGACTTTTGTCCGAAGTTTGTGTATCCAAAAGGACTCACGTTTCAGAATCGTGGTGTGTGATCGATTTGTGATTGATTCAATGGCAGAGATCTGAATGTCATTTATAGAGTGATCCGGTTGATTAAAGTGTATCGTGTAAGGTAGAGATTTGCCCTGACTGGTGTGGAAGTTATTGATTTCTGACCGGGTGTTATTAAATCGTGTGTAGAGTGTATTTTCAGTTTTTCCAACATATTGTTTGGTGCACTTTTGGCAAGTGATCAGGTATATGACCCATGTAGATTTGCAGTTCATATAGGAGGTGATGGGGAATTTTTGTCCAGTGCTAGAACTACAGAATTTGTTTCCTTCTAGTAAATGCACTGGACAAAAGTGTAAGCACTGGACATAAATTCCCCATCACCTCCTATATGAACTGCAAATCTACATGGGTCATATACCTGATCACTTGCCAAAAGTGCACCAAACAATATGTTGGAAAAACTGAAAATACACTCTACACACGATTTAATAACACCCGGTCAGAAATCAATAACTTCCACACCAGTCAGGGCAAATCTCTACCTTACACGATACACTTTAATCAACCGGATCACTCTATAAATGACATTCAGATCTCTGCCATTGAATCAATCACAAATCGATCACACACCACGATTCTGAAACGTGAGTCCTTTTGGATACACAAACTTCGGACAAAAGTCCCTCATGGCATAAATTTTGATGACTAAAGCATGTTCCCACATCAACCCAATCAAATTGTTAACCGTAACCCATTCATTCATTCATTCATTCATTCATCATTCATTCATTCATTCATTCTACCTTTATATGTCATTTATATAAATATATAAATATATTATATGAATATAAATGGGATATGAATATATGCTTGTGTGTTTATGTATGTATATCTCTATATTTGTATATGCACGTGCACCCTAACTGTAACGCAAACGGTCACTTCCGTTGAACTTGGGGCCGGTGAGTGAACTTTGGCGTGGCTCTTCCTTCTGTATGCATTTTCTACACACATCACACATCACACATCTCACACACATATCACTATACATACTTGACTGATATACATGCGAACTGTTTTTGTAGACTCAGAAAAGACCTTTGTTGGTCGAAAGCTTGTCGACAATTAAAGATCGACGTCCTGAAGCTACGTCCGCGTCTTATTTAATCTAACGATTATTTATTCAATACAAATGAGACGCCCTGCTCGTACTTTGGAGTTTCTACTATTTCTTACAGTTATATATACTAGGGCATTGCCCGTACTATATCTATATCTAAAATTATATCCCCCCCCTCTATTTACATGAAATGGTTTGGTCCAAAGCGAACGGCTTCCGGAGTTTGGTAAAGAAATCGCCATCGCGTGCACAAACGCGCAGGAAAGCGAATGAATCGCAAATTCGTTTTTATTAGTTTTAAAACATAGTTTAACGCCAACATAGTTTGCAAACGTGAAATAAATGAATACGCTCTCAAATGTGCCATCCGAGGCAGAGTGTGTCCGCCACGTTCGGCACACGCGATAGTTCGCTGCTCTCTGATTGGTTGAATCGTTTTTTGGACATAGCTCGGTAAGTAATTGTCCGATTAATATGAAACCTTGAAAAGGCACATCCTCGGGTCCCCAGCAATATACCTGGCAAGTTAAAAGTATATCGGACCCGTGGTTGTCGAGAAACAGCGGTCACAGACAAACGTACAAACGTACAAACAGAGATTACTGGAATTATAGATAGATATATATATATATATATATATATATATATATATATATATATATATATATATATATTGTTGCGCATCTCAGATTACGGCGCTCCCCTTACCGAGGGGGGGGGGGGGGTTGGGGGGGGGGTAGTCTACTTGCCAACAATGTGAACCCGGAAATGTTGAGTACCCCAAAGTTTTAAGTTAGAAATGTACAGTATGGGTCCCCAGCACTTAGAAACTGCCGGATGCTAACTTGCATATGTTGGGCAATTAGCAAAATTAGCATTAATAGCATTAACCCTATCAAACATTGGCCTGGGACACTGAAATTTCTGTTTCGCTCTATTGCTCCACTTTTATTCACAGGTATTAGAGGTAACAAAGGCAAGTACCATACCAAACTAGAATAATATGACTATGGGTAAATAATATCCTCAAAATTAAAACACAAGTATACCCAAAATGATCAGAGCTGAAAAATATGTGCACGAGTTACACAATATAAAACTTCCATCAAAGAAAGAGCGTCTTGCACTTCTACTACTCTGCACTGTTATAAAGCATATCCTCATCATAAAACTCATCCTCATCGTCTTCATCTTCTTCTCCTGACTCTACATTCTTGTCATATTGCTCTTCTTGCTGTGAGTGTGTGAGTGTGTTGCAACATGTACTATCAGAGCCTTTGCAGAAGCAGTAGCTGGTACAGGCCAGGCCTGCAGCTACGCAGCTGCACTTTGCTGTTAAACAGGGCTTTAACCCAGCTTTGCAGCTACAGCTGATCATTTCCAACACGGCAGGAGGAGCAACGGGGCTTGCATCCAGGATGGGCATGATGACTTCCTCTCCCTTCTCGCCTTCCTTCTTATTCCATCCAAACTCTGTTATGTCCACAGCTGGTGGGTCAGGGCAGTCTGCTGCTTTCCAAAGCAGCACCTGTAGATGGGCACGCCGTCCATGGAGGAGAGCGTTGCACTCTGTAGGAGGCAGTGTCTTCAGTGCTGGGGGGGTTTTGCGCTTTCGGTAGATGTCATATCTGGCGACGTTCAGAGATGCCGACTCCCTCTCGTTGTACAGAGCCAGGAAGAAACCACTCACTGCCTCTGTAATCTGTAAATAAGTAGCTCCCTCCTCTCCGATGAAGTGAAGCAGGTCACCAGGTACTACTCTCGTGGCCTTGAGTGCGGACACCTTCCCTTTCCCCGCGGGATAGGAGGTGGTGTCACATCCGGAGAGCATGCATAGCCAGGATGGAGCGACACTGCTCACCGAGATTCTCTACTGTCGAATTGATGTTGAGAATAGTGCCATCCCATCTCTCCATCTGCAGGTTAAATGTGATACCCACCTTCCAGCACCAACAGACCATGAGTACGAAAACATCAGTGTCGTCGCTGAGAATGCGGACAGTTTCAGCTCTGCGACTGGCTGCATCCAACATGTATGAGATGAGGGAGACGTCAGCCTCGTCATGAGTGACAATACTGTCTGCTTTGCTGACCATCTTGATGTGATCTCCTATGCTGTGTGTGCACAGGAGCTCACCCAGTCTCCGTTTGTTTGTCTTGTTCTTCATCACTTTGTCGCGGCTAGGTAGAGGGGTTGTCAGTGAGAGTCGGTACTCTGTTGAGCTCTCCCCAGCTCTTCTCTGCCTCTCGTGGTCTTTGGCAGAGACTTGCTCATACCGGTCAAAGATGACAAATGTTTTGGTGATGTAGCAATTAAGCCGGCGCCCCATGCTGGCTGTGAGGTCAGCCACAGTGCCTGACGATGGCCACACCACGTGGTAGATGAGCTGCGATGCATCAACGAGTACAACATGTGGTGGGTGGGGATTGGGGGCAAGGATTCCAAGACGCTGGACGATCACAGACTTGTTACCCTTCCTGAGGCATCCATACTCATCGATGATGGATGCAGGGACCGGGCCGAGCTCGTAGTCAAAGAGGGCAGAGAGCTCCATTCTTCTCTTGCTCCCCACCACCACCAGCCGAGCAAACAACGCCTCAAGGTCACATATGATCTTCGCATTGACCTTCACTCTTTTTTTGGTGAATGTCATTGTCACCACCTTATTTGAGATGGGCGCATGAAATCTCTCAGGAAGTGATGAAGAGAACAGTGTGCTCATGTCCTGTCCGATCTTCAATGCATCTTGCACATTCACCTTTTCATCTGCCACCTGGCCATTTATGATATGGTGGAGGGTCGCTATGGTGAGTGGATGGGAGTTTTCCTGTAGCACTCTCAGGATTTTAGCCCGGTCCTCCGTGTCCAATTCCCGCCGTCCTTTACCCTCCTCTTTGTGTCTGTTGGGCTTCATTGTCTTATACGGTGCTTCAGCATCATCGTAAATCTCATCCAATGACTTGGAGAGATAGGAGCAGATGCCGAAAGATTGGATCCACACGGCGACCTGCTCAGGGTTGGTGGAGATGCCCTTCATGCCTCCTACTCCCTTCCCTTGCTTGATGCATGTCTGCTCCCCAAACATGTCTCCACTCACTGCAGCTGCACCATCAGAGTGGCGGCACACATGGCTTCCAGCGTAAAGGTCATCCTTGGCAGTAGCAGGAAGGTACTGAATGTCGCGCAGATGCCATGTGATCCATCTTGCGTAGTGGTGATGACCGACAGCAAAGAAATAGGGCAGCATCTCTTCAAGGCAGTGTTGTTGCAGCATCCAATCACCCTCTCTTTCTGCTCACCAGAACCTGTGAGCTATTAGGGTAGGGGTGATGAAACAATCCACCCATCGCCGGACTAAAAATTAATCTAAATACTCAATATCTCAAAAACTATAGCAGCTAGCGAGATGGGGCTTAGTGCGTTGAACGTGCCAGGTTACGATCTGTTCAAATAAACACTAACATTGAAACTGTAGCTCAACATGAGAGTAGGGGCACTAACCGCGCAAAAAAATGTTGGGTGAAAAAAAATCCACTGCTTTTACATCCCTTTTTCACATGAAATTTTGATCGCAGGAAATTTTTATAAGAACACTCACGGAAAGCATATCTGTCTAAGTGTATTATGTCCAAATTTCATACAGATCCTTCAAATAGTTTGCTCACACGAAGCATTCAAATGGAGCAATAGAGCGAAACAGAAATTTCAGTGTCCCAGGCCAATGTTTGATAGGGTTAATGCTATTAATGCTAATTTTGCTAATTGCCCAACATATGCAAGTTAGCATCCGGCAGTTTCTAAGTGCTGGGGATCCATACTGTACATTTCTAACTTAAAACGTTGTGGTACTCAACATTTCCGGGTTCACAAGAGGGCTCTATAGGCTTGGCAAGGAGACTAGGGGGGTTAATCCTCTCGTCTATTAAGCTGGCCGTCCGAGTCCTAGAAGATATCGCGCTCCTTTGCGGGGTTGAGATTGACCAGGGTGACTGGTCAATGGGTTCCCAGATACCTTCGCGAACCTCGCCGCAAAAGCAGGGCGCTACTTCTGCCCGAGCCACGGACAAGATGGAATTTTGCCAAGCGGTTTAGCAATCCGAAGCTCGAGCTGTTAGCAGAAAGACGAACCCGATTCTGAGCGGTTCTAATCGTGCCACCGATACCCAACGGGGAAAAGACAAAGACGATCGGACGAGAGGAAACCAAAAGGTAAGGAAAGAACAAATATGATTTATTGACTACACTAAAAGAGGAAACGAAAGGCAAGAATATACAAAAGAAGGAAATAAAAGGACATAGGGCAACCTAAAACAGTCTTATATTATCACACGCCCAGGACAGTACAAACACACTTACACGAATGGGGAATAGCAGGTAGAAGGAGAAGGGTCAAGCAGATGGTTCCGGGTCCGCCGTGAACAATGGCAGGCAGCTGGTGTCGTTGGCACGCGACCGGACCTTATAATTATGCGGATGACTTGGATGCCGCGTACATAATCTTTGTGCCAACTCTCTCTCTCCCAACGTTCGTCTCAGAGGGTACCCTCACGCAGGTCGCTCCAACAACGTGACAATCAATCGAGCGCTCCCCGCGCAGTTTGTTCACAATCAGCATCCCCCGGCGCAGTCCGTCATCAATGGCCTCCCCTCGTGCATCTCCTGAGAGGGCTTGGCGCTGGCGCTTTTATAACCCGCTTAGAAATCAAGCTGCGCTTCATCGAGCCACGCCTATTAACGAGCTCACCTCAGCCCTGGTTGGCTGGTGGGGGCTTACCGGCCACGCCTAGGTGGTGAGTTGACGTGGCCACACCTCGTTCTTGCCGCCCCGCCCCCTTCTTCTCCAAGCCTGACCTCGTGTTCAATGGCGGCTGAGCCAGGCAGCGAACGCTACTGGCAAGCCCAGGAACACAATTTGTAGGAAGGCTATGCTGCAATATGAATTGACAAGGGGGCCTACTCTTATTTAATTAATACAACGCAGATTCAACTATTGGGAACAGATCCTTACCTGAAACACATACTAAAGAAATAACTAAAGAAGAAGCCTATGGTGTGCTATGTGTTGCTCGTGGCCTAACTAGGGTGTGACCTTTGCCCTTTACACCAAAAATTGGAGTATTTACAGGGGATTATTTATAAGGGAATATTACAGATATTTACAAAGTGGAGGGTTCTAAAAACCGCAACACAGCACCCTCATTACCTCCAGGGCCGTCCCGGCCTGACAGAACTTTAACTTAGTGTGACACTCAGGTGTGGTAACCCTCTACTATTAACTTCACCCTGAGTGCGACATTTTTAAAACAACTAAGTATGTCCCGCCTGCTGTGTTGCATTCTGTCTCACAGATTCATGCCCACAGGATAACCGAATCACGGAATTAATTTTCAAACTAAACATTGACGGTGGGGAGCATTATTTACAAAGACATTACTTGGTATTTACACGCGAACCCAGGACCTGTCTTTTGGGAAACAAAAATAAGAATTTTTGAAAAGAGGAAAGGCATGCACTGCACTGCACCGATACCACCAGCACCAATAAGCACCAAAACACCAATATGCACAAAGCACCCAAAGCACCATAACACGAAAAGCACCATCCGGTGCACAGTCATCACAGTTCAAATAATGATGCCTTGCGACGTCTTCTCTGCTGGGCCGATGGTTCTGGACGACTTCTTTGCTTGCGGCCTAGTTGGTACTAAAAGAAGGCACAAAACGTGTCCATTTCTTTAATTATGGCCAGCAGGGGCCAACTAAGGTGGTCCACCTGCATGGCTTAGGTGCCACCTTTACCATGGTCCGCAAGCAAGATCTCCCTGGCCACAATGGCCGGTCCCCAGCAGAGGTGCCAGGCCCCAAAACGTGGGGTCCATGAATGTGGTGCTCGGCCACAGACCTGTGGTCCATATGGTGGTGCTTGGCCACAACAACGTGCGGTCCATAAGTGTGGTACCGGTCCAGGCAGGCAGCAGCGACGGTGCGGGCACCCAACTGCGGGCACCTGCGCACTCCCCCCGGGCCCAAAAGAAACAAATCCATGAGTGGGGGAATGAGGACAAGCAAGCAGCGGGGCAAGATCGCAAGGGTAAACATCAACACATGGTAATGCAGAGGCGAGGTGCACAGGAGAGCGAGCCGAGAAAGCTCGTCCCTACCGTACGCCCCCCCCCCCCCCTGTCACCTAATCTACCCTTGCCCTTACCCCGTATTTACACAATTTACAAATCCGTCGCTACGTCTTGTCTTCCCCATATCTCCCCTAATCCAAATTAATCAACAATCCCAATTTCTCATTAATCCCTCTATGCCGAATTTACCATCAATCCCTCATAAGGAGGAAGAGATGGAACAATGAGCACAATGTCACCCCCACGTCATGATGCGTCTTACATACCAGACACTTGCAAAAACCGGTGGTGTGGAGTCCTGTCACCCTGGTGAGTGGATGCGGATGGTGCGAAGAGACTTCCAGTCCTAAACTACCTTCTAAATGACTTTAACACTTTTACTCTACCCGGGGTCTTTCCCTACCAAACCATTGGCCATTTTACACTACGTGGTTCTAAGAACCGAACTCCCATTGAACAAAACTGTGGTGCTCACCAATTTGGGGTCTCACTCCCCCGATTCTACTCCCTGTGCCCTCGCACAATTTCCGGGCTGGGTTGTGTGGCGCTCCCAGCAGGTCCGCTCACATGCACACCTCCACCACTGCAGTTGTCTCCCGAGCTTACCTGCTCCTTACCCTAACCTACCTGGGGAAGGCCCTCTGGCGCTCTCACCCCACTACCGCCCCCTCTGGCATCGGGCTACCCGGGTCCGTCCTCCGGATCCTCGGGCCCCATTGAACAACTCACTACCTGGCTCCCAGAGCCTACCTGCGGCCTCACCTGGCCAACAGACTAACAGTGGAGGAGTGCCCATTTAACCATACGTACTAACAGGCCACACGCCCAGCCAATTTACTCCACTAATGCACCCAACACAACACTCCTGTGCAACTACCCACACCACAGCTGCCAATATCCAACCACAATTTACCTACTCCCTCTACCTACCTTTTAAACTACCCTGCCCGGGTACTCGTGAGGGGGTCCATCTTCCCCACTCACCCCTTTCGCACCAACCACTCCCCTCCACGTATTCCACACCCGACTCACTCCACACCATCCATTCCATACTCCATTTATTCCATACCCTTTATTCCACACTCCATTCTCACTTGCCACCTGTATTCCACTTGCACACCTGGTGCCCACACACCTGGTGGCACTTGCACACCTGGTGGCACCTGCACACCTGGTGGCACTTGCACCCTCCTTCCCTCCAGGACCATTCACTCAATACAATACACTCAGCTCAATGCACAATCACACCTTTCACAATACTCTGCTCAATCACTTCCTACACACGCACTGCATCATCTGATCTACCTGGTTTTCCCTCTAACTTAGTGCTTCCCGTCTTCCCTTATACTATTGCACATCCCACGTCGTTAAGATCCATACTAATCTACCTACATCCCCTACTACAGGTATAATGTCACTACTTAAATCTACAGTTACCTATGGTCATTTCTAAACCCTAACATTATCCAAGCCCTCCCTGGCTTGGTTTTCACCGCCATACCCCATAAAACTATAGCTCCTTTGCCCCAAAAGTGTGAGGTGAATGGTAAAGCAATCATTCGCCATCACTATCGCCATTACTATCGCTATCCAGTCCACTATCTCGAGCCTCGGTGTGTCATTACATCATAAAAGCTCAGCTTCGCAAAGCCGAGCAATGAATACGGGTGGTTTGGTCTCCTGCAGGTTGGGTCCTTTCGGCATTCGGTTCAGGGGAGGAGGTTTCATTGGGCCAAGGCTCCAAGAGCCATCCTGGCGCAAGGCCTTGCACTGCCAACCGCGATGGCCCAGCCTTGCCCGAGTGGAGCGCCGCCACCACAAGGGGGCGCCGTTCCGACCCCTCCTACCTTCCCTCGAACTGGGCCACCCGCTTTGCCTGGCAAAGCTCGGAATCGACCGTGCAGGGCGGGGCCCAGCCCGAATCGTGCACGACGCCCCGAACAGGAGCGACGTGACACCGATCCCCGCCGGCTCCCGCAACACACAACGAACACCGCGCACCGAGGGCTCGCGTCGGCTATACGTCGGGCTAGACGCTGCCCCGTTCAACGTCGATGCTCGGTTTGCATGCTCGCATCCACACGCGACTCTTTCCATACTCACACATCCCGGTGTCTCCATACACTCCATCAATTCCACCACCACACTCTCCGTTACACACCACTCGCTGTTCACACACTCCATAACACACCTCTCTCATGCACCGTCTTGCGCACACTCTCCTGGTATGTACTCCGTACCACTCATGGGGGTGCACTCTTGCATCCACCCATTCAGCGCACACCTACTCACGGGTGTGCAATCCCTCGTCGCACACCCAATCACGCACTTCACCACCAACACAGGTGTGCATTCTTACACACGCTCAACCATTCCAGGTGTGCCTTCTCTCTCACTCGCCACAACCAACTCACTCTCCATGTCACAATCACTCCCACTTTCACACATACACTCCGATGTGCATTCTCCCTCACTTCCAGACTCTGTAATACACTCTCACTCCGGTGCCATTCGCACACGCGCGCCATTTCCACTCGTACATCTCGCTACGGACCGTCCACGAACGCCCGGGTGCCGTCTCGATCCCAACCGCGTGAAAATTCTTTTTGCGCTGAACACCTTTCCGCAAAACCTCTTAGCACCATGTACAGCCGGACTCACCTTCTGGATTCTTCTTCCTCCCTGCTCCAACACCTGCAAATCTTTATAAGGATTAAGCATGGCATCATGACGCGAGCACGGACTTTGCACATATTCCATCTCTTCACCCCGCGATTGCTTTTCTACGTCTGCGGTCTCCTGAATTCCAATTTCCACTATTATTAATTCTTTCATTTCTTTTTCCTCGACGACCGCTGGTTCTAATAAAATTTCCTTTTCTACCTCCGCGGTCGTCGGCTTCCCCATACCCTGGGTCGCGATCTCTATACCCGTCCACACTCCTTCGCTTTGCTCTGCCTCGCTCAACCTGCGCTCCTCGAGTCGCGTTACCTCGTCGTGCACCCGTGTGCCTCTCCCGCCTGACCTGCGGTTAACCTCCCTCTCACACTCCCTTGCTTCATACCGGGCTTTGTCCCTCGCTAGCTCCTCATTAATTGCTTTGGCTTGGCCATTCACGTCCTCCAATTCACCCCCTAATTTGCCTTCTAGCCCCCCAATTTAGCTTTCTAATCGCTCCCCCATTCTATCTTCCAAATTTCTTAACCCGTCTCTCAATCCCCTAATTTGGTTTCCTAATCCCCCAAATTTGACTTCTAGGCCCCCAATTTGGCTTCCCAATTGCTCCCCCTGAGCCCTCGTTTCTTCCTTTTGGGTGTCTAATTTACTTTCCAATCGCTCACCCATTTCATTCATTTTATGCTCCGCCTTGATCATATGGGCTCTCATTTGCATCATAAATAATTGGAAGTCCCCTAGCCCCGTGGGCTCGGCACTCACCGCCACGTGCGAGGCGCCGCCATTTTGTGCGCCTGCAACCCCCGCTACAGCACCTTCTTTGCTTTCCTCCTGCATTACTCCCACCTCTTCCCTGGGGTCCTGGGTCGACTCCAACTCCTCATTTACCACCTCATTCTCCCCTACCGGCATTAGATCGCCTTGACTATCCATGGCACGACTCAATTTGGATGTTATACAAAATTTCGGCCGCTCGTAATTTTGACCAAATTTTTTCGATGGATTAAAATTTGGTTCGGGCTTCAAATCCCACTCCCCGACACCAATTGTTGCGGCCAATAGCACAATTGGTGTCCAAAATTTGGTCTAAATACATTTAGTCCCAGGTTCTAAATCCCAACTCCTGACTACCAATTGTTGCAGATCTCAGATTACGGCGCTCCCCTTACCGAGGGGGGGGGGTAATCCCCTCGTCTATTAAGCTGGCTGTCCGAGTCCTAGAAGATATCGTGCTCCTTTGCGGGGTTGAGATTGACCAGGGTGACTGGTCAATGGGTTCCCAGATACCTTCGCCAACCTCGCCGCAAAGCAGGGCGTTACTTCTGCCCGAGCCACGGACAAGATGGAATTTTGCCGAGTGGTTTAGCAATTCAAAGCTCGAGCCGTTAGCAGAAAGACTAACCCGATTCTGAGTGGTTCTAATCGTGCCACCGATACTCAATGGGGAAAAGACAAAGACGATTGGACGAGAGGAAACCAAAAAGTAAGGAAAGAACAAATATGATTTATTGACTACACTAAAAGAGGAAACGAAAGGCAAGTATATACAAAAGAAGGAAATAAAAGGACATAGGGCAACCTTATACAGTCTTATATTATCACACGCCCAGGAAAGTACAAACACACTTACACGAATGGGGAATAGCAGGTCGAAGGAGAAGGGTCAAGGAGATGGTTCCAGGCTCCGGGTCCGCCGCGAAGAATGGCAGGCAGCTGGTGTTGTTGGCGCGCGACCGGACCTTATAATTATGCGGGGGACTGGGATGCCGCGTACATAATCTTTGTGCCAACTCTCTCTCTCCCAACGTTCGTCTCAGAGGGTACCCTCACACAGTTCGCTGCAACAACGTGACAATCAATCGAGCGCTCCCCGCGCAGTTCGTTCACAATCAGCATCCCCCGGCGCAGTCTGTCATCAATGGCCTCCCCTCGCGCATCTCCTGAGAGGGCTTGGCGCTTGCGCTTTTATAACCCGCTTAGAAATCAAGCCGCGCTTCATCGAGCCCCGCCTATTAACGAGCTCACCTCAGCCCTGGTTGGCTGGTGGTGGCTTACCGGCCACGCCCTGGTGGTGAGTTGACGTGGCCACACCTCGTTCTTGCCACCCCGCCCCCTTCTTCTCCAAGCCTGACCTCGTGTTCAATGGCGGCTGAGCCAGGCAGCGAACGCTACTGGCAAGCCCAGGAACACAATTTGGAGGAAGGCTACGCCGCAATATGAATTGACAAGGGGGCCTACTCTTATTTAATTAATACAACACAGATTCAACTATTGGGAACAGATCCTTACCTGAAACACATACTAATGAAATAACTAAAGAAGAAGCCTATGGTGTGCTACGTGTTGCTCGTGGCCTAACTAGGGTGCGACCTTTGACCTTTACACCAAAAATGGGAGTATTTACAGGGGATTATTTATAAGGGAATATTACAGATATTTACAAAGTGGAGGGTTCTAAAAACCGCAACAATATATTATATATATATATATATATATATATATATGGCTCCGCAAAGGCTTTGGGTTCCGTAAAGTGTCTGCAAGGTGGGTGCCGAGACAACTCACACCCGAACTGAAAGAACGGCGAGTGGACGCATGTGAAGAACTTCTGCAACGTTATGAAACAGAAGGCGATGCTTTGACGTTTCTTACAGCACGTAGTGACTGGGGATGAAAGCTGGGTCCACTACTTTCAGCCAGATACGAAGAGGGCAAGCAAACAGTGGCACCATTCAACTTCACCGAAGCCCAAAACATTTTGCACACAGCCGTTCGCTGGAAAAGTGATGCTGACGCTCTTCTGGGATAGCCGAGGCCCACTTGTGGAGCATTACATGTCCAGAGGGACCACAGTCACCAGTGCATCAGACTGTGACCTCCTTTAAAATAATCTCAAACCAGCAATCAGATCAAAACGTCGAGGACTACTCACTATCGGTGTTTTCCTGCAGCATGACAATGCTCAGCCCCATACTGCCCGCGCTACAGCTGAAACAATCGAGGACCTGCATTTTGAGTGTTTTCCTCATCCACCCTACTCGCCAGACCTCGCCCCTTCGGATTATCACATCTTTGGGCCACTTAAAGAGGCACTTGGAACCACTTTCCGATCCGATGAAGAGGTCCAAGAGGCGGTCCACGAATGGCTACATAAGTAGCCAAATTTTTTTTTTTTATCGAGGAATCCATGCCTTAGTGAAATGCTGGAAAAAATGCATTGAACGCAATGGAGATTATTTTGAAAAATAACAGTTGTTACGTACATACAATAAACAAGTTGTGAAAAATATTTATCAGGTAACTTATTGATTTCCCCTCGTGTGTATATATATATATATATATATATATATATATATATATATATATATGTCTGTATAATATGGGCCGGCCTAAACAAGCAAATTGGACAGGAAGGGTAGGGGTGTAGGCAAGAATCACAGAGTCAACGTGGGCCGTGGCTTACGGGTTCTTCAACGCAAACGGTCGTTGTGGTCGCCAGCGTTGATTGTTATTCGCCGGTGTTAACCTTTATCAGATTAATGAACCTAACAATGTTATTTATGAGATAATGAATGGTAAGTGATTGCAAGACATCCACCAGAGATGCCTCATCCTTATGGTCCTACCGCTCAGTGTTCAGGCTATTAATCATGTGCAGATAATATGCCCAACAACGTCATTGTAATATGAAATCGAATTCTCTTGTCTTCTACCACTTCAAAGCTCCTGAGCAGACACGTAACCGCTTAGGACACATGATTAAATTACGTAATCAAGCAGAACATCAACGACTCTACTGTACTCGTCTGAACTACCACGTCCATAAATGAACTATGACAGAGTTAATATATAAAGAAAGAAATGAAAGACATACCCTCCACAAGGAATCTCATAATTATTTTTTTTGTATACAAGATCGAGGCTCATGTAGGAGCGGACATCAATCACAAAAAAACAAACGGACACACAAAACATGCAATAAAGGAGTGGGAGACAAGATGGGGGGGGGGGGAGAGGGAAGGGCACAAGTACAACAGCAGACAACAGGGACATCGGGAGATCTGTGGGAGGGAGAGGGGTCGGGTGGAGCAGGCATGGGAAGCAGGGGGGGGGAGGGGGGGGGAAGAGGTATAAAACACATGGACACTGCTAGGACTTCCAGGTAAGAAGTCAGTATTTCAAAAAAAGTGGATCTGGGGTGAATTAACGGGGGTAGAAAAGATCAAGGTTTTGGATGGGGGAAGATAAGAGATGGTGGTGAACAGCTACATTTTGTTACTCATGAACGATATATATTGGTCTGTAAGAGCCAACAGCGCTGAATCTGGATTCTGCTGAATTCATTATTCAAACACAAGGGCTAGACGAGAGATTCGCTGCATCTGGAGTTAAATCATTCGAATCTGAATACCCATAGGTGGATTGTCTGCATGATAGGATGAAAAGACTTCTCCTCCACAGTGAAGAGGCTCAGGATTGTATTTTATTAAATGCCGCCTTTCCAGCTTTACTTGCTTCATGCAGATGTGATGATCTTCGGCACCATCTTCTTTAACCGTCCCAAATATTCCGACCTTCTTGTAGGTTCAAAAACCTGGGGTCAAGCCGTGGGGGAGAAGAAGGGGGGGGGGGGTCTGAATCAAGCTGAGCACGATGTGAGGCAGGAGCACCAGCTCTGATGGGAGAGTAGGACACCATCAAACTGCGGATAAAAGCTTTGTATGTTTGTGGGGAGCTCAGTAGTGCCAAGAAATGAGTTTGCACGATGGAATATCAGAAGCGATGATCAATTCCAGGACCTTGCTGATTATTGGGAGCAGGCTGATTGGTCTGTAGTTGCAAGGATCTGTTTTTGCACCTTTTTGTGCAAAGCGGTAATGTTGGCTGATTTCCAAGCTGATGACACGACTGTGAGCAAAAGAGAGGGCGAAGGGAACATAGAGAGGGTGAGATAGAGCGACAGAGCAGGATTTTAGGACCCATGGGCTGATGCCGCCCGGTCAAGTTACAGAATCAGAGTCGAGGTTTGACAGAAACTTCCCCACCTTGTCGGGAGGAAAGGACACAGAGGCCAGGAACAACTGGGTTTGACTGGGTAAGGTGGGTACAGAGAGTGATGGGTTTGGGACACAATATTTGAGGCAAACACAGAGTTGAGGCATTCGGCTTTTTCACGTGTGGTGTCAGCTGTGTAGCCGTTTGAGGTAAGGGAGGTGATGGAAGGGGAACAAACACCAGAAACAGATTGGACCAGACACCACTAGGATTTGAGGAAGGACACAGGTTTGAGAGTTCAGACTTGAGAGCAGAGAGATAGTGCTTCCTGGCTCTCCTGAGGGTGGACACACACTTTTTCCGAGGTTTTTCTTTTTCCGAGACACACACTTTTTCCGTTCGGTCATATATATTAGGCGTTGATTGGTGCACGTTGATTGGTGCACGGAGGCGTTGCACGGAGGTGCACGGAGGCGTTGATTGGTGCACGTATGTAGGTGATCCTAATGCGCATGCATGAATTTTTTCCCACCTGCAGAAGCTGTCATTCGACGGCAGACCGCCGATGAGTGAGGACATGTAAGCGAGCGCCGTCGGATTTTCGTTTTTGACAAAATGACGGAACAACTTGAACAACGCTACTGCATCAAATTTTGTGTAAAAAAAAAAAAAAAAAAAAAAAAAAAAAATATATATATATATATATATATATATATATATATATATATACATATAGTATATACATATACTACTGTGTTCAAAAAGTATCCGACCTTTATTTTTCGTGCGTAAAAAAAAAGAAGCTAGGGAGGCGTTGATTGGTGCACGTATGTAGGTGATCCTAATGCGCATGCATGAATTTTTTCCCACCTGCAGAAGCTGTCATTCGACGGCAGACCGCCGATGAGTGAGGACATGTAAGCGAGCGCCGTCGGATTTTCGTTTTTGACAAAATGACGGAACAACTTGAACAACGCTACTGCATCAAATTTTGTGTAAAGCTTGGCGATTCCCAAGTGGAAACGATCCGCAAGATTCAACACCGTTCATTCCATTATGAAGGAGGATTTGGGCTTCAGGATAATCTCAGCGAAGTTCGTACCAAAGCTGCTAACGATTGAGCAGAAGCAACTCCGTTTGGAGATCGCACAGGACATGCTGGAGACTGTGAACAGCGATCCCAGCTTCCTCAACACAGTGATCACTGGCGATGAGTCCTGGGTTTATGGGTACGACCCAGAAACCAAGTTGCAGTCATCACAATGGAAGCATCGAACATCCCCGAGGCCAAAAAACACAAAATTTGATGCAGTAGCGTTGTTCAAGTTTTTCCGTCATTTTGTCAAAAACGAAAATCCGACGGCGCTCGCTTACATGTCCTCACTCATCGGCGGTCTGCCGTCGAATGACAGCTTCTGCAGGTGGGAAACAATTCACGCGTGCGCATTAGGATCGCCTACATACGTGCACCAATCAACGCCTCCCTAGCTTCTTTTTTTTTACGCATGAAAAATAAAGGTCGGATACTTTTTGAACACACTACGTATCTCTCATGCCTTCTTGGTTCAGGGTTTGGTCGTGAGCGGACACGCTTGGTCTCTTGGCTCTTGGTCTTTTTGGGTCTCTTGGCTGTGCTGTGCTGTTTCTGGTTCGGGGCGCTGGTGCTCAGAAAGAGCATTGTTAGCCTTTGTGCCCTGTTTGCCCTTGAGGAGAAGGTGTGGGCGAGAGTTTGTGGGGCTCTTGGCACCTCACGTACGTGGCGCTGTTGAGAGTGACTCCGCGCCATTGTTGGAGTGGTTCCTGCGCGAGCGGCTTTGGGCCACCTTGAACTGCCATTTCCTTCAACAACCTCATGGAGAGAGATTAGTGCTGGCACTATTTTAAAAAGGCTATTATTTATTTTTGCTTTCGTTTCCCCTTTGTCTGTATATGAGTCTGATTCGAGACATCTCGCAATAGGATTATACATAGATTTACTTCACCATTCATTTTCTTTCCGTACTTTATTTTCATTAAATCCTTTATTTTTGCATTTCATTCTTGTATTGTGAATTCTGCTGTCCCGTATTTGTGTTTGTGGGTCAACTAATAAAAACCCCGTGTCGGCCGTCCGATCAGATAAGGCTTCGGTCCTTTCCCTGCGCGCGCGAAAAGATAATCCCGCCAAGTTCGAAATATGCCTCGGAGTTAACAACGTTCGGTCATTCGTTACCCAGGGGTCTTAACCCCAGGGACATGACAATATATATATATAGTGACGTGGGGTGGTGGGTGACATGGGATGGTGAGTGGTATTGAATGGGATCAAAGATAAGTCTCAGGTGGGATAAAAGACAATGAGTAAGTGACCTGTCAAGTCTCAGACACCAGAATAATGATGATAAAGGACGGGAATAACGCCAAAATGCCACCAGTTGGGAAGAATATTGTTGGAGAATACATGGTCTCAGTTGCGGAGATCTTTGGTTCGATTTTTTTGTAAAACGCCAATGATGTTAGTGGCCTTGGATTTATTGAAGTCCATGTCTGCCAGATGGAAAGGCGGTTCCCCAGCCCATATTAAAGAAGTGCGTCCCATTGAACTCCAGCTAAATGTTTTGTTAAATTGTGAAAAGCCAAAGAGTGCTGAGAAAGCACAATGGAGAATTCCAAGATGGTGCCACCCTCTCCACGCTAACATGAACACGCGGTCAGACCACCACCAAAGAATGACAGATGGTAAGAATGTGCCCATCAAAAACAGCCAGAAACTGAAGTGTAATGTCGGATTGAAGTGACGTTTTATTCTGAGTGTGAAAGAAGATGATATTTTCTTGGATTATATTATTCCGCAAGTTAAGATTATATCCAGATCGGCACATAGAAAAGCCACAGCAGAATTCTTGTTTTAAAATTGGTGGATTGTTCATCAGAAAGTAGACCATCAGCAAAATGTTGAGGCAATTTTTCAAGAAAGCTGACAGGTAGTTTATGTCGATTAAAAATAGAAAAGGTCCAAGGACACTGCCCTAAGGGATGCCAGCTTCAAGCAGGGGCATGAATAATAGCATGCTGTCGAAAGAGGGATGTGCTGTTTTGCATGCACTTATAAAGCCAGAAATTGATACAGAAAGGGGGATATATATGCAATAATAACAAGCCGCCAATCACACAGGACTTGCAAAACAATATACGTCACCATGGAAAATGACTATGAACTTAACATTATGAACTGATGAAAAGGACGAGAAGAGTCATGCACCAACTATTCTAGTTAAAGATGCTATATCAACTTACCAACAAACATCACACATTGCTAATACATTATGTTTAAATGCTGTTATTTATCAAAACACCCAGTGTGTAATTGACTTTTCTTTGGTGAATTATATTTTAAACTAGCAGGGACCCATGGAAATTCCATGTGATGTAAAATGTGACTTCAAGACCTCAACTCTCTCCCCCTCCCTCTTTCTCCCCTTCCACCCCACCCTCTCCTCTCTTTCTCCCCTATCCCCCTCTACCCCTGCTCTCTCCTCTTCCCATTCTCCCCTCCCTCTCACCCCATCCACCACTCTCTCCCCTCCCTTCCTCTCCTCCTTCCCTCTCTCTCCCTACCTTATCCCCCTCTACCCCTGCTTTCTCCACTCCCCTTCCCCTACCCTCTCCATCCCCACTCTCTACTCTTCCCACTCTCTGCTCTTCCCACTCTCCCCTCTTCCCCACCCATCCTCCTTACTTCCCCCATTCCTTCCCTTTATCTCCCCTCACCCTCTCTCCCCTCCTTCCTCCTCCCACTCTCCTATCCTTCCCTGCGGCCAGGAAGAGCTTTAAAGGGGTCTTATATAGTATTTAGAAGTCGTTACAATTTAACTCCCCCTATCTCTTCTTCCACTCTTCTCCCCCCACGCACTCCCCCGCCCATCTCCGTCCTCTCCTCTTCCCCCCTCCTCCTTTTTCCACCACTGGGAACAGCTTTCAAAGGGGTCCTATATAGCATGCATTGCATTGCTGGAGATCCGTCGAAGTGTTTAGCGGTCCTTTAAGGTGTTCCACATGAAATTTAAAAAAATCCGGGGAAAAGACAGACAGCAAAAATCCAAGGCGACAGATCCGAACCCTTCTCTCTGCTGCCGGGAAGAGCTTTCAAACGGGTCCTCTATAGTATGCGTGCATTGCACAAAACAGTGTAATTAATTTTTTTAATGTTCATTTTCCCCCAGATTTCTCCCAATTTCTTCAGAATACGTCGAGGAACCTCTAAAGATGTAAACACATGTCGAATAGGCCTTGCTAATAAGCTATCCCCCAAGGGGACAAGACCAAAAGCCACAAATGTGGACAAAATTGCTATTTAGCTACTTAAAATGTATTTTTTTTTGTCTAAAAACGTCTAATTTTGTCCAACTTTCTCGGGATTTGTTTCCATCGAGTCTTAACCTGTCAGCCACAGTCAAGAATGACATCACAAAAAAATGATATGAGAATAAATCGTGAGATAGCCCAAAAGTGTTTAGCTATGTGAGGCCTCAAACTATGGGAAATTTTTTAACATTCATAAGATGAAAACCAGTTTATGGCAATGACTGGTCACTGTGTGCATGTGAAAACAATATCCCAAACACTCCACAAGTTTGGTCTGTGCGGTAGGGTGGCAAAAAGGAAGCCATTACTCAAATAAGCCCACCTTGAGTCCCATTTGAGATATGCAAAAACGCACTCCAGAGATTCTGAAGCCATGTGGCAAAAAGTTTTGTGGTCTGACGAAATCAAGATGGAACTTTTTGGCTGAAATGCAAAATGTTACGTTTCGCGCAAACCCAAAACAGCACATCACCCAAAGAACACCATCCCTGCCATGAAGCATGGTGATGGCAGCATCATGTTATGGGGATGTTTCTCATCAGCAGGGACTGGGGCACTTGTCAGGATAGAAGGGAAAATGGATGGAGCAAAATACAGAAAAATCCTTGAGGAAAACCTGCTGCCTCTGTAAGAAAGCTGAAATTGGGACGGAAGTTCACCTTTCAGCATAACAACAACGTGAAGCACACAGCCAATGCTACACTGGAGTGGCAAAGGAACAAAAAGATAAATGTCCTTGAGTGGCCCAGTCCCGACCTAAATCCAATCGAAAGTCTGTGGCACGACTTGAAGATTTCTGTCTATCAACAATCCCCATGGAACTAGACTGAACTTGAACATTTTTGTACAGAAGAATGGGCAATATTGCCCAATCAAGGTGCACAAAGTTTGTATAGACCTATCCAAACAGATTCACAGGTGTAATTGCTGCCAAAGGTGCTTCCACCAAGTATTAACTCAGGGGGGTGCTCACTTATCCAAGCAAGATATTCCAATTTTATATTTTTGAATAATTTTCTGAAATTTGTTTTTAACTTGTAAGTTGTGGGTTACGATGTGTAAATAAAGGTGGGAAAAGTTTGATTTAATGCAATTTAATTCCAGACGATAAGGTAACAAAAGGTGAAAAATTTGAAAGGGGCTCTAGACTTTCTAAATTCACTGTATATATACCTTCAGCTTGTTCATTGCCTAAATCAATGATCACCTGGATCATCAATGGGGCACCATTCATTGTTGAGTTTTCAACTATTTAATCAGCATCTCTGAATGGAAGGTTAACTTACACCGTTTTATGTGGGAGGTTCACCATATATTTAGAGTTTTTGCATATTATTTAGACTTCAGTGAAATAAAAAGTGATGTTTGAGTTATGTGTTTTACTGAAGTACTGGACAGAAGAGACATTGCAATCGATTTGCAGAATGAATGTAGACAAACGGGTGAAGAAGCACATAAACAATATTTCCTTTGACCTCTTTCAAAAATCAGCAATCCCCCCATCCCCTTCCACTACACTCCCCCTCCACTACCCTCCCCTTCCACTACCCTCCCCTTCCACTACCCTCCTCTTCCACTACCCTCCCTACCCAACCTCCATCTAATCCCTCTCTACTTTATCCAATATAAACCCTGCACAAACTGGCTTTTTCACTTTGCCTTTGTGTCGCACTGTTCTCGCTCAATTGGACTTCATCCGATTTGTTTGCCGGAGTCTGCTCAAGCTCCCTGGAGCTAGTCCAGCCTTAACAGCTCGATGCGAAATTGGTTAGCAGATCCGTGGAGGCAGAGTCTGTAAGCCTATAAAGTTCAGAACAAAAGCAGAAGGAAGGTTCAAATTTTGCCTTCCAATGTTCTCGCTTGTCTTAGCACTGTTTCAGTAGCTCTTATTGGATCCAGGCATCCAAAAAGAAATCTGCTCCTTTCCTCTTTCGCAATCACAAGCCACAGCACTTGCACACAGCTGACCATGTTTTTCCACAGCAAGCATGCAATCAGCAACCATTTAATGCGCAATTTCAAGGTTTCACTTGAACCTGCCGGATTGTGGTGCACCTGACCGTGCAGTCACCGTGTTTATCCCATGCATAGTAAATCAGCAAATAAACGGCAAAAATAAAGAATTTCTCTCTGTCAATGCACTCGCCCAGACTAATTTGCAGTCAATGCTGCCATCGCTGTTATAAGCGTGTGTTCTGCTTGCTAACCTCACGGTTTCTCGATTCAAATTCCTCTCTGCAATAACTGCCGCTACACAAGACCGAATGGATGATAGATGGGGAAAGAGGAGCTGGTGTGGGTAACGATGGAAAGTTTCACGTTTACAATTAACCGTCGCAATTGTAACCTTCTTTCTCATAATAAACTTGTTGATTTTCTTGCTGAACCTCTTATATCCACTTTGGAGTTTCATGTGCCGATATTCATCAAAATAGGACAATTTTTGAGGATGTATCTCGTTTTTTCACCCTTATTCTCATGAACCACACTCTCATCTCGCCTGAATTTTTTTTCCACTTTAACTCAAACTCTTTTCCTCCAATCAACCTTTTTCTGAACAAGTTATATGTGCAAGTATGTGATTCTTATTTTAAGATGAGCACACTTGGATGACACGGAATAGGATCATTCTATTTTATATCATGAAACATTTGTGATGCAATGTCCTGGGCATTTGTAATAATAATAATAATTGTAAAAAAAGAAGTTGTGAATATAATTGTAAAAAATATTATTAAAATATTAATTTATTATCATCATACTAAAATACACCATTTCGTGTCTATCTGATGAATTTTGACCCAATACATTCTGTCGTTATTTATCCAATCTCAACTAAACTTTACAGGATGACTAAAGACTACACAATGAAGGTTGTAGCGCATTCATTTGCCTGCCTCCCCAAGGGGGTTTTCTCCCCCGTGTGGGTTTTCCCCACCATAACGTCTTCTTCTTCTTCAAAAATAATTAACACCCAAAACAAAGCCCGTGAACTCTTAATTACGATTAGACTGCTGAGACCCCTCAGACCTTTGACGACCCTTTAAAGATCCAAAAGACCCTGAAGACTCAAAATACTTTTAAAGACCCTGAAGACCCAAAATATCCTGAAGACCCAAAATACCCTTATAGGCCCTGAGGATCCAAAAGACCCTGAAGACCCAAATGGCCCCTAAGACGCAAAACACCCCAAAGACTCAAAAGACCCAAAACACCCCGAAGACCACAAAGACTCTTGAAGACCCCAAAGACCCCGAAGATCCAAAATACCATGAAGACCCGAAACACCTAAAAGATGCTGAAGACCCAAAAGCCCCTGAAGACCCAAAATACCCTGAAAACCCCAAAGACCCTGAAAACCCAAAACACCCCAAAGACCCAAAATACCCTGAAGAGCCAAATGGCCCTAAAGACCCAAAACACCATGAAGACCCAAAAGACACCGAAATAGTCAAAGATGCCTATCCCGCCTAAACGACGTGTGGTGAGGCACGCAGAGCGTGCCGAATCATACTAGTCGTAACAATAATTGGAAATAATAAAAAGGATAATAACATGACTCCCCCTGCCGCTCCCGTAGTAAACAGGTGTACTGGTTATATTAAATACCAATTAATAATTATAATAAGAAAGAATTATCAAAAATATAATAATTAAATAATATATTAAATAATTAAAATATGTATAATATTAAAAATTAATAAAATTTAATAAAATATATAAAAAGATATTATTGATTTTACACCATTTGTTACTCAAAGGCCTATAATTTGCCAAAATATAGCAAAGGATCTCCAAAGCCCTGAAGATTTCAAAGAAAACCATCAGCTTGATTCCGATCCATGTCACCCGTGATTTCACCACACCCATCCGATCCACCTCACCCATGATTCCACCACACCCATGCGATCGACCACAACCGTGATTTGACAACACCCGATCGACCACACCCATGATGGAGCCTCACCCAACCAACCGATCGACCACACGCATGATGCAGCCACACCCGTCCATCCGATTGACCACACCCATTGTACAAAAATATATGAAAAAGACAATTTTGGTTTAATTGCACCACAGGCATGATTGAAAGAAAAAAGATGTAAAAACACCAGACTATTGCAAAATGTTGTTGTCTGCTGGATGATCTTTCAGAAGGATGGTGTCTTCCCACAAAACCTGCAATTTGATTGTCCTAGTACACCCACTTACTATGGGAGGAGCAGGAAGTGGTCATTCCTCTTTGGGATATACAGATTACAGTCGATCTATGGTCAGGTCTCAAGAACATTGGGTGTGTGTTCATTTACCAAGTTATGTGAGAGATCGCCAAGTGGTTTAAGCATTCGAGCAAGCACTCCATTCAAAATCGTTAAGGAACGGCTGGCTTGGCAAACGCTAGCTAGCTGCTTGGTAAAAGAGCACAACCTGAGCTTCTCCCTTTCAGTTTCGTATGAAACTGCAGGAGCGAGTTTTAAAAGTTCGCCACGAAAAATGCCACTGTTGCGGCAGAAAGGGCCATGTTATTAACCCAACATTTGTGGGGTATATAGAGTACAGTAGATCTTCGCTCAGTTCTGTAAATAAACCTTACTTCACGGATGTTTGGAATCCTCCAAATGTCTTTATTTAGTATTATATACAGCATTAGCGACTGTTAAAAAAGCTAATCATGTGTGTTTGTGGTTTATACTATTTTTCCCCCTGGTAGAAGCCGTCCATGATAAGCTATTTATAAACGTAGACTCGACGTTTGTTCAAGGAGGAAAAACCCCTTGGGGAGGTGGGATATTCATGGTATTAATATTGTTTTGTAATAACATTAATATTACGCTATTATCGTTAGTTTGTTATTCGAAGCGGCCTTGGAAAAACGTCACGATAAAGCTAACTTAACATGGATATACACCTCAACATGCAGCCCCATTGACGGCAATGGCAGGGAAATCCCGCTCGGGGGAGAAAACCCCCTTGGGGAGGGGGGGCAAAGGAATGTGCTACAACCTTCATTAGGTATGTAACCCTGAGTCATCCTGCCATGTTTTGGTTGAGATTGGATAAGTAACGACGGAATTTCTCGCGGTCAAAAAATCATTAGACAGACAGACACCAAATGGCGTACGGTACGGTATTTTAGTTTGATGTCGAAGAATCTCGTTTTCCAGGCAGTCTAAACTAAAATATACATGTCGGTTTCATTCACACCTGTTTTGGGACCTCACAAACAAGCCAACCGCGTTGCGCTTAACGACCGTTGTGCCCTCGGTTGGATAATCAACTGGTTGTCTTGTCCGATAGCACCAATTGTTGGATGTTAAAGATCCCACGGTGTGTTTCACGAAAATTCGGTGAGTGGTCACCTTCAACCTGTATCAGCTCAGCTCCAGTCAAACATCAGGCATGGCCAATCGGATCATGAAAACCATGCTAATCTCCCTCGTGTTGCCAATTTATGGTATTAATATTGTTTTGTAATAACATTAATATTACGCTATTATCGTTAGTTTGTTATTCGAAGCGGCCTTGGAAAAACGTCACGATAAAGCTAACTTAATATGGATATACACCTCAACATGCAGCCCCATTGACGGCAATTCATGCATTGCGCATGCGCAAGATTGGAGGTCTCGTCTCTTCAAAGCTGTCCATGCGCGCTCGCTTTCAAAGTTAAGTAACTTTTCACAATTGTGTTTTTGTCGAAACTGTATCTTTTTCTCGGTGTATGTACCTATTGGGGTGTCTTTAATAGTATTCTTGGCGTTGGTTTTTCATACCTGTGTACAGAATCGTCGGTCTTTCGTATCGCGTATTCTGAGGCCTAAGTGTAGTACTAGGCTACTGTGTCCGACCTTGGCTTGAGGCTTTGTTTTTGTCTCAGCGGTTCTCCGATCGCGCTGCAATTACTTTCCGGTCTCTGTTTTTCACGGTCTTTTCATCCCATACTTCCTTGTTTTAAAATCTCAAAAAAAAAACAAGCAAAAAAAACATTTCCTTCTGTTCTTATTCGTTTATTCGTTCTTATTTGTTCGTTCGTTCTTCGACCACGTTGTTTGTGATCACGTGATCACGTTGTTAAAAAATGTCTCATCTGACCCCTGAAGACCTGTATTCTGTCATATTCTATAACACCTTTTTCTTCTTCTTCTATAAAAGGATGCTTTCGACTTGCTCACCAAATCTATTCATTCCAAAAAAAAATTCCATCTCTTATAGTGCATCTTTCATTCATTCCCTAAACTCTCCAGCACTCCATCCTCCCTCCAGCGTCCTCAAACG
Source organism: Myxine glutinosa (assembly GCF_964187855.1). Lineage (NCBI taxonomy): Eukaryota > Metazoa > Chordata > Myxini > Myxiniformes > Myxinidae > Myxine > Myxine glutinosa. The sequence goes on from NC_136264.1 coordinate 107,931,987, forward strand.
TATTTTTGACTCGAATGTCTCAAGAAACTCATTTTGCAATAAATGTTCGTTTCCCATTAATCGTACACTTTTCAAAATCCCATCACCCCAAAATCCCATTTCCCATCACCCCTCCCCTCTAAATCTACCCCCTTGCCCCTCCCCTCCAAATCATCCCCATCACCCATCTCTTTCAAATCTTCCCCCTTGCCCCTCCCCTCCAAATCTTCCCAATCACCCATTCCTATCAAATCTCCCCTCTCACCCCTCCTCCTCAAAGCGTCCTCCCCGCTTCTTCCCCCTTCCAACTTTCACCTTCATCTCGCTCAACCTTCTGCCTCGCTCTTCCCCCTCGTCAAATAACACCTCACTGCGCCTCTCCCAATCACCATCAAACCTTTTGTCTGCCCCATTCTTCCCTTTCTCCAAGCTATTCTGTAATCTCCGACACACCTTCAACAGCTCTCCCTACCTCTTCCTCCTCTTCCACATCTTACCCTACCGCTCCCCCCCCCCCCCCTGTTCTGTATCCGATGCTCCCCCTTCCTCTTCCTTAACAGTATGGACCTCAAACATCCGGGGCCTTCGCTCAAACTTGTCTGATCTCTCCATACAGGTTGCTTCTGACAAACCAGACGTGATCTGCTTAACAGAAACTTTCCTCCTTCATGATGTCTCTGCTTCCTTGGTATCTCTCCCAGGTTACTCCCTCCTCCGGTATGATAGACCTGAGCCTCGTCCTGGAGGTGGGGTTGCTATCTTTATTTTAAAAACTCTCTTCCTCACTCGCCCTGCACTGCCCTCTCTCCACCTCACCCCCAGGAATACCTTTGGCTACAGCTTCCCTTTCGCGCCCACCTTTTGTTCATATGTGTGTTGTACCATCCACCAAACAGTGATGACTCCATCTACATCTCGCTGTCTGAGAATATGGACCAACTTCTATCTACCCATCCCAACTCTCTCTTCCTCATATGTGGTGATTTCAATTGTCACCATGCCAGTTGGCTGGGTGTGGGTACCTCTCTCACCAGCCATGGCTCCTCAGCAAAGGACTTCTGCGACTCACTGGGACTGACACAATCTGTCAATTTCCCGACCCGGATCTCAGTCAACGGAGCATCTTCTCTTCTGGACCTGGTTATGACTAACTTCCCTGAAAATGTCTGCTGCTCTTCTTCTGCTCCAATCGGCTCATCTGATCATGTGCTTGTTAAAGTGGACATCTCTCTGACCATTCTCAGGGAGCCTCCTCAGCGTCGACGAGTCTGGCATTTCATTCAGGCCAACTGGCACGGTCTTCAAGCAGCCATCAATCATCTGGACTGGTCTCCCATCTCTACCACCTCTGACATCAACTCATCCTGGGAATTCTTCCAAAGTAAATTGCGCTCTCTCATGCACAGATTTATCCCATCTCGTCTTCAGTTGTCTTTCCCTTCCTCCCGTCCATGGTACACGGAATCTTGTGGTGAGGCTGTTGCCCAGAAACAACTTGCCTTCGTCTCCTGGAAAGCAAATCCAACGGAAGGAAATCTCATTTCCTTTCACAAAGCCCGAAACAAGTGTGGGTCCACCCTCAGGAGAGCCAGGAAACAATATCTCTCCGTTCTCAAGACCGAACTCTCTTATCTGTCTCCCTCTTCCAAATCCTGGTGGCGTCTGGTCAAATCTTTTTCTGGTGTTTGTTCCCCCTCCATCCCCTCCCTTACCTCAAACGGCTACACAGCTGACTCCGCACGTGAAAAAGCTGAATGCCTCAACTCAGTGTTTGCCTCTAAATCTTGTGTCCCAAACCCATCCCTCTCTGTACCCACCGTACCCAGTCGTACTCAGCGGCTCCTGGACTCTGTGTCCTTTCCTCCTCACAAGGTGGAAAAGTTTCTGTCAACCCTCGACTCGGATTCTGCAACTGGACCTGACGGCATCAGCCCACGGGTCCTAAAATCCTGTTCATCCGCTCTTTCACTCCCTCTCTCTGTTCTCTTCACCCTCTCTTTTGCTCAAGGTCATCTTCCATCTGCTTGGAAATCTGCCAACATCACCACTTTGCACAAAAAAGGTGCAAAAACAGATCCCAGCAACTACAGACCAATCAGCCTTCTCCCAATTATCAGCAAAGTCATGGAATCCATCATTGCTTCAGATATGAAGTCTTTCCAGTTCTCTAATGGCTTGATCTCTGATCATCAATTTGGTTTCAGACCTGGACACTCTACTCTGGACATGCTGCTTCTGCTTTCTCAACAATGGATGGAGGTCCTCAATGCCAAACAGGAAATTAGAGCAGTCTCCCTTGACATATCACGTGCCTTCGATACGGTCTGGCACCCCGCTCTGCTCACCAAACTCTCCTCTTTTTGTATCCATGGAAATCTCCATGCATGGCTGGCGGACTTCCTCTCTAGTCGTAGTCAACGTGTGGCCCTGAATGGGTTTCTCTCATCTCCTCTTCCTGTTCAGGCTGGAGTTCCACAAGGCAGTGTTCTGGGCCCTGTGCTTTTCCTGGTCTTCATCAATGATCTCTCTGACTCTCTTGAAAATCCTCTGTATCTCTTTGCTGATGACTCTACTCTCTGTCGCTCCATTCTTCATCCCTCAGATCAGTAGTCTGCAGCCTCCTCACTCTCTGCAGACCTGGACAAAATCACAGACTGGGCAAACAAGTGGAACATGTCTTTCAATCCTGACAAATCTCACACTCTTACGATGTCTCTCCGAAAAGACCGACTGGACAACCCTCCCATCCACCTTCTGAATAATCCTCTCCAAGAAGTTCTGTCGCTCAAGCTTTTGGGTTTCACTATCTGCCATGATCTTTCCTGGGAAAACCACATTTCAAACCAAACCAAAGCCAGTCGCCGACTGGGCATCCTCCGTCGTGCGAAGTCCTTCCTTGGCACACCTGAGCTCCTCACCACATACAAGGCTTTCATCCGCAGCTCAATGGAATACTGCTCTCCCCTCTGGGCTGGTGCTCCTGCCTCACACCTAGCTCGTCTTCACGCTGTTGAAACCAAAGCATTCAGAATCATTGGAATCTCCTGCGATGAAGCTAACTCCAAGGGCCTCTCACTCACTCACCGCAGGCAGGTTGGTGGTCTTTCCGTCTTCTACCGACTCCTCTCTGGCCTTGCCCCCCCAGCTCTCTCTGGGCTCTGTCCCGCAAATATTCCTACAGGTCGCACAAGATCTGCCTGCAACCCTCTTATGGTCAAACTGCCAAATTCAAGACTCTCTGCTCACCTTCACTCCTTCATTCCTCTTTTCTCCCACCTCTGGAACAAACTCCCTCACTCTCTTCAATCCCACTCCACCCTCCAGGTCTTTAAAACAGCTGTTCACCACCATCTCTTATCTTCCCCCATCCTAAACCTTGATCTTTTCTACCCCCGCTAATTTCACCCCAATTCCACTTTTTTGAAATACCAAGTTCTGTCCTGGAAGTCCTTGGTGTCCTTGTGTTTTATACTTCTCCCTCCCCCCCCGCCCCCCTCTTCCCACGCCTCCGCCCCCCAAGCCCTCTCCCTTCCACACATCTCCCTGCTCTCAAATGTTGTGTTTGTGTGCTTCCCCTTCTCTCCCCATCTTGTTTTTCCGCTCCCTCTTTTTATATATTTTGTTTGTCTGGTTGATTTGTTTGTGAAGTAAATGTTAGCTCTTTCACGAGCCTCGATTCAGAATACAAAAAATAAAAAATAAAAAAAATCTCACAGAAGAAGGTAGGATTACTTTGGGCATTTAAGGTAGTATAAGTTTAAGGTAAGTTTAAGTTTAAGGTAGCCTAGTAGGGCCACTAAAGAAGTAGTAGATGAAAAGGTAGCCATCCATGAAACTTCAAGAATGATGCTGCAATGAGCATTACCGACCAGAAAGACTCCAGTTGAGGCCACATGATCCATCAGTATATCTGTTCCATCAACACATGCCATAATTAACAAGGAAGAGCAATCAGAGATTGCAGACCCTCACCAGGACATGTTTGTGTGGTGTTTATTAGCTGCTGTGTTTGTGTGGTTTATTGATGACGTAGATTTATGTTTAATACAATATGGCTGCCGAAACACGTGACCGATAACGTCACCAATTTACTTCTCCAATACAATTTTGGTGTAGATCATGCTCAAGAAATTTCAAACTGATCGGATCAAGCGTTGTACTTGTCGAATTATGACGTCATAACGAAGGCACCGATGACATCATCGCAAACATATGTTATTCCCCATGGGCAGTACTTAGCAATGAGCCATGTTAATTTTTTTCCCATTGAACGGTTTCGGAGACATAAAGGTGCAAAGTTTTTCGGGTTTTCCAAGATGGTGCCCATACCCCGTGACCTATAACGTCCTAATTATCATTATAAACTCAACAGGAGGAGGCGCTCCTTGTTGATTTCTTGTCGCTTGGTCTACACAGTGGCGGATCCAGGGGAGGGGGGGGGGGTTCACTGGATGTATGTGAACACCCCCTCCCCCATGGACAGAGCTTGTTTTCACTGCTGTCAGTTTGATTGTGGTCATGATATCTCAAAAAGTTATTGACGGATTTAGATGAAATCTGGTGGGCAGGTTGAGTGTGTGACATGGACGATTTGATTTGAATTTTGTGAAAATCTGAATCCGGATACGAGAATTATTAATTTTTTAAAGTGATTCTTCTCCATTGAGAGATAGGGCAACAACATATATCGCACGGTATTTCAAAAAGTGGTGGATGGATTCGGCCTAAACTTGGTGGGCCGATTCAGTGTGTGACAAGGAAGAATTGATTCGATTTTGGTGAAGATCCGAATACGGATCCGGATATGAGAATTTTTAAAGTGATTCTTCACCATGGAGCGATTGGTCTAAAAACGATATATATAATGATATTTCAAAAAGTTGTGGACGGATTCCGACGAAACTTTGTGGACAGGTTGGGTTTGTGACAAGGACAAATCGATTCGATTTTGGTGAAGATCCGGATCAGGATCCAGATACGATAATTATTTATTTTAATTGATTCTTCACCATTGAGTGATGGGGCTAAAAACTATATATAGCAAGATTTCTCCAAAAGCTGTGGAGGTTGTTTTTTTTGTTTTTTTGTATACAAGATCGAGGCTCGTTTAAGAGCTAGCACATCAAACACATATTAGCACATTAAACACGAAAAACATAAACGGACACATAAAACAATAAAGGGAGGGGGAGACAAGATGGAGAGAGAGCGGGAAGCACACAAGCACAACAGTAGAGAACAAGGACATCAGGAGATCTGTGGAAGGGAGAGGGCTGGGGGGAGGGGGCAGGGGAAGGGGTACACAGAATACAACAAATTGACTACAAGGAATTTCAGGAATGAAGTCTGAGATTGAAAGATGTGGATTTGGGGTGTATTAACGGGGGTAGAAAATATCAGGGTTTTGGATGGAGGAAGATAAGAGATGGTGGTAAACAGCTGTTTTAAATACCTGGAGGGAGGAGAGAGATTGAAGAGAGTGTGGAAGTTTGTTCCAGAGGCGGGAGAAAAGAGGCATGAAAGAGAGAAGGTGAGCAGAGAGACTTGATTTTGGCAGTTTCACCAGAAGAGGGTTGCTGGCAGATCTTGTGTTTTCCTGCAGGAATAGTTGGGGGACAAAGCACAGACAGGGCTGGGAGAGCAAGGCCGGAGAGGAGTCGGTAAAAGACAGAAAGACCACCAACCTGTCTGCGCCGAGAGAGAGAAAGGCCCTCGGAGTTACCTTCATCGCGGGAGATTCCAATGATTCTTTTATAACTAAATTTGATGGACGAGTTGTTCTGGTGACAATAAGAAGCCGATTAGATTTTGGTTCAGGTCCGAATCCAGAACCAGTTTATCAGTGGGATACAAAACCTAACCTGTTAAACCTGGCAGAGTGTGCTCCCTACCGAGTGCCCTTCTAGTCTGTCACATGATCGCTGTGCAAGATATCATTGGACAATGGACAATCACGCACATCGTTTTCTTTCTCGCAGCAATTGATCCAAGCCACGTTACTTTTCTGCTCTATCTCTGTGTTAATTCCTGATACGCAGTGTTTATGTTTGGCTCCTAAGCGAAAGGAACAAATATCTGGATCATCTTCTTCTGGGCAGAAAAGCGCAGTACAATCCTGAACTACTTCATCAGGTATTTCAAACCTTCAGTTGTTACATCGTCCATTATTGTGACGATCTGATGATCCGTAATGGCGACTTCAGGTTTAGTACTCGGATTATTTTCATCACATTTTGTGAATGCCCGTTCAATGTTCTTGTTGATCTGTATCGTAATGTTTTTTGTATTTACATCGTTGTTGTAAAGATCCGTCGCAAAGATTCCAAAACCTTCAGCTCTTCTTTAGACTCAGTTAGTGACAGGCCCGAGGCCTTTTCGTCGAGTACCAAACCTCAATTTTCCTGAATTTTCCTGTGGACAAAGTAAGTTGATGGTTGATATTACTAGCTCCCAATAAAGTAACTAGTTTTTCCTCGACTCATTTGCAATTTCTATTGTTTTGTGTACCTGGATGTGACCCTCATGGAGATATTTTCTTTGTTAACAAAGGTAAATAATCACAACATCCATGATGAATCTATCATTTCAATATCGTCTAACACAAACAAAACCAGAGTTTCCACTTGGTGTGTTGAATCGTGTATCTTGACCATAAACAAAAGTTGCTTCCTCAAAGACGTGCATTGATTTCTACATATTGCAGGCCATGAGCTACCACTTTGGACAAAAATGCCAATAAGAAGGCAAACCAGCCACGTGCTACAGATTCAAGTTGTACGCAACCATCAGAGTCCCAGGTATCATATTTTCCGGCCCTGGGAACTGAGTCGCCCCCGGCACCATCATGCATCTCCACATCTGGTGCCTCTTCCCCAATGATACTTCTGCTGGCTCCGGCCAATGACTTCGGACCTGCTCATTGAACTACACACCCACTTCACCGTTTGGGACAGTCCATGAGCTACTACTTCAACATCTTCAACATCAGTGAACTGGTGGATTTCTACCACGATGACCTGCCGTTGCCAATATTACTTGATACAGAGGTACCCAGTTGTCAGTTAGAGGGGAAAGGAAAGTCAGCATCAGAGGTCCCAAACACAGCAAAAACCCTCCAACAGACAGACAGATCATTCTTCCACGACCTCAACTGCCTGATGCGTCTCTTCTGTACGAACCCCGTAACATCATGTGAGTGTGAGCGGTCCATTGGCGGACTGAAACGTCTGCAGACAACAATGTGTGACCATCAGATGAATGGACCGCGACTAACGCACATTCACTATGGCGTGAAATGAGATAGAAATGGCATCATTGAGGACTTTGCAAGGTGAAACCCATGGAGAATGGAGCTTCTAGACATCCTTTAGTAGAGCTGGTGGTCTACAAGAGTTAACAATGTACAAATAGGAAACCGTCACTTCACTCAGTAGGCCAGCATAAGCTTATTGAGGACAATATCTGTCTTTTAGCCAAATACGTATTGTCAAGTGAAAAAAATAAAAGACGACTACATTGACTTGAATAAGGCTTGGTGGTAGATTTTGCGATCGGTGAATAATTTAACCTCAAGTGACCCCCCCCCCCCCCCTAAAAATGTGTATCTGCCCCTGCTGCACTCCATACTCGCATGCAGTTTTGAAAAGCATTACGTCTTTAGCACATCGTAAAAGTCAGAAAAAATGTTCTGAATTTAGTCGACTCTTTCCCAAGTAATATATGCAATATATTAACGAGGCTGGAGTTCAGAAAACTGGCGCCATTATTCGTTCACACGTCTCTTGCGACGATTAACCTGGGAATCTCCAGCTGTCTGCACTTTCAGCGTGACGTCATTTAATTTCAAATTTTGAGCGCACGTCGCGTGCCTTCACTTGTGGTGCACTGCTTGCTATGTCTGCACCGTTGTGATACATTTTCTGTGCTTTTATTTTGATTCTTCATCTCATGCTCCATGCCAGAGGTATTACCACTAATTATATGGAAAGCCGATTGAAAAAGAAGATATTGAAAATTCTGGGGTTTGTGTGAGCGTCTCCTTCCGAGAATACGAGGAAGAACAAACGACGAACTCTACGATCATCCGTAAATGGGAAACAAAAGCAATATCCCAGCTGTTTATTGCAGGCTGTAATATAACGCAGTGAGCAGTAGTTCACATGCACCAGCTCAAGGTGCGCAATAACCATGGAGCTGATTACCGATTCGGACCGTTAACTCGCATGTGCAAGAGCAGATGAATGAGCACGCCGGCTGATGACAGAGAGCTTGGCTCTCAGCAGGTGCCTAGTGGATACCGTCTGGCGGGGCTCGCTAACTATAGGTGAGATGCAACACGTTAACTCACCCAGTCCGAATCGGAGCCTTCCCGCCACTCCAATTCATGGTACATCTGCTTGTTGCTTCATTGCATTCTGATGAGTCCACTTCAGACGAGAGCACATGTGGTTGTACGTCATGGCATTATATATAAAATAATAAAATCATATTATATATATATATATAAAATAATACTAACATAAAAAATATATACACACTACCGGTCAAAGGTTTTAGAACACCAAAATTTTTTCCAGTTTTTATTGAAATTTAAGCAATTCAAGTCCAGTGAATAACCTGAAATGGTACAAAGGTAAGCAGTAAACTGCTCGAGGTTAAAAAAAAAAGAAGGTTAGTTTAGCAAAAACGGGAAAATAATGTAAATTGCACAGTTACAGTCACGTGAAAAAGTAAGTACACCCCATGTAAAGTTTTGACTTTTTCAACATATTTCAACATACAGCTATTTGATCCTCATTTCAACAATATTGATATATGAAGGTGATATAATATAACAAATATCATGAAACATTTACATTTTGTAGTCCATTGTATAATTTAAATAAACATAAATGCAAATTTCGCATGTGGAAAAAGTAAGTACACCTTTTTTTTTTCTTTTTTTTTTCTTTTTTTTTGTATACAAGATCGAGGCTCGTGAAAGAGCGAACATTAATCACACAGAAAGACAAACAGACACATAAAACAAATAACATCGGGAGCGGTAGACAAGATGGGGAGAGAGGGGGAAGGACACAAACACAACATTTGAGCCCGAGAGACATGGAGACATCGAGAGATCTGTGGGAGGGAGAGGGCTTTGGGGGGGAGGCATGTGAAGGGGGGGGGGGGGTGGGAGAGGTATAAACATATGGACACTGCCAGGACTTCCAGGAAATAAGTTGGAATCTCAAACAAGGTGGATCTGGGGTGAATTAGTGGGGGTAGAAAAGATCTAGGTTTTGGATGGGGGAAGATAAGAGATGGTGGTGAACAGCTGTTTTAAAGACCTGGAGGGAGGAGTTGGATTGAAGGGAGTGTGGGAGTTTGTTCCAGAGGCGGGAGAAAAGAGGAATGAAAGAGTGAAGGTGAGCAGAGAGCCGAGATTTCGGCAGTTTAACCATCAGAGGGTTGCTGGCAGATCTTGTGCGACCTGTAGGAATATTTGGGGGACAGAGCACAGAGAGAGCTGGGGGAGCAAGGCCGGAGAGGAGTCGGTAGAAGACAGAAAGACCACCTACCTGCCTGCGGTGAGTGAGTGAAAGGCCCTCAGAGATAGCTTCATCACGGGAAATTCCAATGAATTTGAAAGCTTTGGATTCAACAGCGTGAAGCCGAGCCAGGTGTGAGGCAGGAGCACCAGCCCATAGGGGAGAACAGTGTTCCATTGAGCTGTGGATGAAAGCCTTGTATGTGGTGAGGAGCTCAGGTGTGCCGAGAAAGGACTTCGCACGACGGAGGATGCCCAGTCGGCGACTGGCTTTGGAGGCCAGCTTGGATATGTGGTTTTCCCAAGAAAGATCTTGGCAGATAGTGAGACCCAAAAGCTTGAGCGACAGAACTTCTTGGAGAGGCTTGTTGAGAAAGTAGATGGGAGGGTTGTCCAGTCGGTCCTTTCGGAGAGACATTGTAAGAGTGTGAGATTTGTCAGGATTGAAAGACATGTTCCACTTGTTTGACCAGTCTGTGATTTTGTCCAGGTCTTCAGAGAGTGAGGAGGCTACAGACTGCCAATCTGAGGGAAGACGGATGGAGCGGCAGAGAGTGGAGTCATCAGCAAAGAGATAGAGAGGATTTTCCAGAGAGTCGGAGAGATCATTGATAAAGACCAGAAAAAGCACAGGGCCCAGCACACTGCCTTGGGGAACTCCAGCCTGAACAGGAAGGGGAGATGAGAGAAATCCATTCAGGGCCACACGTTGACTACGACCAGAGAGGAAGTCCGCAAGCCATGCATGGAGATTTCCATGGATACCATAGGCGGAGAGTTTGGTGAGCAGAGCTGGGTGCCAGACCGTATCGAAGGCACGTGATATGTCAAGGGAGACAACTCTGATTTCCTGTTTGGCATTGAGGACCTCCATCCATTGTTGAGACAGCAGAAGCAGCATGTCCAGAGTAGAGTGACCTGGTCTGAAACCAAATTGATGATCAGAGATCAAGCCATTGGAGAAGAGGAAAGATTTCATATCCGAAGCAATGATGGATTCCATGACTTTGCTGATAATTGGGAGCAGGCTGATTTGTCTGTCGTTGCAAGGATCTGTTTTTGCACCTTTTTTGTGTAAAGCGGTAATGTTAGCTGATTTCCAGGATGCTGGCAGATGACCTTGAGCAAAAGATAGGGTGAAAAGAACAGAGAGAGGGTGAGATAGAGCGGCAGAGCAGGATTTTAGGACCCGTGGGCTGATGCCGTCTGGTCCAGTTGCAGAATCAGAGTCGAGGTTTGACAAAAAACTCCTCCACCTTGTCAGGAGAGAAGGACACAGAGTCCATGAGCAGTTGGGTTCGACCCTTGGCTCAAATAGGTGGTATTGCCCCCTTTGGCAGAAACAACCTCAAGTAGGCGTTTCTTATAACTGTCAACCAGTCTCTGACACTGACTGGGAGAAATTTTTGCCCACTCCTCCGTGCAGAATTCTTTCAGCTGTGTGATGTTTGAGGGGTTTCTTGCATGCACAGCTCATTTCAAATCCCCCCACAACATCTCGATGGGATTTAAATCCGGGCTTTGACTTGGCCATTCCAGAACCCTCCATTTCTTTCTTTTCAGCCATTCCTTGGTGGATTTCCTGGTATGTTTAGGGTCATTGTCATGTTGCAAGGTTCACCCTCGGTTGAGCTTCAACTTTCCAACAGATGCCCTCACATTATCCTCAAGCACCCTCTGGTACAATGAAGAATTCATAGTGGAATATATGATGGTGAGCTGCCCAGGCCCTGATGCAGCAAAGCTGCACCAAACCATAATATTTCCACCACCATTCTTTACAGTTGGTATCAGGTTCTTGTGGTCAAATGATGTCTTTGGTTTTCGCCAAACATGTCTTCTGGTACTGTGGCCAAATAGCTCTACCTTTGACTCATCTGTCCAGAGCACATTGTTCCAGAAGTGCTGGTCTTTGCCGAGATGTTCATTGGCAAACTTTAGTCTTGCCCTGATGTTCTTTCTGGACAGCAAAGGTTTCCTCCTGGCACACCTCCCATGTAGAACAAATTTGTGCAGCCTCTTGCTAATGGTAGACTCATGCACTTTGACATCAACAGTGGCAAGGGCTACCTGTAGGTCCCGTGATGACATTCTGGGGTTCTTCGAGACTTCTTTCAGCATCTTGCGGTCTGCTCTCGGGCTGAACTTGCTGGGGCGGCCTGGCCTGAACAAGTTGGCAGTTGTTTGGAATCTTCTCCACTTGTAGATGATCTTCCGGACAGTCGAATGATTGATTTCAAATTGTTTGGAGATCTTTTTAAATCCCTTCCCAGAGTCGTAGGCATCTATTACCTTCTTTCTGAAGGCCTCAGAGAGCTCTTTTGATCTACGCATGGTGACGCCACACACTTCAACAACAAAGAGCAAACCAAACTAAATGTCTGAGGTTTAAATAAGACAGGTTCTTCCAAGATCCTCTCTAATGATGTTCTAATCATTTGCACCTGAACTTGTGTACCTGATTCTAATTGTAGGTATTTGAAGTAGTAATAAATGTAAGGGTGTACTTACTTTTTCCACATGCGGAATTCTCATTTATGTTTATTTTAATTACTAGGGCGTGCCCGTACGTGCGTGCCCGTACGTGCTTGCCCGTACGTGCTTGCAAAAGGAAAAAAGTTTTGAAACCACGTGCCAGAATTACGATTATTCGCAATTTAGTTGTAATGGCCAATTATTCAATTATCGCAAACGTATTTTATCTTTTCGCAAGGGAAAACAAAGAAAAGAGAAGAGAACAACAACAACAACAACAACAACAAAAAAATTTGACACCACGTGTCAGAAACGACCACAGAATACGGAGCAAGAAAATATAGGCGAATGTGAGAGACCATAACTTGGGAAGCACAAATTCTCAATATTAAATTATTAACCTATCATCTTTAATAGAACTATAATAGACCAATTAAACTAACGGTTGTTTTTATTTTCTTGTTTTTGGCAAAGTTAACATCCAGAGAGGCTGTGTATAGGCCAATCCCCCCCCCCTCTATTTACATGAAATGGTTTGGTCCATTCGCAAAGCCAAAGCGAACGGCTTGCGAGTACGGTGACCATACCTTGGGAACCACTTGTCCGATTAATTTCAAACCTTGAAAAGGCACATCCTCGGGTCCCCAGCAATATACCTGGCAAGTTTCAAGTATATCGGACCGGTAGTTGTCGAGAAACAGCGGTCGCATACAGACAGACACACACACACACACACACACACACACACAGAGATTGCTGGAATTATATAGAGATACAATGGATGACAAAATGTAAATGTTTCATGATATTTGTTATATTATATCACCTTTATCTGTCAATATTGTTGAAATGAAGATCAAATAGCTGTATGTTGAAATATGTTGAAAAAGTCAAAACTTTACATGGGGTGTACTTACTTTTTCACGTGACTGTATATTCTATAAAAAAAAAAAGGCCTTCTTCAGGGTACAAGTAATGGGTTAACAAATTACAGCTGTTCTGCAGCAATATAAGTAAATTAAGCCTTGAAAGTTGATGCAAACAATTCCTACAGGTGTCCCAACCTCTGCTGATTACTTGATTACAAACCCCCTGTCTGTATAAAAGCAGTATTGGAACAGACTTTTATTACACCCGTTTATTACTTCTAAAATCCTGTTTTCTCTTTGTCATTATGGGGTATTGAGTGTAGATTGATGAGGGAAAAAATGAATTTAAACGATTTCAGCATAAGGCTGCAACACAACAAAATGTGAAAAAAGTGAAGGGGTCGGAATACTTTCTGAATGCCCTGTAGATAAATATAAATAAAAGACTGTGTGTGTCTCCTCCATAACTCCAGAACCATGAAACCTAACGGCCCCAAACTATGCATGCATACATATCGACCTCCAAAGGATTGCATGAATGAAAACTGGCTGTTTCCCTCCCACTCATCCCCCCCCCCCCCACTCTTCTCCCCCCCCTCACCCCCCACACGGATAACAAAGGTCTGCCAATGGATTGAACGCCTTGGAATTAAAGCTCATCTGGTCATCTGTGTCGCCCTGCAGTGTTCACCACAGGTAGACACACGACAATATATATATATATATATATATATATATATATATATATATATATATATTGTAACGAATTTGAGAAGTGTAACGGTTTTGAGAAGGGTAACGGTTTTGAGAAGTGTAACAATTTTGTAGAAAGTGTAACGAATGTGAAAAGTATGGTTTTGTTGTGTGTAACACCCTCGTAATGTAAATAATGGTCGCAGCAGTCCTCCTAGTTAATTCCATGAAACTTACACACAGGCCACGATATATCTTTTTAAATAGTTTATTTCCTTATTCTATGTAGGCTAAATATGTGTTTCCCACTAGATTGACTCTGCATTGTATCAAACGAAATAAGCGTAGGCCCCTTTCAATTTCCCCAATCATCTCCGCTCTCCAAAGTTCCTTTCAAAAGCGGTGCGAGTGGTGTTCAATCCCGCAAGCCGCCATTACCCATGTGCTCATCTCGGAGAAGAGGGGGGTAGGAGCCGCCAACTCACAGGCGTGGCACGTCGTCATGATCAAAGGAGGAATCGGACAGCCCTAACAGCCAACCAGCACCGCGGTTAGCGACCCGGTAGGCGTGCCCTCGCAGCCGGCGGCTTGATTCCGCCCCGAGTAATAAAAGCGACTGGAAGGGACTGCTTCGGGAGATGACATGAGAGATGAGAGGAGAGATGAGCTGTGAGCTGAGCTGTGAGCTGTGAGATGAGAAACGCTCCAAACCAAAAAGGAGAGGTACTTGGAGAGGAAACAAGCTTTGGAGAGACGTGCTGAGAGGAGGGAGACGGCTCCACCAGAAGGAGAGGAGCAGGTGTGACCGAGCCAGCGAGTGACGTCCACAGCATCAGCAGCGTCGACGCGACCGAGGGTTTTCCCGCCAAAAACGCGAAGAATTGGGAGCTGCTACCTCCAGCCCTGCCGGTTGCAGGGACCTGACCCTGCCTCCCTCTCCAGCAACCCACCTCCGCCATTCCTGCCTGCAATTTCCCCCGTGTAAGTGTGAACGTCGTCTGTCCTAATCGTTGTCCTGGGGTTAAGTAAATTGAATAGTATAAGCTAATGATTCACTGTGTATCTGCTCCTTCCATTCGCTGAATATAACCGATTGCTCTCGTTGCTCTGGCTTGTGAAAATACTTAATAAATCCTGTTATTCCTCCGTACTCTGTCTTCTTCTCTTTTCCTTCTCTTTCGGTCGCTTTAGGGGTTTCCAAATTGAATATCTGTGGTGCGATCTGGTCAACGTTGGGGGAGTCGGGCCAATCGGGGATCCTGTAACGGTCGCGGTGGACCATCCGCTCGGCCCATCATAACATCTAAACCGCGTCTGTAACAATTGGGGTCGAGGAGTGAGATTCGAGGCCCGAACCAAATTTTAAAAACGTGTAGGAAAAAAAATTTTTTGTTCAAAATTACGTGCTGCCGAAATTTTGTTTTATAAAACCCGAATTTTGAGATCGCGCCATGGACAATCAAGGCGATCGGATGTCGGTGGGGGAGATAGACGGGTTAGGGGTAACCCAGGATCAGAGGGGAGAAATGGAGGAGAGCAATGAGGAGGTGGTTGAGGGGGTATCAGGCGCACAAAATGGCGCTCTCGCGCACGTGGTTGAGGGGGCCACGGCCGCGGAACCAATGAGCGCGGTCCAAATGCAAGCCTTCATGGCCCAATTCATGGTGGAAATGCAGAAAAAAACGACAGTATGGAACAAATGGAAGACAGAAGGAGGGCTGATAGTGAGAAAATGGAAAGCAGAATGAAGGGGGCAATGAGGGACGAAGCGAGGGCTCAGAGTGAGAAATTGGGGGTAATGAGGGACGAAGCGAGGGGTACCGGTGAGGGATTAGACAAGAAATTTGAAGGATTAGACAAGAAATTTGAGGGGTTAGACAACGGGATAAAAGAGGTGAAAAATGGGTTAATGGGGTTAGAAAATAGGATGGAGGACAAATTGCGGGGAATAGGGGAACAATCTGCCAGGGAAATCAAACGAATGGGGAACCAGATAGAGGAGGTGCAAATCGGGTTAGAAAGTAAACTGGATGCTCAGAGGGATGAATTGGGACAGATGAGGGTGGCATCGACAAAAGAGATGGAGGAGATGAAAGAGGGGATACGACGAGGTGTAAGTGAGGAGGTTTCGGGGCTACGCGAGGAGGTAAAGCGAGGTGAGAAGCGTATGGAGAAAGAGGTGAGGAATAATACGGCTAGGTTACAAGGGGGCATAGAGGACCTGACGGAGGAAGTAGAGCAGCTGACAGTCGGACAAAGGGAACTAGCGGACCAAGTGGAAAAGAACACTGCAATCATCGGGGGTTTAAAAGCGACACAAAAGGACATTAAAAACGAATTAATAGCAACACAAAAGGAATGTCAGATGGTACGTGAGGGGCTGACAATGAGGTTGGACGAGGTGACAGAGGTAATGGAGACAAAGGACCGGCAGGTGAGGAAGCACATAGAGATGGTCACGGTAGCCTTAGAGGACGAAATTGAGGAGACGCACCGGGAAATAAAAGAGGTGAAGCAAAAATTAGAGGAAGTGGAAGAGGGGGTGAGTGAAATTAAGAAGAGACGGAGGGAAACTAAGAGGGAGATAAAGGAGGAAGTAATGGAATTGGTACAAGGTCTGTGCTCGAATCGTGATGTGCTGCTCACTAACCAAATAAAAAGTTTGCAGGTGGCAAAAGAGGTGCGGAGACGAGGTACGGAGGTGAGTGGCAATGTACATGATGTGAGGAAAGCTTCAGTCGGCTTGGGGATTGGTTTGGATCCGGGTGTTTGTGAAAGGCCGTTGGTGAAGTGTGCGACAGGTCTGGTGTGCGAAAAAAGAGGTGTGCGAGAATGTCCGACCATGGGGTGTGTGAGGAAAAAGTGCGCGCCGACCAGTGAGTGTGCTGTCGAGAGTGAGTCGGTCGTAGCGCGTGTGCGAGGGAGCACATGGAAGCGCGGTGTGGTAAGTGTTATGGAGAAAGTAACGAAAGAGTGCGCTGTCAAGAGTGAAGGAGAATGCACGCCTGTGGTGAGTGTTACAGAGGATGTAATGGGAGAGTGTGCGCAAGAGTGTGCGCGAGAAAGGTGTGTAACGGACAGGTGCATGGGGAAAGAGTGCGCTGTCAAGAGTGAAGGAGAATGCACGCCTGTGGTGAGTGTTACAGAGGATGTAACGGGAGAGTGTGCGCAAGAGTGTGTGCGAGAAAGGTGTGTAACGGACAGGGGCATGAGGAAAGAGTGCGCTGTCGAGAGTAAGGGTGAGTGCACTGTCAAGAATGGAGGTGAAAGTAGTGAGAGTGACACGGAGCGTGAGTTGGTTGTGACAGGTGAGCGAGGATGTACACCTGGAATGGAAGGATGCACACCTGGAATGGTAGAGCGTGTGTGGGAATGCACACTTGAGTTGGTCGTGAGGCACGAGGTTGGGTGTGCGAGTGAAAGCACACCTGTGATGGTCACAGAGGAGGTGACCGAGGAAGGGGCGCGAAGAGGTGTGTTGGTGAGGGGTGCGAGCGACGAATGTGTGCCAAGGTGTTCGGTGGTCAGGTGTGTGACCAAGTCTGTGAGCGGAATGAGTGTACCGAGGTGTGTAAGGAAAGGTACGAGGAGCATGGGAACAGCTGGATGTATGGGCAAGAAAGGGGTAGCGTATGCATGTAAGCATGCAGGTGAGGCATCGACGGTAACCGGGTTAGCGGTTAGAGCGACTTTTAGCCGAATCGGGCCCTCGGTGCGTGCCGGGCTTCGCGTGCCGCGAGAACCAGCGGGGATCCGAGCCACGGCGGGTTCGAAAGGACCGCCGTACGCGATCCACGCTGGGCCTCGCTTGGAACGGCCGCGTCCGTGCTCAACTAGGCGGAGCGGGCAGCTCGATAGGAAGGGTCGTCATGGCGATCACTTTTTGTTGAGACGTGCCGGCAGGTCGAGATCGGGCAATTGGATGGCTCCGCGCCGAGGTGGTGCGTGGGATCTCGGCACGGGTAAGCCCCCGTCCCTGCACCGAGTGCCGGACGCATCCAGCCGCCGGCACCAAAGAACCCGCGTTCATTGCTCGGCTGTATGAAGCCGGGCTGTAGACGTGAATTGGTGCACCAAAAGGATCTAATAAGTAGACGGGTGATGAGGTTAGTGTTTTGGACCCAAAATTAGAAAAACGCAAAATTTGATGATTGGTACGGTGATTGGCAGATGATTGGCAAAATTTTTGATTGGCTGAAATTTGGTGTGCCAAATTGATAGTAGGACCTCCCCGATGTGGTGGAATGGCAACTCTGTCATCCCTCACGGGGGGGGGGGGGGGGGCAAAGGAGCACTAGCTTATGGGGTTGATGGCAGTGAAAACTAGCCCGGGTGGGTTCGGATATCGTGTGTAGGGACCTAGAAGATGACATTAGGTAACGTTAAGATTAGTTAGTGACAATGATACCTGTAGTGGGGACGCAGGTAGATTAGCGTGGATGATAATGACGTGGGAGCGCAATAGTTTAAAGGGGCGACTGGGAAGCGCAAGTTTCAGAGGGGAGTAGTTAGATGAGATGATGCCGTGTGTTTGAGGATTGAACAGGTGTGATTGCACAGGTGTGCAACTGAACAGGTGGATGGAGCAGTGTATGAGTGAGTGATGGTGATGTGTATTGTGATGACCAAATGGTCCAGGAAGAAAGGAGGGTGCAGGTGGCACCAGGTGTGAGGGCACAGGTGTGCAACAACAGGTATGGAGAATGGTAGTGTGGAATATATGGAGTATTGGAATGGATGGTCGTGGAGTGAGTATGGTGGAAACTATGGAGTGGAGTGGATGGTGCGAAGGTGTGAATGGGGGAAGAGTGGACCCCCATCACGAATACCCGGGGCGGGTAGTGTAAGCGTTAGGTAGAGGGTATAGGTAAATTGTGGTTGGATATTGGCATCTGTGGTGCGAGTGGAAGAATGATGTTTGGATGGGTGCATTAGTGTTGTGGAAATGGCTGGGCGTGTAGCCTGTTAGTGTGTGTAGTTGGTTTGGGCACTCCACCACGGTGAGGATGTCGGCCAGGTGAGGCCACAGGTGGGCTCTGGGAGCCGGTAGTAGTTGTTGTGGATGGGGCCCGAGGATCCGGAGGACGGACCCGGGTAGCCCAGTGCCAGAGGGCACCGAGTGGGGTGACAGAGCCAGGAGGGGTCTTCCCCAGTTAGTTAGGTTAGGGTGAGGAGCTAGGTAAGCTCGGGTGGCAACTACAGTGGTGGAGGTGTGCAGGTGGGTAGCCCTGCTGGGAGAGCTACACGTCACAGCCCAGAAATTGTGCAAGGGTACCGGGAGATGAATCGGGGGAGTGAGACCCCAAATTGAGAAGCACCACAGTTTTGTCAATGGGAATTGGTTGTTAGAACCCATAGAGTAAGTGGCCAATGGATTGGCAGGGAAAGACCCCGGGTAGTGTAAAGGGTGTTAAAGTCATTTAGAGGATAGTTAGGATTGAAGTCTCCTCGCACCATCTGCATCCACTCACCTGAGGTGACAGGTACTCCGCACCATGCCATGTTTAATTATTTTTGATGCAAATGTTTTGGATTGTGAGACGCATCATGACGTGGATGTGACATTGTGCATAATTCCATCTCTCCTTCCTTATGAGGATTGATGATGAATTGATGATGGCAAATTTTGAAGTCGAGGGATTGGAGACGAATTTGGTGTAGAAGGGAAAGATGGGGAAGACAAGACGTAGTGACGAATTTGTAAAGGTGTAAATTATTGTAAATATGGGGTCAGGGCAAGGGTAGTGTAGGTGACAGGGGGGGTGACGTATGGTATGGACGAGTTTTTCTCACTTCGCTCTCCGTACGCACTTCACCCTGCATTGCCTTTATTGACGTGTACCCTTGTGACCTTACCCCTCGCTCATTTGTCTTCCCCCCTTTTGTCTCCCACTTGAGGACCTGTGCGCCATTGGGTGCCGAGGGGAGTGTGCGTGAGATGGCCATTGTGCGCACGAGATTCTCAGAACCAGCATGCATTGCGTTGATGTACCACTTTATGGACCGCTGTTCTGCGGCCAAGTACCACTTGATGGACCCCAGGTTCTGGGGCAGGGCACCTCTGTTGGAGACCGGCCATAGTGGCCAGGGAATCTTGCTTGCGGACCTCGGTAAGGCGGCACCTATGCCAAACAGGTGGACCACCCTTAGTTGGCCCCTGAGGCCCTAAATAAAAATGAACACAAGTTGTGCTTTTTATTATTTCCAAGTAGGCCGCATGAAGCCAGAAGACGTCGGGAAGAACATCGGCCCAGCAGAGAAAGAGAAGACCACCACCAGTTGTTTTGTTGTGTTTATTATGAACCGTGGTGACTGTGCACCGAGTGGTGCTTTTGGTGCTTTGTGGTGCTTTTGGTGCTTTTGGGTGCTTTGGTGGTATTGGTACTGGTGCATCGATGCAATGCGTGCTGTCTCCTCCCTCCCAACAGGAATTTCTTTTTCTTGTTCCCTAAAAAGAAAAAAAAAACACAGGTCCTGGGTTGCGTTGTAAATAAGAAATAACGTCACTGTAAATAATGCTCCCCACCGTAAATGCATAGTTTGAGACCAATTCCGTAATTCGGTTAGCTGTGGGCTTGAGTCTGTTAGACAGGGTGCAATGCAATAGGGGGACATACTTATTTGTGTTTTAAGATTGTCACACTCAGGGTCAGGTTAATTGTAGAGGGAATTACACCTACGTGTCACACTAAGTTAAAGTTTTGTAGGCCCGAGCACGGGCCTGAAGAAAGGAGGGTGCAGTGTAACGAATTTGAGAAGTGTAACGGTTTTGAGAAGGGTAACGGTTTTGAGAAGTGTAACAATTTTGTAGAAAGTGTAACGAATGTGAAAAGTATGGTTTTGTTGTGTGTAACACCCTCGTAATGTAAATAATGGTCGCAGCCGTCCTCCTAGTTAATTCCATGAAACTTACACACAGGCCACGATATATCTTTTTAAATAGTTTATTTCCTTATTCTATGTAGGCTAAATATGTGTTTCCCACGAGATTGACTCTGCATTGTATCAAACGAAATAAGCGTAGGCCCCTTTCAATTTCCCCAATCATCTCCGCTCTCCAAAGTTCCTTTCAAAAGCGGTGCGAGTGGTGTTCAATCCCGCAAGCCGCCATTGCCCATGTGCTCATCTCGGAGAAGAGGGGGGTAGGAGCCGCCAACTCACAGGCGTGGCACGTCGTCATGATCAAAGGAGGAATCGGACAGCCCTAACAGCCAACCAGCACCGCAGTTAGCGACCCGGTAGGCGTGCCCTCGCAGCCGGCGGCTTGATTCCGCCCCGAGTAATAAAAGCGACTGGAAGGGACTGCTTCGGGAGATGACATGAGACATGAGAGGCGAGATGAGCTGTGAGCTGAGCTGTGAGCTGTGAGATGAGAGACGCTCCAAACCAAAAAGGAGAGGTACTTGGAGAGGAAACAAGCTTTGGAGAGACGCGCTGAGAGGAGGGAGACGGCTCCACCAGAAGGAGAGGAGCAGGTGTGACCGAGCCAGCGCGTGACGTCCACAGCATCAGCAGCGTCGATGCGACCGAGGGTTTTCCCGCCAAAAACGCGAAGAATTGGGAGCTGCTAACTCCAGCCCTGCCGGTTGCAGGGACCTGACCCTGCCTCCCTCTCCAGCAACCCACCTCCGCCATTCCTGCCTGCAATTTCCCCCGTGTAAGTGTGAACGTCGTCTGTCCTAATCGTTGTCCTGGGGTTAAGTAAATTGAATAGTATAAGCTAACGATTCACTGTGTATCTGCTCCTTCCATTCGCTGAATATAACCGATTGCTCTCGTTGCTCTGGCTTGTGAAAATACTTAATAAATCCTGTTATTCCTCCGTACTCTGTCTTCTTCTCTTTTCCTTCTCTTTCGGTCGCTTTAGAGGTTTCCAAATTGAATATCTGTGGTGCGATCTGGTCAACGTTGGGGGAGTCGGGCCAATCGGGGATCCTGTAACGGTCGCGGTGGACCATCCGCTCGGCCCATCATAACATCTAAACCGCGTCGGTAACAATATATATATATATATATATATATATATATATATATATATATATATATTGTAACGAATTTGGAAAGTGTAAAGAATGTGAGAACTGGTTTGCTGTGTTTTAACTGACCCTCGTAGAGTAAATAAGGTCGAAGGACGTCCCCCTAGTTAATTCCATGAAACTTACACATAGGCCACGATATATCTTTTTAAATAGCTTATTTCCTTTTTCTATGTAGGCTAAATATGTGTTTCCCACTAGATTGACTCTGCATTGCATCGAATGAAATAAGCGTAGGCCCCTTTCAATTTCCCCAATCATCTCCGCTCTCCAAAGTTCCTTTCAAAAGCGGTGCGAGTGGTGTTCAATCCCGCAAGCCGCCATTACCCATGTGCTAATCTCGGAGAAGAGGGGGGTAGGAGCCGCCAACTCACGGGCGTGGCACGTTGTCATGATCAAAGGGGGAATCGGACAGCCCTAACAGCCAACCAGCACCGCGGTGAGCGACCCGGTAGGCGTGCCCTCGCAGCCGGCGGCTTGATTCCGACCCGAGTAATAAAAAGCAACTGGAAGGGACTGCTTCGGCAGATGAGATGAGAGATGAGCTGTGAGATGAGATGAGATGAGAGATGAGCTGTGAGAGGAGAGATGAGCTGTGAGATGAGAGATGAGAGACGCTCCAAAAAGGAGAGGTACTTGGAGATGGAACAAGCTTTGGAGAGACGCGCTGAGAGGAGGGAGACGGCTCCACCAGAAGGAGAGGAGCAGGTGTGACCGAGCCAGCGCGTGACGTCCACAGCATCAGCAGTGTCGATGCGACTGAGGGTTTTCCCGCCAAAAACGCGAAGAGTGGGAGCTGCTACCTCCAGCCCTGCCGGTTGCAGGGACCTGACCCTGCCTCCCTCTCCAGCAACCCACCTCCGCCATTCCTGCCTGCAATTTCCCCCGTGTAAGTGTGAACGTCGTCTGTCTTAATCGTTGTCCTGGGGTTAAGTAAATTGAATAGTATAAGCTAACGATTCACTGTGTGACTGCTCCTTCCATCCATTGCTTGTAAATAACTTGATCGCTCCTTCTTTTTGCTTGTGTGTATAATAAATCCTGTTATTCATCCGTACTCTGTCTTCTTCTCTCTTCCTTCTCTTTCGGTCGCTTTAGAGGTTTCCCCATTGAATACCTGTGGCGTGAATTGTTCAACGTTTGGGGGAGTCGGGCTAATCGGGGATCCTGTAACGGTCGCGGTTGACCATCCGCTCGGCCCAAAGTAACATCTTGTCCGCGACCCGTAACAATTGGTGTCTAGGAGTGGGATACGAGGCCCGAACCAAATTTTTTTAAAACGTGTAGAAAAAAAAAATTTGGTCAAAATTACGAGCTGCCGAAATTTTGTTGTTTTATAAAACCCGAATTTTGAGATCGCGCCATGGACAATCAAGGCGATCGGATGTCGGTGGGGGAGATAGACGGGTTAGGGGTATCCCAGGACTTAGGGGAAGAAAGGGAGGAGGGGAGCAATGAGGAGGCGGTTGAGGGGGTATCAGACGCACAAAATGGCGTCCTCGCGCACGAGGCTTCAGGTGCACAAAATGGCGGCCTCGCGCACATGGTTATCGTGGCGCCAAATTTAGCCACGCCCGTGACCGTAACAGCGCCGCCGATGGATTGGGGCCTTTTTATGATCCAAATGAAGGCCCTTATGGATGCTCAGAGTGAGCAAATAAGGGCTCAGAGTGAGCAATTGGGGGTAATGGGGGGCAAAATGGGGGAAATGGGGGGCGAAATGGGGGGCAAAATGGGAGAAATGGGGGAATGGCTAGAAGCTAAATTTGAGGGGTTAGACAATAATTTTAAGGGATTAGACAAGAAATTTGGGAAGTTAGACGACAAATTTGAGGGGTTAGACAACGGGATAAAAGAGGTAAAGAATGGGTTAATGGGGTTAGAAAATAGGATGGAAGACAAATTGCGGGAAATAGGGGAGCAATCCGCCCGGGAAATCGAACAGATGGGGAACCAGATGGAGGAGGTGAAAATCGGGTTAGAAAGTAAACTGGATGCTCAGAGGGATGAATTGGGACAGATGAGGGTGGCATCTACAAAAGAGATGGAGGAGATGAAAGAGGGGATATGACGAGGTGTAAGTGAGGAGGTTTCGGGGCTACGCGAGGAGGTAAGGCGAGGTGAGAAGCGTATGGAGAAAGAGGTGAGGAATAATACGGCTAGGTTACAGGAGGGCATAGAGGGTCTGACGAAGGGAGTAGAGCAGCTGACGGAGGGACAGATGGAATTAGTGGAGCAGGTTCAAAGGAACACTGCAGTACTAGGAGGGTTAAAGGCGACACAAAAAGAAATTAAAAATGACTTGATAGCGACACAGAGGCAATGTCAGATGGTACGTGAGGGACTGACAATGAGGTTGGACGAGGTGACAGAGGTAATGGAGACAAAGGACCGGCAGGTGAGGATGCACATAGAGACGGTCACGGTAGCCTTAGAGGACGAACTTGAGGAGACGCACCGGGAAATAAAAGAGGTGAAGCAAAAGTTAAAGGAGGTGTTAGAAGGGGTGAGTGAAATTAAGAAGAGACGGACAGAAACTAAAAGAGAAATCCAAGAGGAGGTGATGGAATTGGTACAAAGTCGGTGCTCAACTCATGATGTGCTGCTCACTACCAAATAAAGAGTTTGCAGGTGGCGAAGGAGGTGAGGAGACGAGGTGCCAAGGTGAGTGGCGATATATTCGGAAATGTATATGAGGTGAGGGGAGCTTCAGTCGGCTTGGGGATTGGTTTGGATCCGGGTGTTCGTGAGAGGCCGTTGGTGAAGTGTGCAACAGGTCTTGCGTGTGAAAAAAGAGGTGTGCGAGAATGTCCGACCATGGGGTGTGTGAGGAAAAAGTGCGCGCCAAGGAGTGAGTGTGCTGTCGAGAGTGAGTCGGTCGTAGCGCGTGTGCGAGGGGGCACATGGAAGCGCGTAGTGAGGAGTGTTACAGAGGATGTAACGGAAGCATGCACGCCCATGGTGAGTGTTACGGAGGACGTAACGGAGGAGAGGTGTGGACCGAGGTGTGCGCAAGAGTGTGCGCGAGAGGTGTGGTGTGTAACAGGGAGAGCGTTGGTGGATTGTACGGACGGCGTTGGAATGCCGGGTTTTGTGAGGGTGAAAGGGGTAGCGTATGCGTGTGAGCATGCCGGTGAAGCATCGACGGGAACTGGGTTAGCGGTTAGAGCGACGGATAGCCGATGCGAGCACTCGGTGCGAGGAGCCCTTTGTTGGATGCGAGGCCCGGCGCGGATCGAAGCTGCGTCGTTTCTCTTCGAAGCGTCGTTGCCGATTCGGGCTTGGCCCCGCCCCGCACGGTCGAGTCCGGGCCTTGTCGGGCCAGGCGACCGGTCCGGTTCAAGGGCGAGTGGGAGGAAGCGGAACGGTGCCCCTCGTGGGGACGGGGTTCCGACCGAGGGAGATTGAGCCATCGGGCCCGGGACCGCAAGGTGCCGCGCCGAGATGGTGCGTGGAACCTCGGCCCGACCAAACCACCTCCCTTGAACCGAAAGCCGGACGGATTCAACCTGCAGGCAACCAAACCACCCGAATTCATTGCTCGGCTTTGCGAAGCCGAGTTTAATGATGTCATGACGCACCGAGGTTAGGATATAGCGGACTGTGATGATGGTGATAGTGATAGTAATAGTGATTTGATACGAAATTTAGAAAAGTGAATAGAATAGGCGAAATTTGATGATTAGTACGATGATTGGCAGATGATTGGCAAAAATTTTGGTTTTTTTTTTTTTTTTTTTTTTTTTTTTGTATACAAGATCGAGGCTCGTGAAAGAGCGAACATTAATCACACAGAAAGACAAACCGACACATAAAACATATAACATCGGGAGCGGTAGACAAGATGGGGAGAGAGGGGGAAGGACACAAACACAACATTTGAGAGCAGGGACCGAGAGACATGGAGACATCGAGAGATCTGAGAGAGGGCGAGGGCTTTGGGGGGGGGGGCATGGGAAGGGGGCGGTGGGAGAGGTATAAAACATATGGACACTGCCAGGACTTCCAGGAAAGAAGTTGGAATTTCAAACAAGGTGGATCTGGGGTGAATTAGCGGGGGTAGAAAAGATCAAGGTTTTGGATGGGGGAAGATAAGAGATGGTGGTGAACAGCTGTTTTAAAGACCTGGAGGGAGGAGTGGGATTGAAGGGAGTGAGGGAGTTTGTTCCAGAGGCGGGAGAAAAGAGGAATGAAAGAGTGAAGGTCAGCAGAGAGCCGAGATTTCGGCAGTTTAACCATCAGAGGGTTGCTGGCAGATCTTGTGCGACCTGTAGGAATATTTGGGGGACAGAGCACAGAGAGAGCTGGGGGTGCAAGGCCGGAGAGGAGTCGGTAGAAGACAGAAAGACCACCTACCTGCCTGCGGTGAGTGAGTGAAAGGCCCTCAGAGATAGCTTTATCGTGGGAGATTCCAATAATTCTGAAAGCTTTGGTTTCAACAGCGTGAAGCCGAGCTAGGTGTGAGGCAGGAGCACCGGCCCATAGGGGAGAACAGTATTCCATTGAGCTGCGGATGAAAGCCTTGTATGTGGTGAGGAGCTCAGGTGTGCCGAGGAAGGACTTCGCACGACGGAGGATGCCCAGTCGGCGACTGGCTTTGGAGGCCAGCTTGGAAATGTGGTTTTCCCAAGAAAGATCATGGCAGATAGTGAGACCCAAAATCTTGAGCGACAGAACTTCTTGGAGAGGCTTGTTGAGAAAGTAGATGGGAGGGTTGTCCAGTCAATCTTTTCGGAGAGACATAGTAAGAGTGTGAGATTTGTCAGGATTGAAAGACATGTTCCACTTGTTTGACCAGTCTGTGATTTTGTCCAGGTCTTCAGAGAGTGAGGAGGCAGCAGACTGCCGATCTGAGGGAAGTGGAATGGAGCGGCAGAGAGTGGAGTCATCAGCAAAGAGATAGAGAGGATTTTCGAGAGAGTCAGAGAGATCATTGATGAAGACCAGAAAAAGCACGGGGCCCAGAACACTGCCTTGGGGAACTCCAGCCTGAACAGGAAGAGGAGATGAGAGAAACCCATTCAGGGCCACACGTTGACGACGACTAGAGAGGAAGTCCGCCAGCCATGCGTGGAGATTTCCATGGATACCAAAGGAGGAGAGTTTGGTGAGCAGAGCGGGGTGCCAGACCGTATCGAAGGCACGTGATATGTCGAGGGAGACAGCTCTAATTTCCTGTTTGGCATTGAGGACCTCCATCCATTGTTGAGACAGCAGAAGCAGCATGTCCAGAGTAGAGTGACCTGGTCTGAAACCAAATTGATGATCAGAGATCAAGCCATTGGAGAAGAGGAAAGATTTCATATCCGAAGCAATGATGGATTCCATGACTTTGCTGATAATTGGGAGAAGGCTGATTGGTCTGTAGTTGCTAGGATCTGTTTTTGCACCTTTTTTGTGCAAAGCGGTGATGTTGGCTGATTTCCAAGCAGATGGCAGTTGACCTTGAGCAAAAGAGAGGGTGAAGAGAACAGAGAGAGGGTGAGATAGAGCAGCAGAGCAGGATTTTAGGACCCGTGGGCTGATGCCGTCGGGTCCAGTTGCAGAATCAGAGACGAGGGTTGACAGAAACTTTTCCACCTTGTCAGGAGGAAAGGACACGGAGTCCAGGAGCAGCAGGGTACGACTGGGTATGGTGGGTACAGAGAGGGATGGGTTTGGGACACAAGATTTAGAGGCAAACACAGAGTTGAGGCATTCAGCTTTTTCACGTGCGGAGTCAGCTGTGTAGCCATTTGAGGTAAGGGAGGGGATGGAGGGGGAACAAACACCAGAAACGGATTTGACCAGACGCCACCAGGATTTGGAAGAGGGAGACAGATAAGAGAGTTCGGTCTGGAGAATGGAGAGATATTGTTTCCTGGCTCTCCTGAGGGTGGACACACACTTGTTTCGGGCTTTGTGAAAGGAAATGAGATTTCCTTCCGTTGGATTTGCTTTCCAGGAGACGAAGGCAAGTTGTTTCTGGGCAACAGCCTCACCACAAGATTCCGTGTACCATGGACGGGAGGAAGGGTATGACAACTGAAGACGAGATGGGATAAATCTGTGCATGAGAGAGAGGAATTTACTTTGGAAGAATTCCCAGGATGAGTTGATGTCAGAGGTGGTAGAGATGGGAGACCAGTCCAGATGATTGATGGCTGCTTGAAGACCGTGCCAGTTGGCCTGAGTGAAATGCCAGACTCGTCGACGCTGAGTAGGCTCCCTGAGGATGGTCAGAGAGATGACCACTTTAACAAGGACATGATCAGATGATCCGATCGGAGCAGAAGAAGAGCAGCAGACATTTTCAGGGAAGTTAGTCATAACCAAGTCCAGAAGAGAAGATGTTCCGTTGACTGAGATCCGGGTCGGGAAATTGACAGATTGTGTCAGTCCCAGTGAGTCGCAGAAGTCCTTTGCTGAGGAGCCATGGCTGGTGAGAGAGGTACCCACACCCAGCCAACTGGCATGATGACAGTTGAAATCACCACATATGAGGAAGAGTGAGTTGGGATGAGTAGATAGAAGTTGGTCCATATCATCAGACAGCGAGATGTAGATGGAGTCATCACTGTTTCGTGGACGGTACAACACACATATGAACAAGAGGTGGGAGCGAAGGGGAAGCCGTAGCCAGAGGTATTCCTGGGGGTGAGGTGGAGAGAGTGCAGTGCATTTGTTGGATTTGGTGTGCAAAATTGATAGTGGGAACGTCCCCCATGTGGAGGGATGGCAACTCTGTCATCCCTCACAAGGGGGGCAAAGGAGCACTCGATTTATGGGGTTTATGGCAGTGAAAACTAGCCCGGGTGGGTTAGGATATTGTGTGTAGGGCCCTAGAAGATGACATTAGGTAACGTTAAGATTAGTTAGTGACAATGACACCTGTAGTGGGGACGCAGGTAGAGTAGAGTGGATGATAATGACGTGGGAGCGCAATAGTTTAAAGGGGCGACTGGGAAGCGCAAGTTTCAGAGGGGAGTAGTTAGATGAGATGATGCCGTGTGTTTGAGGATTGAACAGGTGTGATTGCACAGGTGTGCAACTGAACAGGTGTGTGGAGCAGTGTTTGAGTGATGGTAATGGTGAGGTGTGTTGTGTTGACCAAATGGTCCAGGAAGGAAGGAGGGTGCAGGTGGCACCAGGTGTGAGTGCACAGGTGTGCACCAACAGGTGTGTGGAATACATGGAGTGTGGAATATATGGAGTATTGGAATGGATGGTCATGGAGTGAGTAGGATGGAAACTATAGAGTGGAGTGGATGGTGCGAAGGTGTGAATGGGGGAAGAGTGGACCCCCCATCACAGATACCCGGGGCGGGTAGTGTAAGTGTTAGGTAGAGGGTATAGGTAAATTGTGGTTGGATATTGGCATCTGTGGTGCGGGTGAAAGAATGGTCTTTGGATGGGTGCATTAGTGTTGTGGAAATGGCTGGGCGTGTACCCTGTTAGTGTGTGTAGTTGGTTGGGCACTCCACCACTGTGAGGATGTCGGCCAGGTGAGGCCGCAGGTGGGCTCTGGGAGCCGGTAGTTGTTGTGGATGGGGCCCGAGGATCCGGAGGACGGACCCGGGTAGCCCAGTGCCAGAGGGCACCAAGGGGTGACAGAGCCAGGAGGGGCCTTCCCCAGTTAGTTAGGTTAGGGTGAGGAGCTAGGTAAGCTCGGGTGGCAACTGCAGTGGTGGAGGTGTGCAGGTGGGTAGACCTGCTGGGAGAGCTACACGTCACAGCCCAGAAATTGTGCAAGGGCACCGGGAGATGAATCGGGGGAGTGAGACCCCAAATTGAGAAGCACCACAGTTGGTCAATGGGAATTGGTTTTTAGAACCCATAGTGTAAGAGGCCAATGGATTGGCAGGGAAAGACCCCGGGTAGTGTAAAGGGTGTTAAAGTCATTTAGAGGATAGTTAGGATTGAAGTCTCCTCGCACCATCTGCATCCACTCACCTGAGATGAGGTAACTCCACACCATGCCATGTTTTATTATTTTTCATTAATGCAAATGTTTTGGATTGTGAGACGCATCATGACGTGGGTGTGACATTGTGCGTAATTCCATCTCTCCCTCCTTATGAGGATTGATGATGAATTGGTGATGGCAAATTTTGGATAGGGGGATTGGAGACGAATTTGGTGTAGAAGGGAAAGATGGGGAAGACAAGACGTCGTGA
Source organism: Myxine glutinosa (assembly GCF_964187855.1). NCBI lineage: Eukaryota > Metazoa > Chordata > Myxini > Myxiniformes > Myxinidae > Myxine > Myxine glutinosa. Next base: position 107,961,724 of record NC_136264.1, read on the forward strand.
CGAATTTGTAAAGGTGTAAATTGTTGTAAATATGGGGTAAGGGCAAGGGTAGTGTAGGTGACAGGGGGGGTGACGTACGGTAGGGACGAGTTTTTCTCACTTCGCTCTCCGTACGCACTACCCTGCATTGCCTTTATTGACGTGTACCCTTGTGACCTTACCCCTCGCTCATTTGTCTTCCCCCCTTTTGTCTCCCACTTGAGGACCTGTGCGCCATTGGGCGCCGAGGGGAGCATGCGTGAGGTGGCCATTGTGCGCACGAGATTCCCAGATCCAGCATGCATTGCGTTGATGTACCACTTTATGGACCGCTGTTCTGCGGCCAAGTACCACTTGATGGACCCCAGGTTCTGGGGCAGGGCACCTCTGTTGGAGACCGGCCATAGTGGCCAGGGAATCTTGCTTGCGGACCTCGGTGGGTGGCACCTATGCCAAACAGGTGGACCACCCATAGTTGGCCCCTGAGGCCCTAAATAAAAAATGAACACAAGTTGTGCTTTTTATTATTTCCAAGTAGGCCGCATGAAGCCAGAAGACGTCGGGAAGAACATCGGCCCAGCAGAAAAAGAGAAGACCACCACCAGTTGTTTTGTTGTGTTTATTATGAACAGTGGTGACTGTGCACCGAGTGGTGCTTTTGGTGCTTTGTGGTGCTTTTGGTGCTTTTGGGTGCTTTGGTGGTATTGGTACTGGTGCATCGATGCAATGCGTGCTGTCTCCTCCCTCCCAACAGGAATTTCTTTTTCTTGTTCCCTAAAAAAGGAAAAAAACACAGGTCCTGGGTTGCGTTGTAAATAAGAAATAACGTCACTGTAAATAATGCTCCCCACCGTAAATGTATAGTTTGAGAACAATTCCGTAATTCGGTTAGCTGTGGGCTTGAGTCTGTTAGACAGGGTGCAATGCAATAGGGGGACATACTTATTTGTGTTTTAAAATCGTCACACTCAGGGTCAGGTTAAAAGTAGAGGGAACTACACCTACGTGTCACACTAAATTAAAGTTGTAGGCCCGGGACGGCCCTGAAGAAAGGAGGGTGCAGTGTAACGAATTTGGAAAGTGTAAAGAATGTGAGAACTGGTTTGCTGTGTTTTAACTGACCCTCGTAGAGTAAATAAGGTCGAAGGACGTCCCCCTAGTTAATTCCATGAAACTTACACACAGGCCACGATATATCTTTTTAAATAGCTTATTTCCTTATTCTATGTAGGCTAAATATGTGTTTCCCACTAGATTGACTCTGCATTGCATCGAACGAAATAAGCGTAGGCCCCTTTCAATTTCCCCAATCATCTCCGCTCTCCAAAGTTCCTTTCAAAAGCGGTGCGAGTGGTGTTCAATCCCGCAAGCCGCCATTACCCATGTGCTAATCTCGGAGAAGAGGGGGGTAGGAGCCGCCAACTCACGGGCATGGCACGTCGTCATGATCAAAGGGGGAATCGGACAGCCCTAACAGCCAACCAGCACCGCGGTGAGCGACCCGGTAGGCGTGCCCTCGCAGCCGGCGGCTTGATTCCGACCCGAGTAATAAAAAGCGGCTGGAAGGGACTGCTTCGGCAGATGAGATGAGAGATGAGCTGTGAGATGAGATGAGATGAGAGATGAGCTGTGAGAGGAGAGATGAGCTGTGAGATGAGAGATGAGAGACGCTCCAAAAAGGAGAGGTACTTGGAGATGGAACAAGCTTTGGAGAGACGCGCTGAGAGGAGGGAGACGGCTCCACCAGAAGGAGAGGAGCAGGTGTGACCGAGCCAGCGCGTGACGTCCACAGCATCAGCAGCGTCGACGCGACTGAGGGTTTTCCCGCCAAAAACGCGAAGAGTGGGAGCTGCTACCTCCAGCCCTGCCGGTTGCAGGGACCTGACCCTGCCTCCCTCTCCAGCAACCCACCTCCGCCATTCCTGCCTGCAATTTCCCCCGTGTAAGTGTGAACGTCGTCTGTCTTAATCGTTGTCCTGGGGTTAAGTAAATTGAATAGTATAAGCTAACGATTCACTGTGTGACTGCTCCTTCCATCCATTGCTTGTAAATAACTTGATCGCTCCTTCTTTTTGCTTGTGTGTATAATAAATCCTGTTATTCATCCGTACTCTGTCTTCTTCTCTCTTCCTTCTCTTTCGGTCGCTTTAGAGGTTTCCCCATTGAATACCTGTGGCGCGAATTGTTCAACGTTTGGGGGAGTCGGGCTAATCGGGGATCCTGTAACGGTCGCGGTTGACCATCCGCTCAGCCCAAAGTAACATCTTGTCCGCGACCCGTAACAATATATATATATATATATATATATATATATATATATATATATATATATATATATATATATATATATAGTTATATTGTTATGAATTTGGGTAGAGGAATATCTGGAGCCAGGTAGATCTGTATAGGTAGGTACTCAACTGTCGTGATAGGGAATCTACCTGTAATAAGTTCTGTGTGTAGCCCGGATGTCAGTATAAGGTGTATCTGTGTCCCCGCCGCGAGGGGGCGGGGCGTGCTAAATAGTACAGGGATTATGGGTAAAATTCCCTCGTTTGTTGTTCCCTCTGTCGCCAATCCAGTGTCCATTATGGCAACACACTCACATAGACACTAGGAGACACTAGGTAGGTCCCTTAGCGCACCACAGTCAATAATTCCCCTCGCTTACAACAAGACTTTCAGGAAAGACAAGCAGGAAGCGGCCACGTACAACGCCGGTGTGGGCGTCAAACATCGAGTGAGGCAAGCTATTGCCACGCCCAGGGAACGTGTGATCGGTTGGTGCGGAAGGCGCGAACCTTCAGCCAATCAATGCGGAAGGCGCGAACACACGACTTAGAAGGTGTCGCAGAGCCCTGTCGCTCGTTGGAGGAAGAGCGGGGGTGATGTCGGGAGGCGCGAAAAGATCACAAAGAATCGAGGATTTGATTGGCGGCGCGCCAGGGCTGATGTCACATGGCTCGCGTGTGACAAAGTGACTTGTTCACGGGAGATCAGCCCCTTTTGTGCTTGTGTGCCTCTTCATGTTGGATCTTTCGCCCTTCGTGTTGGAGATCGGCCCCTTCGTGCTTCGCTCATGGAGACCTGTTGGTTCTTCTTCCCTGGTGGTCGTTCGCCTTCTTCCCTGCGTTCTTCCCTGTTGGTTCATCATCTTCGTGGTGCTCGGTGCTTTTGGTGCTGGGAGCGAGGCTCGGCGCGACAAGCAGACGGGACCTCGCGTGCGACCAATGCCACGGGCGTGAGCAAGGCGGGTGTCGTGCCAACACCGGACCCTCCTTGACTGCAGACTACAGACAGATAAGCACGCACCACATCTCACACAAACACACGACAAACGTTTTATTTTAATAATTCATTTCCTTTGTCTCGTATTTGAAGTCTGTGTGGGGACGTCCCAATTTAGTATTAGGTTTTATCGTCGCGTTTCTTTGTATCGGGTTCGTTCAATAAATCGTTTATTTTTGTACATTGAATTCGGGTTTCGTTTTGAGTTACTTTCCTCCAGGATCAGAGCTGCCATCGGGGCTACAGGTACGTGCTTGCCGCTTCTTCCTCTTCATTCCTCCTCCCGCACTTTTATAGTCAAATCCATCATCGCTAGTCACCTCCAGTTAAAGCCGTTCGGTCATCCGCAGTCCTACGATGTTAACCGGAGGGATTCGTGCGACTATATATATATATTGTTGCGGATCTCCCGAAGCCCATTCCCGTTACAAAGGGGGGACTAAACCCCTTTTTTGCCCCTGGAAGTTCGGGTCCACGAGGCCGAATCGCCACTTCCGGCAAACGTGAAAAAGGGTATCGGGACAAATTCGCACGTACCTTTAACCCACGCTGCCACGAAAGCAGGGGCCGAGCCTCGCACAAGCCACACTTAATCGAGTACGCCCGAGCGGTATGCGTATCATGTGACTTGTGCTGTTACTTTTTATGGAACCCGATTCGAGCGGTTCTATTCGCACCATGCGAAGCCAATTGATGGAAGGGACAGGACGGTCAAATCAGAGGAAGAACACGATTTATTTACACTGTACAATGATTCAGAATGAAGGAGGAAAGGGGACACAGAGCAGAAGCTTAACAATGTTAACTTATCCCCAGACTCAGGCCCACTCACTCACACAGGGAAAAGAAGAGAAGTTCGCGTGCCAGGCGCGCTTCGCCGTCGGTCGCTCCGGGGCAGCTCGCCCGGCGTGGCTCTCTGATGTTCGCGGCATGTACACAGGCAAAGGCAGGCAGGAGGAAATCGCGCGTCTGTGGCCCGGCACGGGTCGTCCTCTCGAGCGCGCGATTAATACAGCGCAGAGCGCAGGGCATGGGGAAAGTTCGTGTACAATCAGCAATTCAATTCGTTCATCCTGCAGCTCCACTCGCGTTCTCAAGCTCAACCCAACTCACTCTCACGGGGAACTGTAAACTCAACTGAGGACTCAAATCTTTTTCAACTGTTCTCACCGGGCACTCAACTCACCGGGCACTCAACTCACCGGGAACTCAACTCTTTATCTCAACTCGCGCGCAACTCATCTGCTGTCCGGGGGGTGGGGGGGGGGGGGGTGGCGGTTCAGAGCACGGTTTTATCGCCCCGCCCCGGCCCGACTCGAATATTCCAAACCCCGCCTCTGGTCGTCGTGGTTAGCCACTCCCCTCGAGCCCTGATTGGCGGCTCGTGCTTTCTGACCACTCCTCCTGCCGCGCCTCCCTTCAGCCTCGGTAGACTTGTTCAAGCCTGCCGCATGGCATTTCAGCACCAAACCAAAAGCACCAAAGCAAAGCGCCAAAAGAACACCTAAGCTCACTGGCCGACTCAACGCAAAATTAAACACAGGAAAGGATTACGCTTACATTCACTAAGAAATAACTGAACTATCGCGAGGCTTCATGTTGTGGTGCGTCTACATATGAGGGGGAATTAACCTTTATTCCAAAACCGCAACACTACACCCCTCTCTCGTCAGACTCGTCCCGAGTCGAAACCACCAATGGAACGACCGGTAGAGCCTGACATGCAAAATTAACGTTACTTTTAATGTGACACATAGGTGTGGTTCCCCCTAGCATTTAATCTGACCCGTGTGTGCGACAGTTTTAGCACTAGATATGTCCCTCCTATTGCGTTGAGCAGCTACCTAACAGTTTCACGCCCACAACTACCCGAGTATTTCCGGAATTTTCAAACTAAACACATAGCCGGAGGGCAGCATTCTTATATTTACAAGCACGTATATTTACAATTCTATGACCCAGGACCTGTTCTTTTTGGAAGAGAAGATTGGAGGGGAGAGAAAACACAGCAAAACACACTCATAAATGGCACTTGCTGCTTGCTTCTTGCATCTTGCTTCTTGCTTCTTCCGTGTGCATCTATCAAACCGGCTGTCCCCCTGACTGGCATACAGGCCATTTGAAACATCTGGGCCATCTCAACTTTCAGAACTTCCCGTCCCTAGCACACATAATAAACAAAAATGCTTTTATTTGGCCAGCAGGGCCATTCTCACATGGTCCAACTGCGTGGCATCAACGCCACTCAAACAAGTGGTCCGAAGGTGCAAGATGATTTTGCAACAAAATGCTGCACGGCAGAGGTGCAAGGCCATAAGGTTTGTGGTCCATAAGTGTGATGAGGTGCAGCTAAAGGTTTGGCAGCAAAGTGCTGCACAGGTTGGCTGCACAGATGAAACAAGGACAGGGCAGCAAGGTGCAGAAGGGATGCTGCACAGGTCGATGGTGCTGCACAGTTCGGCCTACAAAATGGTCCTGGGGCCGGGGAAGAGATAAGGCACAACAAGCAAGCAGAAAGCACACAGTGGCACATAGAAAAACAAGGTGGTGCGGCGTGAGGTACGCGGAAGAGCGAGCAGAGCAGGCTCATCCCTAACCGTCCATACCCCCCACCGTTGGCTACACTACCCTAGCCCCCCTTGTATTTACAATCCGTCACTACGTCTTGTCTCCCATATCTCCCATATCTCTCTATACCAAATTCGTCTCCCAATCCCTCCCAGGAAGGAAGGAATGGAACAAACACAATGTCACATTACGTCATGACGCATCTCACAACTCAACAGTTCACAGAGCCCTGGTGTGGAGCTCGTCCTCCTTGGTGACTGGCTGTGGATGGTGCGAAGGGATTTCTTTCATCCTAACTACACTACTGACATTTACTCATTTAAACTACCCGGGGTCGTACCCTGCCAATCGGCCTCTTTAAACTATGTGGTTCACAGAACCAGAATTCCCATTGCCCACACTGTGGTGCTCTCTGAATTTGGGTCTCACCCCCACAAATTTTCACTCTGTGCCCTCGCACAATTTTGGGGCTGGGTCATGTGGCCCATCTAGCAGGTCCACCTACCAAAGCACCTCCGCCACTGAAGCCGCCACCCGAGCTTACCTGCTCCCGCGACTACCTAACTGGGGAAGGCCCTCCTCTGGCTGCTTACCCCCTGATGCCCACCATGGCAGTGGGCAACCCGGGTCCTTCCCTTGGATCCTCAGGCCCCACTCACAAACTTCACTATAACTAACCGGCTCCCAGAGCCTACCTGCGGCCTCACCTGGCCGACAAACTACCAGTGGCGGAGTGCCTCAATAACTATACGCACCAATTAAGCCACACACCCAGCCATTCCATAGTCTCATGCACCCACCAAAGCACTACTTGCTACTACCTGCACCACAGGTGTCAATATCCATACAAATTTACCTTTGCCCTCTACCTGGCTTTACACTACCCACCCCGGGCTTGCGTGAATGGGTTCCACTCCCCCCATTCACTCCTTCGCACCATGCATTCCACACCTTTTATTCTACACCAAGCATTCCCACACCAAATATTCGCACGCCAAATATCTCGCACACCTTTTGTGCTCACACACCTCAAACACAATTCCACTTTTCTTACACACAACTCCGGTTATTCTCAACACAATTCCTCACACACACAGCATCATCTATTTAACTACTTTCCCCTAAAACTCGTGCTTCCCCGTTGTCCCTTTACACGATGCACACCCTGTTCTTTATCATCCATCAAAGCTACCTACGTCCCCTTTATAGGTCAGGTGTCACTACTTAAATCTTGTCCCTACAGTCTTCTAGTTCCCTAACATTATCCTAGCCCTCCCTTGGCTAGCTTCGGTGCCCCATGGAGGCAACCATTGCTGGCACCTCCATGTGCCTATCACTGACACCCCCCTAAACTAGTGCTCATGGGCCCCGCCGTGTGAGGAATGGTGACACTACCATTCCCCCATGTGGGGTACACAACTCTCATCGTCTGCTGCACTACAAGCTCCCCGTGTGGAAGTACATTGTTGTCACGGCTCAGCCTCGAAGGGCCGATCGATCCATGTGGGTGGTTGGTCGCCTGTATGGGATGTCCATCCGGCATTTTCGATCCAAGGGGGGTGGTATGGATGGGCCGAGGTGCAGGGCTCCCTCCCTGCACGGGGCCTCGCGGTCCCACGCACGGTTACCCAGCCGGCCACGGTTGGAGCCCCGCACCCGACAAGGTGCGTGGCTCTGAAAACTCCTACCTCCCCTTGAACCTCGCCGATTGCCTTTGCCACCACGGCACGGCACCAACCATACAGTGCGAGGGCCGGTACGAATCGTGCACGCCAGTCCTTGTGAGACCGACGCAGCACGGATTCCCTCCGGTCCCTGCAGCACACAACTCACCGGGGGCTTGCGTCTCCAACTCGTCCCACTGAGCTCTACGCCCCCCTGTCGGTGTCGATGCTTGAGCCGCGTCCTCACCACTCGCGACCCACTCCGCACTTGCACACCCAGGCGCACACATGCCTCCCACACACTCCTTTACCACACAACCAGGCGCACACTCTTTTTTTACACACTCAGGTGTGCACTTTTCCTCCACACACTCCGTACTCGTACCTGCACACCTAGGTGCACTCATGCCTTTCACACACTTCAGTATGCACTCGGCCCTCGCACACTCTTTTTCCACATCCCAGGTGTGCACTCTCCCGTTACACACTCCGTAACACACTCGGCCATCGCACACTCTTTTTCCACACCCCCAGATGTGCACTCTCGCTCATACTCCAGTGTGCATTCTCGCTCACACTCTGTTATTGCACACTCTGGTGCACACCACCCAGGCACACTCACACCTTTCATGCACCCCATCATCGCACACCCTGGCGCACACTCTTTCTCCACGCACTCGTCTCTTACACATTCCGTAACACACTCTGGTGTGCACTCCTGCACACACTCTGTAACACACTCTCCCTCACACTCGGGCTCCACGCACGCCCTCTCACACCGCACAATGGGCCTTTCGCAAATCGTACCAGTCGCCCTCGTACACCGCACAATGGGCCCATCGTGAACGCCCGGGTTTCGCCTTTGTCCCAAGCGCGCCGAAAACCCATTCGCGCCAAACACATTCGTGCAATTTTCGCAACTCACCTCGGGGACCTCCTTTTCCGCCGACACCTGCAAACTTTTAATTTCGTTAGTCAGCACGGCATCACGGTGCAAATACAGACTTTGTTCATATTCCATTTCCTTCTCCCGTGATTTATTTTCTGTTTCTCCTGTCTCTTCAGCCCCAAATATTTCTTTTTCCTCGACGATCACCGGCGCCCATAAAATTTCTTTTTCCAACTCAGCCTTCACCAGCGCCCCCAACATTTTATTTTCCAATGCGACGATCGTCGGCTCTACAATTTCCTCTCACGTCGCGATTCCCATAGCCCTGGTCAACCCGGCCGTCCCCCGCTCAAGCCCGCTCCCCACGCGTTCCCCACACCGTGTCACCTCGTTGCGTACCACCACGACCTTCCCGCTCAACCTGCGCCCAATGTCCTCCCCTGGCCTTTTCATGTCCTTTCTCATTTGAGATTTGGCCCATATGTTTATTGCCCTTCTGGGTTTCTCAGTCACGTTTCCACACCTCAATTCTTTCATTTGCACCTCAAGGTATGCTTCCCATTCAGTCGAGGACATCCCAATGTTAAACCCAGCTTGCACAGCGGGCTCGGCTTCCACCGCCACATGTGAGGTGCCGCCATTTTCGTTACCAGCTGCTGCCCCCTCTTCGGCTTCCTCCACTACCAACTGTCCCTGTTGGTCCTGAGTCATCAATTCTACCTCTACTACCCCCACCGGCATTTGACCGCCTTGGCCAGCCAGAGTACTGTGGGAGCTGTGCTCGCACGATAAAGCCAGACAAAATGGACGACACAGGAACGAAGTTTCACTGAGCTATTTATTTAGCTCAAAACCAAAGAACTCAAAAGCACTGAATCCGCCCATCGAACGGGCGGCAATTTATATCGCAAACTCAACACACAAAAGCCATGCCTCTCAGGCGGGGCGTGGTATGCAAAATAGGTAAGCCACGCCTCTCAACGGGGCGTGGTATGCAAGGCAAGTGTTCGCCCGGGAAAGGCAAGTCTGGACATGCCCGGGCGAGTCCGGACAAGTGACCGCTCGCCGGTTGCATCATCGGCCGGTGCACGGTAATTGTGTCATGCTTCCGGTAACCGCTACATGCGCCCCCCCAGAATTAACATGCACCGGGAGTATCAGTTTGAGGGGAGTCCTGATGACCCAGCCAAAACGACCCCTGACGATTCGTGTGGGGGTGGTAGGTGGCGTGGCGGTGGATGGTCGGGCGGGGGGGCTGGTTGACGGGGGACGGCCCCGTCGTGGAGGAAGGGCCAACCGTGGAGGTTGGTCGAGGTAAAAATGGGCCGGCCTGAGGCGGTCCACGGAGATGCGGTCCGGCTTGCCGCCGATGTCGATGATGAACGACTTGTCGTCCCTCCTCAGGACCCGGAAAGGTCCATCGTACGGCGGCCGGAGCGGTCCCCGGTGTGCGTCGTGCTGGATAAAAACGTACTCCGCAGTGCGAAGTGCTGGGGGGACGTGGGGTTTGGGGCAGCCGTGGTGGGATGTGGGCACGGGGGCAAATCTCCTGGCGGCCTCCTGGAGGACCGAGCGTTGGCGAGCCGCGGACCAGGGGCCGGTGGCGTCAGGGATGAATTCGCCCGGCACGCGCAGTGGCTGGCCGTAGACCAGCTCGGCGGTGGAAGCCTGGAGGTCCTCTTTAGGGGCCGTTCGGAGGCCCAATAGGACCCACGGGAGCCTGTCGGCCCAACCGTCGTCCTGGAGGCTGGCACTGAGAGCGGCCTTTATCGAGCGGTGGAACCGCTCACACAAGCCGTTGGCTTGGGGGTGGTAGGCCATGGTGCGGTGAAGCTTGACCCCGACTCGAATGTTCCAAACCCCACTGTCAGGCATAGGGGGTTTAATACCCTATACACCACGTGACTCAGGTCACCTGATACGTATATAATTGTGTTTTTCCTTTGCTTGCTTTAAAACAGCTGGATTCACTTGCAAAACATGTTGTTCACGGCTTGGTCAGAACTAGTCTTGGAGATATCTTCAACGTCTGCCAAAGGGAGATAAGAACTGGAATGTTGAAAACATGTTGACCAAAAGTTATACTAAATAATGTGGATAGGTTGCCATATAATTCTTGTTTGCCTTCAGTTAACCTTGAGCAGATTATGACTTAATATGTATCCTTTGATTTGTATGCTCGTATAGTCATTGTTCATACCGTGGCTCAAAATGCTTTACTGCCAAGTGTAACAAAACTAGACTCCCTTGTGAGAACACATCCCTTGGCCTTGCAGGCCTGGCTTGTATAGATAAGGGCTTGAGAATGTCACCATATCTTACTCCCACATCCTTGCCTTTTAACTTTGGCCCTTCCACAGGATAGGACCGCGGTGGAAGTCTGTGGAGCCCACTCTGTCCTTTGTCTTTAGCGGAGAGTTTTTTCTGTTATTCTGTCTATATAAAGACATGCCTTTTGCTGAGTTTCTTTGGTGTGCCTTGGTTGTGTACTGCTTACATGTTGAGCTTTGCATTGCTAGTCACACTCCGCAATTGCGTTTTGATTGATTTTCATTAAACCACTGTTGTTTCAACCTGTCTCTTCTTTCCTATAAAGTGACGACTGACAACTTGGTGTCAGAAGTGGGATACATACAGCTGCAGGTTCGAGGAGGGCTCCTCACTCCTCAAGCCGGGGAGAGGTGAGGCCAGCGCCGGCAACAATTGGCTGTGGTAAGCATATTTGCACACCTAAATTGGAAAGCCTCTTCCCTTCCTTTGGATGTGGCGGGCCTCTGACGACTGTGCCTGAGCATGTATCTCGAACCAAATTTAAGCGAAGCACCAGTGGGTTAACGGATCAAGCAAGGGAGGGCGCCAGGGGATAAGGGGTAATAAGGATTTCGGAGGAAAGGGGGGTAGTGAGGACAGGGTGGCATCCCTGGTCTAAGAACTACCCAGGAGGGATCAGCCTAAGTAAGGAAGATGGGAAATACACCAGGAAAAGAGGGAGAACCCCTAAAGAATACCCCGGTGTACTATATGAAAAGGGATCATGGATATGCTGCCGTGCAAATGGGGAAAGCATGGGCTGAGTTGACCAAGGATCTGAGTAATCCTTGGCCGGAAGAAGGGTCATTTGCCTTAGAAAAGTTAGAGGCACTATATGGGGCGTTGGACGCCTTGGATAAGAAAAAGAAAAGACTTCCACCGGACTCATGGAAAGTGTATGGGTGGTGGAAGGAGGAAGCCATGAAGCGACAGGCAGCCTCCAAGCAAGCGAGCTTGCGAGGGGAGTCGGGAAAATACCAGGATGAGCGGAAGCAGGGTCGAAAGAAGCAGGATAGACAGATGAAGGCGCTTATGGCACAGTCAAGCCAGGAGCTAATGGTAGCCCGGATGAACTCCGATGAGGAAGAGCAGGATGAGGAAGGTGAAGACCCCGATCCCTACCCCTCCCAAGACCTCGGTCCAGTCCCAGGATCTGAGGCACGTACATTGCGACACCAGGGCATTACAGGGGGAACGAATGGGCCACCCCCCCCCCCCCCCCCCCCCCGAACCAAAAAACCCCTACAACCGTCGGCCCCTCAGCTTGAGGACGATGGAGATAGTGGCACTGACACCCCGGGGTTCCCACCTCCGATAGGCCCAGGGTGGAAATTATACCCCTCACTAGTGGAGCATCAGGAACCGGTAGAACGCGTGACAGAAGTGAAAGGGGCGTTCCCCATGCGATGCGTAGGAACCAATGCACAAGGCGTAGTGTTTGCCTGGGTGCCCTGGGAAGAAACAGATCTAATGGCAATGCAACATAGGGTTAAGGACCAGCTACTTGATCAACCCAGTGGGATAGTTCCGCTGATATCACAGTGGATTATCCAAGGAAGAGCAGATTGGAGAGATATATGCCACTTGGGAGTGTCAGCGCTACCACCTAAAATTTGGGAACGGGCCAAAATTCGAGCGGCTTGGCCGGCCGTCGATCCCCAGGGTCCGGGAGTACAGGTCCCCATGGACCAGCCATGGTGGGACCAATTAAAGGCCCTGCTATTAACAAGCATTGACCACAAGCTAGCGCCAAAGGGAGGACCTGATTGGGGAAAGATTGGTGTGGTAAAACAAAAAGCAGGAGAAACGGTTGGCGACTTTCAAGAGAGAATAGAGAAAGCAATAGCTCGATGGGGAGGACTAGGGCCGATCCAAATCACAGATCTACACTCTCCCTTGGTGAACAATTATCTAGTAGAAGGGCTTTGGCCAGCACTGAGGATACAAGTGCAGACCGTCCTTTTCGGCTGGAAGGGAATGGGAACCAATGAATTATGTGCGAAACTCGAACAATATCCGGGCTCCTCCACGGAGGAGAAAAAGGAAATTAAGGAGGAAATGCTGCAAATGTTGGTGCGAGAGAAATTAGCGCAGCAACAGGCTAAGAAACCAAAGGGGAAGAAAAAGAAGAAAACTGGCGGCGTAGGAATATAAATAACAGGAAGTGATAGTGAGAACGGGGACAGCGAGGATGACACATCCACCCCATCAGTACAGGCAGCCGTAATGCAGGTACCAAGGGGACCACAAGGGCCCAGCGGGCAAGAGAACCAGATGTGGGTACCACCCCAACCACAATGGGCTGCCCCACCGTATCCGGGGCCAGGACCCTCGCCAGGTTATTGGCCGCCGCAAACACCCATGACAGGATGGGCACCGCAATGGGTAACATAGGCCCCACCCCATGCCCACCTCCCCAATTCGGGCGTACCAATATGGGCCCCATGCCCCAGGCCAACAGATCCCAATGGGAGGGCAAGGGCCCCCACCTCCCTACAAAGGGGGGCAAAAGCCAAATAAACAGGGGGTCTCAGGACAGGGGCCTCCGGAGCAAGGGGCATGCTTCGAGTGTGGGCAAATGGGCCACTGGAGACGGGATTGTCCAAATTGTCCAAAGGGACGATGAGGGCCCCAGGGAAGGCAAGGGCCGCCATATGGAAACACCTACTGACGGGACGAATGCGGACTGCCAAGTGAATGCCCATTGATAACGATGACCCCAGATGAAGAACCGACCTTGACCCTAGATGTAGATGGGCAGCCACTAGATTTCTTGGTGGACACCGGGGCGACCTGCAGTACTATAAATAAGGGACAATTACCGACTTTGAAACCCACATGCCAGAGCATCCAGATAGAGGGCGTTTCGTGGAAAATTAGATGCTCTCCCCGTATCAAGGGAAGCCTGAGTAGCGCTCGGACCGTTAGAAGCTAAGCATGCATTTCTCATGACCACCACCGCCCCAACTAATTTACTAGGAAGAGATTTACTCGGCCGATTAGGGTGCAACATCGCGTGTACCGAGGGAGGTGTATACGTTGACGTAGTGGAATCAAACCGAGATTTGTTAATGACGGCGTTACAGCGAGCCGGCCCCACCATGTATTGGTGGCGGTTGGAGGAGGGGGCTCTAGCAACATGGACCCATGTGATTAACATGGTCGGGGCGGAGACACAAGAAATTCGCGACTGGCTAGAGGTACACCACATAGCCACGAAGTTGAAATACGACCCGCCGCATTGCACAGCGTGTTACGACGCGACAGGGAGCGATGATTGCTATTCAGACATGGCTATGGAAGCCATAGGGAAAATTTGTGACCTCCAATTATCACACATATGGATTGGCTGAGAGGGAATCGGAATTGAAGTAAGCATGACGCCACACCAGAGAACAAAAGCTAAGTACCCCAAGGGGGTGGTAGTGCACGTTACCCTTAGCACCACCAGAGGATGGCCACCCGCGAGCATTGGATGGATGATGGGTCGGCTGCGAAAAACGCCAGTAAAATATCGATACGAGGTCGAACACCGAACGATCCATGTGTTGGATAACAATGAAGGGTTCGTGATCAATCTGGCACCACAGCAAAGACGAGGCAAATTTGAGATGGTGGAACTACCACCCAAGGCGGCACACATGGTTAGAGCGGTCCCCACTACCCCAGGGGACTCCGATGGGTTGCTCGACACCGTCACACCGTCACTATGGGCACAACACGAGAACGAGGTGGGCCGCATTAGGGACGCACCCCCACTGGTGATCCCAATTAAGGAGGGGTTACCCCTTACCACATATTTGGCAATACCCACTTCGGCACTAGGCCGACGCAGGCATCCTCCCGGTGATAGAATCGCTTGTACAGCAGGGGATAATAATCGAGACTAACAGCCCATGTAACATCCCAGTTTTTCCAGTACCGAAACCAATGACAGGAAAGTGGCGATTCGTGCAAGATTTGCGGGAAATTAACAAGGTAATACGGGGCATCCATCCTGTTGTACCAAATGCGGAAGTGCTCATGACTTCCATTCTGCCAGAGGCCACACATTTTACAGTCATAGACTTGTGTTCCGCCTTTTTTTCAGTGCCAATAGCTCCAGAGTCCCAGTACCTCTTCACTTTCACCTATAGAGGGCGCCAGTATACCTGGACAGTGCTTCCGCAGGGTTTTGCAGATAGCCCCACTTTGTTTTCGTGGGCGCTGCATCGCGACCTCATGGACGTCCAGTTGGCAGGTGGCTCGGTACTGTTGCAGTACATTGACGACTTACTAATCTGCTCCCCATCCAAGGCAGCTTGCGAGATGGATTCATTAGTGCTATTAAATGCGCTAGCCGAGAAAGGCCACAAGGTAGGCCGGAAGAAATTGCAGTTTGTGCGGGAAATAGTTACGTACTTGGGACATGCGATTTCGCATGGGAAATGCGAGCTCGATGCAAGCCGGGTTACCACCATCATGGAAGCCCCGTTGCCTCGCACACAACGGGAGGTGTTGCGATTTTTGGGAATGGCAGGGTACTGTCGCACATGGATAATTGACTATGCGTTACTAGCTAAACCTCTGTACGAGGCGACGAAAAATAACCAGCCACCGATGGTGGACTGGATCAAAGATCGCATTTGCTGTTACGAAGGGCTCAAACGAGCCTTGGTGACGGCCCCAACTTTGGGCCTTCCCGACTATAAGAAACCCTTCACGCTTTTCACCCATGCAGTAGGGGGATTCGCACAATCAGTGTTAACTCAGGCCCACGGAGATAAGGAACGTCCGGTCGCCTATTTCAGCAAAAAACTTGATGCGGTAGAACAAGGCTTTCCCCTGTGCTTACAAGCCGTGGCGGCTGCCCGATATGCGGTTGAACGGACGGCCGACATAGTGATGGGACATGCGGTCCTTTTACAGGTACCGTATTGCGTTCATACGTTACTGCAGCAACTTAACACACAGCACCTTACAGCCACTCGGCTGATGCAATACGAAACTGCATTGATTATGGCACCTAATGTAACGGTGAAGCGGTGCACAATTCTTAACCCAGCAACGCTTTTGCCAACAGAGGAGGAAGGGGACCACACGTTTGTACAGACGTGGTCCAATTTATATCAACTGTAAGGCCTGACCTACAGGACACTCCGCTACAAGAAGCTGACCACACTTATTACGTCGACGGATCAGCAAAACGGGCATGGGACGGATCCCTTTTATCCGGGTACGCAGTATGCTCGGATACAGAGACAGTTGAAAGCGGCCGCCTCCCGCCCACCTGGTCGGCACAACAGGCCGAACTGTACGCTCTCACAAGGGCGTGCGAAGTAAGCGAGAGAAAGGCAGTCACTATTTATACTGACTCGGCGTACGCGCACGGCATGGTCCACGATAAAGGGGCCATATGGAAGATGAGAGGGTTCCTCACTTCGGTGGGGACGGCACTCATCAAAAATGGGGACTTAGTGCGAAGTCTGTTCCATAGTATTATGTTACCAAGCGAAATAGCAGTAGTCAAATGCCGAGGTCACCAGCGTACAGACGACGCAGTGGCACGCGGAAACACCCGAGCCGACAAGGCAGCAGGAAGAGCGGCAAACCAACAGGTTGGGTACAATATGCCCGGTTAGTCCGCAATGGCCGTACCAAGTCAGCTAATCGGCTTAGGGCTGAGTGGCAGCAACTGACAAATGTGCCTGTATCCAGAAGGCTAGTCAACCAACGACTGGTTCAAGAAGGCTATCGTGCCAGGCGTCCCCTGAGAAAGCCACGCCTGACCAGACAACACCGCCAGCGCCGATTGCAGTGGGCCAGAGAGCACCGTCAATGGCAGCCAGGACACTGGAATCACGTGATCTTCAGTGACGAGTCTAGATTTCTGGTCTATCGTCAAGATGGCCGCGTTCGAGTGCGCAAACAAGTGCATGAAGCCTACAAAAAAGATTGTATAGTGCCAAGAGTCCAAGCTGGAGGTGGTGGGGTGACCGTTTGGCCTGCTTTTCATGCAGGGGCAAAACTGACCTGGTTGTTCTGAATGGAAACCTGAACCAGTTCAAGTACTGGGTCATTCTGGAAGAAACATTGCTTCCATTTGCTCGTTCAGCCTTTCGAGGAAACTTTGTCTTCCAAGATGACAATGCACGGCCTCATCGTGCTCGCATGATCCAACACTTTCTTGCTGACCATGGTGTAGAGCATATGGAGTGGCCTGCCATGTCCCCAGATAGGAATCCGATAGAGAACTTGTGGGCAGAATGAACGCGTCAAATTGACAACTTGGACCAGCAGCCTACCTCTGTGCGTGAATTGCAGCAGACTATTGTCACTGCATGGCAAGCGATTCCTGTCCAATCCTTGGCAAATCTCGTGAACAGCATGCCTCGATGTGTACGTGCTCTCCTGGATGCTCGTGGGGGTTACACGAAGTACTGAACTGTAATTTTACTGTCCGTAATCCCAGTCATAATTTAGATTTTGTTTTTGTTGGAATTATTTTTGGCTAATGTGCAAAATAAAGAGATTCTTCTGGAAAAGGTACAGAAGTTTAACACAGTACTGTCCGTGAATTGAGTTCGATATCAGCTTACATCACTTTCAAGGATCAATTTAATTGCTTCGAAATGTCAAATGTGGTTTTTGTTTCTTTTAAAGGTCACATTAACAAAATCTAGAATAATTTCAACATAATTCCAATGAACTTTTGGTTCTAAGTCATCTTGAAAAGTAAGTTCACCACCACAAAAAAAATATTCCATATTAAATGCCAAGTCTGTATATATATATATATTGTTACGGACACGACTTATTAAGATGTTATGCTGGGCCGAGCGGAATGGCCGCCGTGTTCGCACAGTTTACCCGATTATACTCGAACGTTGGCCGAATCGCGCTATGCTAAATCAATTAAGGAAAGGACACAACGGCTGGGTTAAATGACACGACACCAGGGGTACAGTTCTCAAGACCTCCGGAGGAGGTTATAATATTGGTTTGCAGAACGTTTAGATTACACGGACAAGAGGTACAGCATAGAAAGGTGGGCACTTATACACGGTCTTATCTTAGCCCCGACAGACCACAGACAAACGGGACAAGGCTGACTCACACAGGGATTGATGGCAGGGAGGGCAGGTAGTCGATGGCTCAAGGTGCACCTTGGCTCAGGGGCAGAATCGACCCGGTCCGGTCCAGAGATGCGGGAGGTATCTCTCAGCGCTAGGAGGTGACGTTCTTTCTCCAAGCTGGGGGCGCATCTGACGTCACCTCCGGTAAGTGGCTGCGTATATCCAGCGGGGAGTGACACGCCCTCGGCTCGTTAGCTCCGCCCCAGATGGAATCGGTCCGCCGCTTCTTATTGGGTGCAGGGGGTTTACCGGGCTCCGCCCTTGACGAGGAGCTGACAGTCAGCCCCTGTGTGGTAACCCCGTCGGAGCACATGGGCAATGGCGGCTAACCAAGCCGGAGTGAGGACGCACACTCCCCGCGCCGCCGCCGCGCCGCCCCCCGCTGTTGTTGTAGTTGTTGTTGTTGTTGTAGTTCCATGAGGAAGAGATGCGGGGAGGTATTGGGAGGTCCTAAACTCACTACTGGTGCCATACAATCACATTCTGGTGCAACGAAGAGTCAGAATTAATGGAAACGAGTCCTTAACTGACATAGACTAAGAATAACTAGCAAGATGTCCTATAGTTGTCTACGTGAGATGCGGTGAACCTGGGCACGACATTTAATGGGGGAAAAAGGGGAAGGTCGGGGCTACAGAGTGTTGTTTACAGACAATGGGACTAGGGAATGGGGGATTGGGGATAGTTGGGGAGTATTGGGGAAATAGGGGAATATTTACAAGCGGATATGGATGGAGGCCAAATCCCATATCCGCAACATTGCACCCTTCTCTACCTCGGGGCGTCCCGACCCGACAAATTTTTACCTACTTTAGTGTGGCACCCAGATGTAGGTTCCTCTACTATTAACTCTACCCTGAGTGCGACAGTTTTACAGATGTTCACAAATGAGTAAATATGTCCCCCTGCGACGTTGCACCCTTCTCCTCACAGAAACACACCCACAGGATAACCGAATCGCGGAAAGAATTCTCAAACTAAACATACAGCCGGTAGGGAGCATTATTTACACAAGACTACACTGATATTTACACTACGATCCAGGACCTGTTTTTGGAGGAACACATGCAGATGTTATGCAAAGAGAGAGCACGCATGCCAGCATCGATACACCAACCCACAAGTGCTCTGTGGCCTTACGGCCTTTAATAATGTGCAGAGCACCCCTTCCAAGCACCAAAAGCACCACCCCATCATGTACAGTCAGCACCATCCGGTGCACCAATAAAGTGTTCAATAATCACCGGTGGTGTCGCAGCCGGCCGATGTTCTGCCGCTGGTCTTGCCTTCGCGTGGTGCACTTGGCCTTCTGGCTTCTTTCAAAAATAAAGAAAGGCGCCAACTGCATCCATTTCTGTATTGTGGCCGTCAGGGGGCCAACTAAAAGTGGTTCACCTGTATGGCATAGGTGCCACATTGACCCATAGGTCCATCCACGGGTGGTGCTTGCCCGCAAGAGAACTGCGGTCCATGGTGGGCGGCCACAAAAATTGCGGTCCATATGGTGTATCGATCCCGGCAGCAAGCAGCGAAAGTGCAGGCCCACAACTGCGGAGCCAGCACCTCTCTCTCCTCTCTCTCTGCCCCAAAGCCAGATCCTCGGAGGTGGGAGACAAAAGAAGCAGACAAGTGAGTAAGGTGGTAAGGGCGCAAAAGTGCACGCAACATTAGGTAATGCACACTAGGGGCACATGGGAACCAGGTGAGACAGGTACGTTCCTACCGTACGCCCCCCCCCCCCACCAGGTAACCTACATTGCCCCTCCCTTACCCCTTACTGTATCCACACAACACAACACTACCCATAAACATCTACTTTACAAATCAACAAACGTCCCTACTGTCTTCCCCGTTCCTCCCATAAACCAAATTCGTCTTCTCTCCTTCCTAACCAATCAAATTTGCCATTTCCAACTCAACATCAAAATTTGCCATCACCAATTCATCATCAGTCCCTCCTAAGGAGGGAGAGATGGAATCACCCCAATGTCTCATCCACGTCGTGATGCGTCTCACAAATCCTCACAGCAATTCTCATTTCCTGCACACAGAACAAAGAAAACACAGGTGTGGAGTCATCATCATCACCACAGGTAAGTGGCTGCGTATGGTGCGACAGGTTCATCAATCCTAACTATTTCCTAAATGACTTTAACAACTTTACATTACCCGGGGTCTTTCTCCTGCCAAACCATTGGCCCTCTTACACTATGGGTTCTAAAAACCAATTCCCATTGACCAAACTGTGGTGCTTTTCAATTTGGGGTCTCACTCCCCCGATTCATCTCCCGGTGCCCTCGCACAATTTCTGGGCCGCGACGTGTAGCTCTCCCCGCAGGTCTACCCACCTGCACACCTCCACCACTGCAGTTGCCTCCGAGCTTACCTGCTCCTTACCCTAACCTAACTACCTGGGGAAGGCCCTCTGGCACTCTCCCCACTCAGTGCCCTCTCTGGCACTGGGCTACCCGGGTCCGTCCTCCGGATCCTCAGGCCCCACTGACACTAACGGCTCCCAGAGCCCACCTGCGGCCTCACCTGGCCGACATCCTCACAGTGGTGGAGTGCCCAACCAACTACACACACTAACAGGCTACACGCCCAGCCATTTCCACAACACTAATGCACCCATCCGCAATACCATTCTGCAACCGCACCACAAATGCCAATATCCAACCACAATTTACCTATACCCTCTACCTAACACTTACACTACCCGCCCTGGGTATCCATGATGGGGGTCCACTCTTCCCCCATTCACACCTTCGCACCATGCACACCACTCCGTACCACTTACTCCAACTCTCTCCACACACCTCATTCTCTGCTCCATATATTCCACACACCTGTACTTGCACACCTGTGCTCTCACACCTGGTGCCATCTGCACCCTTCTCTCCCCAAGTGCATTCGCGCTGCTCCACAACACTCACTACTCATACACTGCTCCACACACCTGTCCAGCTCTCACACAGCATCATCTCATCTAACTACTCCCCTCTGAAACTTGCGCTTCCCAGTCGTCCCTTTAAACTATTGCGCTCCCTCGTCATTATAATCCACACTAATCTACCTGCGTCCCCACTACAGGTATCAGTCACTAACTAATCTTAACGTTACCTAATGTCATCTTCTAGGGCCCTATTAATATCCTAACCCACCCGGGCTAGTTTTCACTGCCATAAACCCCATAATCTATAGCTCCTTTGCCCCACTATGGGAAGGGTGGCAGGGATGCCACCCTTACCCACCGGGCCCATCGCTCACTACCAATTTTGCACATCAAATTTCAACAAATCAAAAATTTGCCAATCACTACCCATCATCTGCTAATCCTTTGCCAATCATCAAATTTTGTTTTCCTCTAATTTTGGGGCCAAAACACTATCCTCATCACACAGTCTACTCACTACTGCCTCTCGGTGCGCCAATTCCTGTCCAAAGCCCGGCTTCGTAAAGCCGAGCAATGAATGCGGGTTGTTTGGTGCCAGCGGCTGGATACGTCCCGCATTCGGGGCAGGGACGGGGGCTTACCCGGCCCGAGACCCCACGCACCATCTCGGCACGGAGCCATCCCATGGCCCGATCTCGACCTGCCGGTATGCCTCAACAAAAAGTGGTCGCCATGACGATCCTTCCTATCGGCCTGCCCGCTCCGCCTAGTGGAGCCCGGACGCGGCCGCTCCAAGCGAGGCACAGCGTGGATCGCGTACGGCGGTTCTTTCGAAACCGCCGTGGTTCGGATCCCCGCTGGTCCTCGCGGCACGCGAAGCTGCCCGACGCGCACCGAGGGCCCGATTCGGCTATAAGTCGTTCTAACCGCTAAACCGGTTACCGTCGATGCTTCACCTGGACGCTTACATGCATACGCTACCCCTTTCTTGCTCATACATGCAGCCGTTTCCATGCTCCTCGTACCTTTCCTTACACACCTCGGTACACTCATTCCACTCACAGCCTTGGTCACAGACCTGACCACCGAGCACCTTGGCACACATTCGTCGCTCGCACACCTCACCAATACACCTCTTCGCGCTCCCTCCTCGGTCACCTCCTCTGTGACAATCACAGGTGTGCTCTCACTCGCACACCCAACCACGTGCCTCACTACCAATTCCAGCGTGCATTCCCACTCACGCTCTACCATTCCAGGTGTGCTTCCTTTCTCACCTGTCACAACCAACTCACGCTCCGTGTCACTCTCACTACTCTCACCTCCATTCTTGACAGCGCACTCACCCATACTCTTGACAGCGCACTCTTTCCTCATGCACCTGTCCGTCACACACCTTTCTCACGCACACTCTTGCGCACACTCTCCCGTCACACCCTCTGTAACACTCACCACAGGCGTGCATTCTTCCTTACCTTTGACAGCGCACTCTTTCCCCATGCACCTGTCCGTCACACACCTTTCTCATGCACACTCTTGCACACACTCTCCCGTCACACCCTCTGTAACACTTACCACACCGCGCTTCCATGTGCTCCCTCGCACACGCGCTACGACCGACTCACTCTCGCCAGCACCCTCACTCCTTGGCACGCACTTTTTCCTCACACACCCCAGAGTCGGACTTTCTCGCACACCTCCTTTTTCGCACACCAGACCTGTCGCACACTTCACCAACGGCCTCTCACGAACACCCGGGTCCATCTCGACCCCCAAGCTTCTTAAATCAACTGGCGCATCATACGCACGACCATATTGGTCACCACTTACACCGGGTCCTCTTTCTCTTCGCTTCTCCTCCATCACCTGCGAATCCCTCATCCGGTTAATGAGCACATCATCACGATCCGAACACAGACTTCGGACCAATTCTTTTATCTCCTCTTTTATCTCTTTCTTATCCCCTCTCCGTCGCTTCTTAATTTCGCTCACCCCTTCTTCCACTTCTTCTAATTTCTGCTTCACCTCTTTTATTTCCCGGTACGTCTCCTCAAGCTCGTCCTCTAAGGCTACCTTGACCGTTTCCATGTGCGTCCTCACCTGCAGGTCCTTCGTCTCCATTACCTCTGTCACCTCGTCCAACCTCGTTGTCAGTCCCTCACGTACCATCTGACATTCCCTCTTCGTCGCTATCAAGTCGTCTTTTAGTTCTTTCTGTGTCGCTTTTAACCCTCCTAGTACCGCAGTGTTCCTTTGTACCTGCTCCACTAACTCCGTCTGTCCCACCGTCAGCTGTTCCACCTCCTGCGTCAGGTCCTCTATGCCCCCTTGTAACTTTACAGTCCCCTTTCTCACCTCCTTCTCCATGCGCTCCTTACAGTGCCTCACCTCCTCGCGCACTCCTCCGACCTCCTCACTCACACCTCTTCTGATCTCTTCTCCCATCACTTGCATCTCCTGCCCAGATGCCACCCTCATCTGCTCCATTTCCTCCCTGTGAGCATCCAGTTTAGTTTCTACCCCCATTCTGACCCCCTCTATCTGCTGCCCCATTTGTTTAACTTCCCTTTCCGCTTGGTCCCTCATGTCCCTCAATTTGCCTTCCATCCTGTTTTCTAACCCCTCTAACCCCTTTTGCATCCCTTCCATTTGATTCTCTTGAGCGGCCATTCTGTTTTCTACCCCCATTAACCCATTTTTCACCTCTTTTATCCCGTTGTCTAACCCCTCACCGGTACCCCTCGCTTCGTCCCTCATTACCCCCATTTGGCCCCCCAATCGCTCACTATCAGCCCTCATTCCCACAATTTGGTTTCCCAACCGCTCACCCTGAGCCTCTATACTGTTTTTCAAACCTCCAATTTGTTCCATAAGGGCCCTCATTTGCAGGAGGAAAAGGTTCGAATCCACCAGCGGCGCTACCACGGTCGCGGGCGTGGTCGCCGTGGCCATGTGCGAGGCGCCATTTTGCGACCCTGCTACCCTCACTGCTTCGCTCTCCTCATGTCCCTCTATTTGGTCCTGGATCGACCCTGCCTCACTCTCCTCTACCGGAACCCAGCCGTCTTGATCTGCCATAGCGCGACTTCCAAAATTCGGGTTTTTATATTTTTTTTTTTGTAAAACACAATCAAATTTCGCTGTTATAATTTCGAGCGCGTGAAACGCGCTCCGGGACCTATCCCACTTCCCGACACCAATTGTTACTCTAATAGTACAATTGGTGTTCCAAAATTTGGGCTAAATGAATTTAGTCCCAGGTCCGAATCCAACTCCTGACAACCAATTGTTACGGACACGACTTATTAAGATGTTATGCTGGGCCGAGCGGAATGGCCGCCGTGTTCGCACAGTTTACCCGATTATACTCGAACGTTGGCCGAATCGCGCTATGCTAAATCAATTAAGGAAAGGACACAACGGCTGGGTTAAATGACACGACACCAGGGGTACAGTTCTCAAGACCTCCGGAGGAGGTTATAATATTGGTTTGCAGAACGTTTAGATTACACGGACAAGAGGTACAGCATAGAAAGGTGGGCACTTATACACAGTCTTATCTTAGCCCCGACAGACCACAGACAAACGGGACAAGGCTGACTCACACAGGGATTGATGGCAGGGGAGGGCAGGTAGTCGATGGCTCAAGGTGCACCTTGGCTCAGGGGCAGAATCGACCCGGTCCGGTCCAGAGATGCGGGAGGTATCTCTCAGCGCTAGGAGGTGACGTTCTTTCTCCAAGCTGGGGGCGCATCTCACGTCACTTCCGGTAAGTGGCTGCGTATATCCAGCGGGGAGTGACACGCCCTCGGCTCGTTAGCTCCGCCCCAGATGGAATCGGTCCGCCGCTTCTTATTGGGTGCGGGGGGGTTACCGGGCTCCGCCCTTGACGAGGAGCTGACAGTCAGCCCCTGTGTGGTAACCCCGTCGGAGCACATGGGCAATGGCGGCTAACCAAGCCGGAGTGAGGACGCACACTCCCCGCGCCGCCGCCGCGCCGCCCCCCGCTGTTGTTGTAGTTGTTGTTGTTGTTGTAGTTCCATGAGGAAGAGATGCGGGGAGGTATTGGGAGGTCCTAAACTCACTACTGGTGCCATACAATCACATTCTGGTGCAACGAAGAGTCAGAATTAATGGAAACGAGTCCTTAACTGACATAGACTAAGAATAACTAGCAAGATGTCCTATAGTTGTCTACGTGAGATGCGGTGAACCTGGGCACGACATTTAACGGGGGAAAAAGGGGAAGGTCGGGGCTACAGAGTGTTGTTTACAGACAATGGGACTAGGGAATGGGGGATTGGGGATAGTTGGGGAGTATTGGGGAAATAGGGGAATATTTACAAGCGGATATGGATGGAGGCCAAATCCCATATCCACAACAATATATATATATATATATATATATATATATATATATATATATATATATATATATATACATACATACATACATACACACACACACACACACACACACACACACACACACACACATACACAACGATACCCAATACCACAAATGATATAACAATACCCTTTGGTTTATATGATAAAGAAACTCATAAAGTTTTGTACACACCATCAATACACTTCAATGTGAGCTCTGTCACACGCAGGACATCAAGGCGGTACATGAGTTATTTCCATGTTCGGCTCAGCATGTTTGTGTCCACCAGTGCACATGCAGCTGTGTCCGAGAATGAGGATCCTGCAGGTTTACCACCTTGGTGTTGTAGACAACATCTTTTACAAACTTCCACAGAAAAGAAATAATGGTGGTTATGTCTGGTGATCATGGGGGCCAGACGGTTGGTCCGTCTCATCCAATCAAGCGACCTGGAATTTTTTCCATTCAGGACACCTCGAACGACTAAGGCCCAATGAGGGAGAGTGCCATCCGGCTGAAAAATGATATCGGGTTGCAGGTCTTCAATCTGTGGGAAGGCGAATCCTTCCAACATACTCATGTAAATTGTTGAGGTCAATGTTTCCTCCGCAAAGAAAAACGGACCCACCAAGGTTGTCATGGAAAAGGCCCCACCACACATTGACCCTTGGACTGTTGTGAATGTGTTCAATGACCATGTGGGGGTTTTCAAAGCCCCAGATCCTCACATTGTGCCGGTTGACCTTCCCCGATACATGAAAGCAAGCTTCCTCTGTGAACATGACATTTTCCAGAAAATCTTCACCATCCTCTATGTGACTGAGCATTTCCAAAACAAACGCTTTGCGTTTGGATCTGTCATTTGGTTTGAGTTCCTGCGGAATCTGCACCTTACAGGCATAAGGCTTCAGTCTTTTATGCAAAATCCTGTGTACAGTGGTGCTTGGTAGTCCCATTTCTCTGGAAGCACGTGAACTTTGTTCAAACGATCCGTGCACTCGTACAACGTCTGCTGCACTTCTGCTTGGTCAACCGGTACGTTTCAGTTTCTGACAACTTCCAGTCTCCTTAGGCCTCTTGTACCACTCTCTTATACTAGTCTGTGATGGCGGATTCCTTTCATACATTGTGTGAAGATTACGCTGAACTTGCGTGTCGGATCTCGTCTCGATGAACCATTCGACGCACTGAGTTTTCTCATGTGGAGTCACCATTTTCTTTTACATTAAAGCACGAGACCCGAAAAGAAAGAAAACTTTGAGTTTCTGTGTCATATAAAACAAAGGGTACCGTTGCATCATTTGTGGTATAAATATAAAGTCCGAGTCAGTGCTGCTGCCCTAAGCATGAAAGTCCCTCCAAAATAATAACATCACCCCTCCCCCCGAAGTCCCTAGCCCCCACCCTTCTTCCTTGGGCTTGGCAATTAAAGCTCGAAGCCCATGACATTTGGTTACACGTGGGAGACAAAAATCCATTTGTAGATGTTACACTATTTATAGCAAACCCAAAAGGCTTGTCAAGATTTGAATTTCAAAAGCTTTTAAAGTAAAATGGATAAATTGACAGGTGGTGGCGAGTTTTTAAAAGCTTTCAAAATTTAATAAGTGAGCTATCGGACCTCCATTTTATGACATCGTGGTTGTTATCAGGTTTAATTGGCTACCAACTGATTCAAAGAAGAAATCGGACAGTCAATATGGATTTTGGTTTCAAGAAGAAATTGTAATCGGAGTTTAACTTTGGGTTCAGCTCAGTAACCACATGTATTAATACTGCATATTGTCATACGAAGACGATTTTTCCATCTCAATCTCATAACAAATCAAATACACAATGATACCAACCAACACTACAAATGTGCAACTACCACCAACATGGACATCTTCATACAATTGCTAATATTGCCAACTATGACAAAAACATCCATAGATGTCGTGATGGTAATCCGTAAGTAAAGGAGGTGACCAATGTAAGTAGAAATGACGAGGTGGGAAGGTAACTGAATGGTTGAGTCTGTTGAGCCATATTTCACAGCTGGTAGAATGGTCACGTTGTCTCTTGCAGCAACCACCACCAAACTGTCTTTCTTCAAGACTTGAAACACCAAGTCTGACAGCATTGGGCATAGGTAACACTCTTAACTTTGACATGTCTAATCTGGATCATATTCCAAACATGATTATAAACTGCTGGGTTGATGCACTTTCGAGGGCAGGGTGTTGCATCTCTCAGATGAACATTAAGCTGGTGGACCTTAAAGATCCGGTGGTATCTGTCACAAAGAGTCGGCGAGATGTCACCGAAACCCTGTATCAAATTTGAAATACCTGCCCAAATCATCTTTAATCGATAGTTAGGTGTGGCCAGCAGGTTCAGACATTACCCAACCGACCCACTGATGTCTCCTATAATATCTGGGGGTGGGGTGTGTCACTTGTGGGCCATAACCAAGTAGAGAGCATAGAACATGATACCTGGCACAGCGTTCAGGTTTATACTTCAATTTTAATAATATAGAGATTGTTTTAAAAATCCGGAAGTTTAGTGCTACTGAAGGAGTCTTATACATCTCCCTTACACACTGTAATAAGATGACATTAAGTCATAGTTTGGGAGATGGAGGCTTTCTTGATCACCATGGAACGCAGCATCAATCGGCATTGTACATAGCTATAGTGGGGACCTCCACTTAAACATGATAACGCACCCTCTCACAAGCCATACACACTTCCCAAGGGCTGCGCTTGACAGTTCATATTACTTACACCACCTTATATACTCAGAGTACAGAACATATCCAAGTTGTATAACACCCTTGGGTTGTTGAAAAATAAATAGTTGTAGTGGTCTGGATTTGATTCCACACCGGATGATAAACTGTCGGATTGGTGTTTGGCAGGAAGGGCGATGCACTAATGAGTCCACTATCCTTTGGAGAGGGCATTAAAGCAACTGTAGCATATACTGGTGGACGGTAAAATCCCAAGGTAAATTTCGACTGTGGCTCACACCCTGATGAAAACTCCTGCTCTAAAGTGCAGTGGAACTGCATCAACGACGCATGAATGACTTAGCAATGATGCAACTCGCAGGCCAAATTCAAATATGGAATCCTGGTTCAATATCCTAGATATTGGAGATCACTGGAATCTCCCGCAATGAAACTTTGTGTATGGGCCTAGGACTTTCACATCGCCACCATGTTGGTGGTCTCTCTTTCTTCTATCGCCTCATCTCTGGTCTTGCACCCTCTTCTCTTTCCATGCTTTGCCTCCTACACCTAGATTTCTGCAGGACACAAATGAGCACCATCAACCCCCTTCTGGTGAAACTCCCAAAATCCAGAATCACTGCACACCTGCACTCATTCATTCCTCTTTGTTTTCTCGCCTGTGGAACCAACTTCCACATTCTCTTCAATATCATTCCTCACTCCAGGTCTTCAAATCAGCTGTTCAGTACTACCTCTCCATCATCAGTTCAGTACTACCTCCGAGTTCTAGCTCCTACCCCTGTTAAACCTCCCCAAGCACACCTATTTACAAACTACCACTTTTTCCTTCTTGAGAATTTGCTTCGGTATCCATATTGTCCACCCCGCATGTCTTCCCCTAGATCTCATTCTTCCTCACGTATCTTATTTGTCGAAGTTTCCCTCTATTTTATCCCTCAACCATCTCTTTCTACTGTTCCTTTTGTTCTGGTACATCCTGGTCCATTCTGTTCTAGCTCCTCCATGAATCATGACTTTGTATCCCCAAAAAATGGATTTTCTCATAACAACAACACCCAGCATTGCAGCGATTTCTGTAAGATTTGTCTCTGCAATTTGTTTATGAAAATTTCGGAAAAGTGGTATTTCATTAACTCTCCCACCACCCTTCCACCACCTCTGTCCAGGCATCTTTTCTGGAAAAAAAAACCTACCACGTGTGTAAATTGTTCAATTCCAGGTACTTTATGTGTTTTGGAAGCAACACAAAGTTTATATCCTCAGACACATTCTGTACACTTGCATCAAAGTGCTGATGCAGACTTCAAATAGATGTATTTTCTCAGCATTGGTCATGAAGTTCCACAAAACATTGGCAATTATTTTCGAAGCAAGCACGTAATAATGTGAGATAGTAATCAACTTGATCTTTTCACATATGTAAATGTTTAGGCCCACTCATTATCTGTTAAGTCACTTATAATATTGGAATGGAAATTTATTTATTTGTCCACAAAAAATGGAAAATTGCACCGTTAAACAAAGCTCACAATCTTTGGATAAAATACAATATTTTACAATTCATTTCCAAATCGAATTAAAATAATAAATGATTACAATATCTTACTATAATTCACCAAATGTCCGTTTGTCTGTTCAAAGGTACCGTAAAAACTGCTGAACCGATCGCAAAGATATTTTGTATGGGTAACCCTGGGATCTCCAGGAGTGAAATAGGCTATTTAGTTTTCCCAATTTCAGCTTTGGTCTCCAGCATTCTCAGGTTTGGACTTCCGCATAACATTCGCGTTCGTATAACGTTCATTGTGACGATGTTCTCATTGTGACGATGGTGTGACGATGTATGTGTTCACGGTAGTATTTGACGTGACGGTGTGAACGTAATTTCGTAATGTTTTTCGTTTCGTAATCCTTTAATGAACGTTTAATGTTTAATGAACGTTTAATGCCCTTCGATGTCCGGGGCCGCACGCGCGCTACACTGGACGGGCCAACGTGTACCTTGCCCTTCGCCGTCAGGCTCGGGTAAACCGCTGAGCCCCATCCGTGATGGGGACTGGGGCTTGAGACAGTGTCCCATGAACGAGGAATTCCCAGTAAGCGCGAGTCATCAGCTCGCGTTGATTAAGTCCCTGCCCTTTGTACACACCGCCCGTCGCTACTACCGATCGGACGGTTTGATGAGATCCTCGGATCAGCCCCTGCACGGCCGTTCTCGGCTTGTGCCGGTGCACTGAAAAGATGAGCGAACTTGACTGTCTAGAGGAAGTAAAAGTCGTAACAAGGTTTCCGTAGGTGAACCTGCGGAAGGTTCATTATCGGGACAACCTGAGAGCGAGTGAGATGCGAGACGTACGTGGTACGTGATCGTCCATGTACTGTTTAGCCATGTACTGTTTAGATGTTGATGATTTGCATGTGATATGATTCAAAGGATGTTTATATGAATCGTTTAAAATAAAAAAGCCTTCAATTTCTGAAATTTTATCTTTTCATTTGGGCTTCCCAATTGAAGCCCCGCCCATAGGGCGGGTACTGTTGCTAGTAGTAATAGTACACCAAAAACCACGATCAAACTCAAAATTGCACAAAGAGAACAATTCAACAGGCAACTACAGTATCCCCACCAACACCCAATCAATCAATCAATCAAAAAAATTTTATTAAAATCATATCTGGCAGCCAATGGCTGAATTAAACATGCATACAACAACAACACAACAACATGCATTTTAAAGGCCATTTTCCCTGCTAGAGTGGGGGTTAGCCTTGCGGTCCCCATGACAATCTTCTCCATTTTTGCCCTATTTTCTGCATCTCTCCTTGTTAACCCCCTTGCCCGCATTTCTTCTTCCACCATCTTTAGCCAAGTCTTTCTCGGTCTTCCCCGTCCTCTACTTCCTTCTACATTCATTTCCATCACTCTTCTCAACCAGTCACTTTCATCCTTCCTCAACACATGACCAAACCATCTCAACCTGTTCATCTTCACAGCATCAATCACAGGCTCTATTCCCATCATTTTTCGCAATTTATCATTTGTCTTCCTCTCTCTCAACTATACTCCGCACATCCATCGAACCATTCGCATTTCCACCCTTTCCAACCTTCGTTGCTGCTCTACGTTCATTACCCATGTCTCGCTCCCATAAATCATAACACTTCTCACACATGCAGCATACACCTTTCCCTTCAGCTTCAACGACACTCCCCTCCTCATCAGCACGCCACTCAGTTCCCGAAACTTCTCCATGCACAACTCACTCCAGCAACCGTTGCCGAGTGTGATCCACCTTCTCCATTCAGCATGTCTCCGAGGTAGCAAAATGTTTTCACACCTTCCAGCTTCATGCTGTCTCCAAGATCCAACTCAACATTTCCTCCATCTGCAGCTCCCTCTGTGCACACCTTACATTTGAATGTAGCTGCCACACTGGTTAATGACCCTCTCAGACCACTACATTTTTGATGACCCCACTCAGCGTACAATCGTACATTGTACATTGAATAGAGTTCACTCCGACACCCTTCCTACACACAGCACAGGGCCACTTCCCAGTTCTTTCCACCTCACCACATGCTTTACCACTTGCCATCACCTTCGTCTTTCCGATATTCACCTTCAGACCTTTTGTCTCCATACATTCCTTCCACCTGTTCATCTTTTCCTTCACTCCATCCATACTTTCCGCAATCAACACCAGATCATCTGCATACAACAACTCCCACGGTAAACCCTCCTTTATGTTCTGAGCCAGAACCTCCATGACAGCTACAAATAGTAGTGGACTTAGTACCGACCCCTGATGCACTCCCACCTTCACCTCAAACTCACCACTGTTCCCGTCCTTCGTCCTTACAGCTGTGCTCGCTCTTTTGTACATTGCCATCACTACTCTGATCAACCATTCCTCCACTCCTAACTTCCTCAATGCCCATGTCAATAGTTTGCGTGGAACCCTATCGAATGCTTTCACCAGATCAACAAACCCAAGAAACAACTTCTTCCTCTTCTCCATGTACTTCTCCTGCAACTGCCTCACAATGAAAAGCACGTCTGTCATTCCTCTTCCTGGTATAAATCCAAACTGCATTTCGTCGATCTTCACATTCTTCCTTATCCTCCTCTCCAACACCCTCTCCAATACCTTCATTCCATGCTCCAATAACTTTATCGCTCGGTACGAGCCACACTCCAGAGGGTCACCTTTCCCCTTGTATAGAGGGCCGAGGGTACTCAGTTCTCAATCCACTGGAATGCGGCCTTCTTTCACCACCAGATTGCAGATCTCTGTCATTCTCTTCACACCCCAACTTCCTGCTGCCTTCAACATATCTCCCACAACTCCCGTCGGCCATCCCGCTTTTCTACTCTTCATTGCTTTTATCGCTTCCTCAACTTCCTTCTCAGTTATCTTCTCTGCCGGTCCTAAAACTGGGTTACTCTCTATGTTGCCATCCCATTCATTCTCTGTATTCAACAGCATTTCCATATATCTTTTCCATCTTCCTTTAATTCCATCTGGGTCCACAACGATTTGTCCCACTTCATCCTTCAAGCAAATCACCCCCATCACATCACACCTCTCTTTCGCTATCTGCTTTGCAATCCTGAATACCGCTCTCTGACCCTCTTCCGAATCCAAGCGTTCTCCGAACATTTTCCGACATGCCTCCTGCGCCTTTGCTACCTCTTTCTTTGCAGCCTTCTTGGCTGCCTTATAACTTTCATGCTCTGCTGTTTCTGCTCCCGTACCCTTCGCCTTCTGCCACTCCTTGAACTTCCTCCTCTTCTTGTCAATCCTCTTTCCAACTTCATCATCCCACCACCATGTTTCCGAGTGCCTCAGTGTTCCTTTTGTCCATCCACATACCTCACCAACGGCTCCCAACAGACTAGCTTTCATTGACATCCAATCACTTTCAAGCTCAACCACATCATCCTCTACCCTACTCAACCTCTCTTTTAATGCCTCCCTTACTGTCACCGCTTTCAACCTCCACACCTTCATTCTCGGTTGGTACTTCACTCGCCGAGCTCTCCTCGCACCTTTCACCCTTATGTCGCAGACAACCAAGTGGTGCTGTGAAAGAGCCTCCTCCCCCAGGATCACCTTTGTGTCCCGGAGGTGCCCCCTATCTCACCGACGCACCATCAGGTCGTCAACGGTTGTCGTCGACCCACCTGACGTGTATGTAACAAGCTTATTATCCTCTTTCTGGAACTGAGTATTACAAATCAACAAATCAGCTCAATCAGCAAACTCCAAAATCCTTTCACCTTGTCCATTTCTCACACCATATTCGTAATCCCCATTAACTCCCTCAAAACCATCCATACTCCTTCCCACATGTCCATTTAGGTCTCCTCCTACCACAACAACTTCCTCATCTTTCACGTTTTCCATCAGCTTCTCCATAGCACACCAGAACTTGTCCTTCTCTTCATCGCTCCGACCAACCTGCGGAGCATGTCCCGAGATGACTTTCACCAAGAGCTTTCCAATCATCATTTTCACCATCATCAACCTATCACTCACTCACCTCACACTCACCACACTGTCTACAAACTCCTCAGAAAACAGGACACCAACACCATTCACGCCCTCCGGGCACCCTTGCCACACAAACTTGTATTTCTGTCCATTCCTACCCTTCACCATTCTCACACCACTTCCCTTCCATCTCGTCTCTTGCACACAACATATGTCCACTCTTCTTCTGACCAATACTTCCACCACTTCTCCTGATCTCCCTGTCATTGTCCCTACATTCCATGTCCCAAACCTCAGAAACCGATCTCCACTTCGGGCTGTACCCTGCCCATATGTAGTTGTAATTGTCATGGTTCTCTTTTTGAGGCAATGTTTTTATGGCCGGATGCCCTTCCTGACGCCAACCCTTTAGTCGCCTCTTACGACACGCAGGGATACGGTGTACCTATTCTAATCCAGGGTACACACTGGGAAACTTTTTACACATTTTACACAGGAATTACACATGCATAAATAATCATAATTTACAATCAAACATTGCTTACAAGATAAAATATAAATCCATGAGAGTTAAAAAGGGAAACTAGAACGGCACTCAGTCGAGAGCATACCTCCGCCAGGTGAACAGTTTACGTTTTGTATCCCAGAGTCGACCAGAAAATCACAATACAGAATCATATTTAATCAAAATCATCCGTCCACCACTTTTTGAGATATCCTGCTATGTATCGTTTTTGGCCCTATCTCCCAATGGTGAAGAATCACTTAAATTCTACTGGTTGGATCCGGATCTTCACCAAAATTGAATCGATTGTTCCTCGTCACACACACACCTTCTCCACCATGTTTCGTCCAAATCCGTCCATAACGTTTTGAGATATCCTGCTATGCTATGTATCGTATCTCCCCATGGTGAAGAATCACTTTTAAAATTCTAGTAGCCGGATCAGAATCCGGATCTTCACCAAAATCTAATCATTTCGTCCTTGTCACACACGCTACATCTCTGCCAAATTTCGTCCAAATCCGTCCACAACTTTTGAGATATCTTGTTCACAAACAAACGGACAAACAGACAAACAGACAGACAGGGGTGAAAACATAACCTCTATCCAGCTTTGGTGGTGGAGGTAATAAAAAATATTCAGAATTATACAAGCAGACATGGCTTGCTTCAAACAAGATAATTATTTAAAACCAGAGAACTTTGTGTCAAAGTATTACAAACTATTAAGAATACCAATTAAAAACGGAAATGCACTTGTTTGAAATATTTTGTTCGACATTTGTCTGCAGGCCAGGGAAAAGTTGAAACAAGGCTCATTGTCAAGTACTCCCCATGTGGAATAAGATATGTTAATGATGATGGCATCAGTGCCTTCATTATGACGTCATAATTCGGCAAGTACAACGCTTGATCCGATCAGTATGAATTTGTACCCTGCGCTCGCCAAGCAAAAAGCGAGGTTAAGCATTCAGGATGTACGTGTGCCGTGTCTGCATTTAAAAAAATCATTTTCTCGGCAACCGTTGGATCGATAGACATGAAATTTTCACCATAGGAGGGCCTCCTCCTGTAGAATATTTTAGTGAATATTGTGACGCCATAGGTCACGTGGTACAGACGCCATCTTGGAAAAACGTTACACCTCTATATCTCCCAAACCGCTCAAAGGAAAAAATGGAAACATGGCTCATTGTCAAGTACTCACCATGGGGAACAAGATATGTTGATGATGATGTCATCGGCGCCTTAATTATGACGTCATAATTCGATCATCATCAACCACAGCCGATGTTGATGGAAAAGATTGCATTGCTGTTAGAATCTCAGCAGCATGTTTCTTCTTTCTTTTATCTTCATTCTCAAGCCTGATACGCTTTCTGTTCTCCTTCACTGCCAGAGTGTTGTCCACAGATCCCTTACGTGAACTTGAGGGATCCTCACGCTGCATGATGAGGAATGTTTTGTCTTCTTCATTCATCATTTTCTCAAGCGCATCATTTGGTGAGATATCTAAGAGGGATTGAAGATCATCTTTGAACATCTGCTCCTTCACTCTATAGTTTTCGAATGTCTTGGTTCTATTTTTCTTTACCAGTTTGTAGGCATCATACAACTTCAAAAGTTGGTGCTCACAGGAATCTACTCTCTGCATTGGAATTCGTGCTTTCTCCCAGTATGCACACACAGCTTGTACACTAAGTTTGGCACTTTCACGAACTGTATTGTGTTATTGTATGTGATGATACACCATTTTCTGCAATGTGTGTCCTTTGGTTGGTAGTCCCCCACATATTATTTCCTTTTCAGACTTGCCCAGCAACCAACCTGTGGAAGAGCTGCGAGTTTCTGCCATCTAAAAAAACAGGATAAACTAAAAATGTTATTTTTTGAGCAAACTCTAAATAAGTTCCAATTGACCTCATGTTTCGTTCATATGATCTTTATAAACATAGGAACAAGGGCAGCCTTGTTGAGCATGGATTTTTAATAGTATTAAATATTACATATATCTGTGGACCACCCTAGTCTGCAGGCTTCGTGTCCGCAGGCCCAGATCGGCGCTCCGTGTCCGCAGGCCCAGATCGGTGCTCAGTGTCCGCAGACCCAGATCAGCGCTCCGCATCCGCGGGCCCAGATCGGTGCATGTAACAAAAATACACAATTAAATACACAACACCATGTAATATCCAAAGAAAGTTCGATGCAGGAGGATGTTATTTGGCCAAACACCCTTTACATGATGTTGCAGAGTCTAACAATCAATGCTGACAAACAGATCCAAGAATAACTGAATGTAAATTTAGGTACTTCTATGTACAATCTGGGCTGGCAGGATAGCTTTGAGGTATGTGCACTCAACTCGGGACTATGCAGCCTGGGTTTGAATCCCTACGCAGCAATGAACTGTCACCCTGGTGTTTCATATGCAGGGTGATGTGTCTGCTTGTATGCTGTCCACTCAAAGGACGTCAAGCTGGAGCATCTATCTGTCTGTCAGCATTGATTTTTTTGTGAACTTTAAATCTGCCATTGTCTTTCAACAAGAGGAGGAATGAAAAGTAGGGATGGGTGGTTAAAATAATTGTTAAACGTTTTGTTTTGTCTGGGCTAGCAGGAAAGCTTAGAAGTTTGCGCACTTGCCTTGGATTTGGAGCTGTCTACTTTGTATTCCATCACGATCCAGTTATAAAAAGGTCAAAATGGTGTTTCTCACACAGAGCGATATGTATCAACATGTATGACATCAATCGTAGAAAGTGATGCCGGAGGACCATTCTGGTCTGCTTGCACTAGTTGTTGATGGCGGTTAAATATCCCATCATGTCTTTTGCAAAAAGTCGGTGAGTTATCCCTCATACCATGGTCATATGCTAATCACAATCTTCAGGGTGCATTAGTGGCACAGCCACACTTCCAGAAATTATGCAACCAGCAGCCCTGTATTGTGCATGCATGAAAGAACAAATTTCATCAACTTGATTAAAGGGTTGTCCCCAGGTACTAGTGCTAGTGTGGAAGCCAAGTTGTTGGAACCACTCAAACCACAAAATGGATCAACAACCACTTCAAACCGAACAAGGAAATTTATTGAAATACTTGCACATGGAGAGAATGGTAATCATATAGATGAGTATACACCAAGCAACCCATCCATTCTCTGAAAAATCAAGCGTCGGGTTAGTGGTATTTATACATTGCCAAGATGAACGTATAAATTGGCTTGAACGTTTATTTACAGTATGTTATTTATTTTATTATTAACAGGTCCAAACAGTATGTTATCTCCCCTAATAATATTGTGAGCTGACGACGTGGCAGCTACAATTCCTAGTGATGACTCCCCCAGTCCTTACATAAACATAGTTTAAAAGTTCACCATTTGCCCTACTACAGTGAGCCACGTTTCAATAATCTCCATACAATCTTCCCCAGAAACACAACAAACCCTTCACCTAAAGCTGATTTTCATCCAATGAGCAGAAAGGTTACATGATATCCCACAAGCCCACAAGTTACAATAACAACTGCTGTCAAACCAGGAATCTAATTCATTTTTCCCTTGTAATCAACTACCCATGATACTCTTTATTTTCCCTTGGCTTTGATTGGACAGAAATGACAATTACCATTTGCCAGCTTCTACACTAGTGCCTGGAGCAAATGCATCTTGCGTGAGCCATGCAGTTTTCCCAGTGAACTGGCAAGGACAGTTGCTAAGAGTTACATTTTCTCCACCTCATTCCCCCCTACACCACTTTCCAACTAACCTTAAGTCTGTTAGGGGTGGACAGGTACCTTTTTGACTCTGGGTTGAAATGGCTTGTTACTGGGACCGTTTGTCTTTACACTTTGTGTTTCATGAAGTGCCAGTCTGGAGTAGGGGAGGAATCCCTTTTCCGACACCCCAGTTCCCACTCTTCAAAAAACTTTCAAAAAGCGTTTAAAACGACAATTGTATTGGCTCCTGCCTACATCTCTGACTTGATCACAACACGTCTCTGCAAACAGCAATAGGAATCTCCTGGTAGTTCTTCGAATGAGGATGCAGACTTCGGTGATCGATCATTTCTCCGATATGCTCCTCACCTGTGGAATAATCTGCGTTTTAAAATTTGCAGAGCCTCATCAATTACAGTTATTTATACCTCTTAAAATACCATATTTTTTACAGTTGGTTTTCTTTAACTTGTTGAAAATTATTTGTTACCCTTTTATTTGTAAAGTGCATTTTAGATTTTGTTAAAAATGAAGAATGCTACACAAATTATTTCATTGGTTGATTGAGCATGCTTATTGCTGTTAAGATGTGTTTGTGGAATGCAAGTTACCTTTTAGCCTCACATTAGATGTCAATGTCTGTGTCGGTGGTGGTAATGTTGTTGCCTATATCCGAAAAAAATTGCCAATACATAAATATAAATTCGCCTTGCCTAAACCCATTTTTAGTGAATTTTTTTCAAGGCTCACATGGGTGTAATTGTTGATTGTCAATGAGCTTTATAAAGAAATACAAGGACCTTCAATGCAGGAGGAAGCCATTCGGCCCATCAAGCTGCGCTAGCCTGCGCTAGTGCGCTATCCTGCCGACATCTTAGTACTGCCCCATCCTCACCACTTCCAGATTCCAGTACAACTGGATTTTAAAACTGACAACTGACTCTACTGTCATTACACTTGTAGGAAAACCATTATATGCATTCACCACTCTCTGAGTGAAAGACCCACACCTTACCACCATCCCAACTCTCTTATTCTTTACTCTGAAACTGTAAGCCCTTGTCCTGTCAGTGTCCATTCTGCTTAAAAAATTATTCTGTACTTATTTTGTCTATGTGCTTCATTTTCTTAACCATCTCCATAAGATCCCCTCACAAGCATCTTCTTTCTTATGTAAAAAGTCCTGTCTCTTTCAGTTGCTCCTTGTAGGTTAGTCTAACTAGACTAGACCCAGGATCAATCTAATTGTTCAATTCTGTACCCACTGTTCTGTACCCACATTCTGTACCCACATTCTGTACCCACCCACTCTATGGCAACTACAGTCACGTGAAAAAGTAATTACACCCCATGTAAAGTTTTGACTTTTTCAACATATTTCAACATACAGCTATTTGATCTTCATTTCAACAATATTGATAGATAAAGGTGATATAATATGACAAATATCATGAAACATTTACATTTTGTAGTCCATTGTATAATTTAAATAAACATAAATGCAAATTTTGCATGTGGAAAAAGTAAGTACACCCCTACATTTATCACGACTTCAAATAACTAAAATTAGAATCAGGTGCACCAGCTCAGGTGCAAATGATTAGAACATCGTTAGAGAGGATCTTGGAGGAACCTGTCTTATTTAAACCTCAGACATTTAGTTTGGTTTGCCCTTTGTTGTTGAAGTGTGCGGCATCACCATGCCTAGATCAAAAGAGCTCTCTGAGGCCTTCAGAAAAAAGGTTTTCTTCAGAAAGAAGGAAGTAGATGCCTACGAGTCTGGGAAGGGATTTAATAAGAGCTCCAAACAATTTGAAATCAATCATTCGACTGTCCGGACGATCATCTACAAGTGGAGAAGATTCCAAACAACTACCAACTTGTTCAGGCCAGGCCGCCCCAGCAAGTTCAGCCCGAGAGCAGACCGCAAGATGCTGAAAGAAGTCTCGAAGAACCCCAGAATGTCATCACGGGACCTACAGGTAGCTCTTGCCATTGTTGATGTCAAAGTGCACAAGTCTACCATTAGAAAGAGGCTGCACAAATTTGATCTACATGGGAGGTGTGCCAGGAGGAAACCTTTGCTGTCCAGAAAGAACATCAGGGCAAGACTAAAGTTTGCCAATGAACACCTCGGCAAAGACCGGCACTTCTGGAACAATGTGCTCTGGACAGATGAGTCATAGGTAGAGCTATTTGGTCACAGTACCAGAAGACATGTTTGGCGAAAACCAAAGACAGCATTTGACCACAAGAACCTGATACCCACTGTAAAGCATGGTGGTGGAAATATTATGGCTTGGGGCAGCTTTGCTGCATCAGGGCCTGGGTAGCTCACCATCATAGAATCCACTATGAATTCTTCATTGTACCAGAGGATGCTTGAGGATAATGTGAGGCCATCTGTTGGAAAGTTGAAGCTCAACCGAAGGTGGACCTTACAACATGACATTGACCCTAAACATACCAGTAAATCCACCAAGGAATGGCTGAAAAGAAAGAAATGGAGGGTTCTGGAATGGCCAAATCAAAGCCTGGATCTAAATCCCATCGAGATGTTTGGGGGGATTTGAAACGAGCTGTGCATGCAAGAAACCCCTCAAACATCGCACAGCTGAAAGAATTCTGCATGGAGGAGTGGGCCAAAATTTCTCCCAGTCGATGTCAGAGACTGGTAGACAGTTATAAGAAACGCCAACTTGAGGTTGTTTCTGCCAAAGGGGGCAATACCATCTGTTAGAGCCAAGGGTGTACTTACTTTTTCCACATGCGAAATTTGCATTTATGTTTATTTAAATTATACAATGGACTACAAAATGTAAATGTTTCATGATATTTGTTAGTTTATATCACCTTTATCTCTCAATATTGTTGAAATGAAGACCAAATAGCTGTATGTTGAAATATGTTGAAAAAGTCAAAACTTTACATGGGGTGTACTTACTTTTTCACGTGACTGTATGTCCTTCCTTTATTTTGTTTATTTCTTGAAATCTGTTGCTGTTTTGAGTTTGATACAGTTGGTTAATTTTGGCAATTGGTGTATGTAATTATTTTCATGGTTTATGAAAGTTAATATAACTCATGCAATGCATGTAAAGCAAAGATAACTCTATATTCTTATCAATTATGCAGAATTGAAACATTGGCAATCCAGGGTATGGAAACAGGGAATTTGAGTTCAAATAGTGCGTGAGCAGACGAGAAATCGAGTAGGAATGATGTTTCCATTAAAAAAACATCTCACGGCACAAAAACAAGCATGGAGGGAAAACGTCAAACATGCATGCATAAGTCCTGCAACACAACCAGCACAACGCACTGAAAACAGATCCACAGCTAATCAATCATTTTAATCGGTTCATCGGTTCAGTGACCATGCGGCAGGTAGCACTGGGTTACATGTTCCCAGTGGCAGTCCCAAAAGACTGAACTGACCTGAAAATAGATGACATAGATAGATAGAATACAGATAGATAGAATAGACAGATGAAATACATGAGATGAACAGACAGGCTCTACTTTCAAGTGATCTGCTGAGCGAATTGTAATAATATATTTTATCAAGTGGATAATTGCGAACTATGAATGCTTACAATTCTGACTCGCTGTGCACACATTTATAAATTCAGGAACGTTGTACAAAAACTTGTTCCAATGTGGGCAAAGCACATGCACGTCGTTATGTTTCACAATTCTGAGTGATTTTCCTGCACATGACTAAATGTGTACCTGGTTTTAGATACATGCAAGCATGCACCAAGTTGTGTTAGTTAATCAAAATAATTTTTTTTTTATTGCATTGGAAAACCTAGCATCTAATATGTATGTGCCAACGGCTTCTGCGTGCTCATCAGGGAATTAGGGCTTTGGTTATTCATGGCTCATGTCCTTGCCTTGAGTCCCTCAGGATGGGTGGATAGAAGACTGAGGGCACTCAAGTCCCTCAGGAAGTTGGCAGAATACTAATCCTGATGTTCAATGTGCACCTGCAGGTAAAATGGAAGAGAAAGATCAGCACAAGTACATATCTGTTGGCCTCACAGCGCTCAGAAGACCATCACATGCCAGGGCCAATTCCCACAACCCACAAAAATTGTGCCTTGTGTTCCGCAATAAAGCATGCCACTCTGTGAAGAGTACACTATAGGTGTCCACAAAGTCGCGCATCACAGGAAATTATTTAATTGATCATTTGTCATAGGAAATTAAATTATTTATTTCAACAACTAGGCCGGATATGTTGAAGAACATTCAGAGAAAGTTGCTTTTCCGTTTACAAACGTGTTTTGAGATTGGTGGGACACATTTCTAACAACTGATGTAGCCAACCTTACAAATAAATGTTTTGCCTATGATGCGTGACTTTGTGGACACCCTGTAGACTCTGCATAGGTATATGTATATTCTAGCAGAGTGCAAAATTCAAGTATGGCTCTCCAGTGGAAACCAACCAGCCAGCCAAGCAGAAATCCAATCCTGCAATGGTCGTGCCACCTTTCTAATGTGTTCAACGCACCTTCACAGGCACCCTCTTGTTGGCAAAATAATTTATTTAGCTCTCCACTGCATCGACCCACTATCTGGCACCAAGGAGGAAAACTAGAAACACAGGAAATGCCCCCCTACTTCAGACCTCAAGCCACCCTACCCTGATTATAATTTGTTCCCTGAAGGTCAAATCGGGGTCTGCAGCACCACAAACCCATTGAAGTGCCCGAAAGTCTGAATTTAAACAAGTAATTCAGAATCCTCGGAGGCCAGTTCATTCATTACATCCAAACTCTATTCTTTCATTCCAGTTGATCGACCCCACTCTCAGAGTTGAACAGACAATAACACAAAGGCAGATAGAGACACTATATGGCAAGACTTCTCTCGTGTAAAAGCATTAAATGCAATTTGGCAAACATAGTGGGCACTCGAGGGTGCTGCATAACCACAATGCTCATAAAAACATGTTGATATTCATTTCATATATGCTGGAGTTATTAGAAATGCTTCATCATGGAAACGGAGCCAACGGCTCAAAGAATTTACAGGTTAGGATAGGTCAGAATATTAGAGTGCACTGAACCAAAGTTTTGAATGCCCACAAGCAATTTGTCCATGGAACTGAGCCAAAGGTTTAGTTTGTTTGTATTTAATACTGAGAGGGCGTTCAAAGTTTCACGCCATTCCTTAAGATAGGACAGGTGACTAGCATCTCCTCTGAAGGGTGATACCCTTCTACAGATATCTGCTTGCAAAATATGCTGCCCCTATGGATAAAATTATAGGATTAAAACATACCATGAACAAAACCAGCATAAAATGTGATACCTTCGCACTTTTTATGAAAAAGTGAAATACAACAACAATAACGGAAATTTTAAGGCCATTTTCTCTGCTAGCGCGGGGGTTAGCCTTGCAGGGGTTAGCCTTCCACCTTTTCTCGGTCTTTCCCATCCTCTGCTTCCTTCTACATTCATTTCCATCACTCTTCTCATCCAGTCACTTTCATCCTTCCTCAACACATGACCAAACCATCTCGACCTGATTCTCTTCACAGCATCCATCACAGGCTCTATTCCCATCATATTTCGCAATTCATCATTTGTCTTCCTCTCTCTCAACGATGCTCCACACATCCACCGATCTATTCGAATTTCCACCCTTTCCAGCCTTCGTTGCTGCTCTAGATTCATTACCCATGTCTCACTCCCATAAATCATAACACTTCTCACACTTGCAGCATACACCATTCCCTTAAGCTTCAACGACACTCCTCTTCTCGTCAGCACGCCACTCAGTTCCCGAAACGTCCTCCATGCACATCTCACTCCAGCAACCGTTGCTGAGTCTGATCCACCTTCTCCATTCAGCATGTCTCATTGGTAGAAAAATGTTTTCACACCTTCCAGCTTCACGCTGTCTCCAAGATCCAACTCAACATTTCCTCCATCTGCAGCTCCCTCTGTGCACACCTTACACTTGAATGTAGCTGCCACACTGGTTAATGACCCTCTCAGACCACTACATTTTTGATGAACCTACTCAGCGCACATTGTACATTGAATGGAGGTCACTCCGACACCCTTCCTGCACACAGAACACGGCCACTTCCCAGTTCTTTCCACCTCACCACATGCTTTAGCAATTGCCTTCACCTTCATCTTTCTGACATTCACCTTCAGACCTTTTGCCTCCATACATTCCTTCCACTTGTTCATCTTCTCCTTCAGTCCATCCATACTCTCCCCAATCAACACCAGATCATCTGCATATAACAACACCACAGTAAACCCTCCTTTATGTTC
Organism: Myxine glutinosa; assembly: GCF_964187855.1. NCBI lineage: Eukaryota > Metazoa > Chordata > Myxini > Myxiniformes > Myxinidae > Myxine > Myxine glutinosa. Next base: position 108,005,576 of record NC_136264.1, read on the forward strand.
CGAGCCAGCACCTCCATCACAGCTACAAATAGTAGTGGACTTAGTACCGACCCCTGATGCACTCCAACCTTCACCTAAAACTCACCACTGTTCCCGTCCTTCGTCCTTACAGCTGTGCGTGCTCTCTTGTACATTGCCATCACGACTCTGATAAATCATTCCTCCACTCCTAACTTCCTCAATGCCCATGTCACTACTTCACGTGGAACCCTATTGAATGCTTTCTCCAGATCAACAAACCCAAGAAACAACTTCTTCCTCTTCTCCATGTACTTCTCCTGCAACTGCCTTACAATTAAAAGCATGTCTGTCATTTATCTTCCTGGCATAAATCCAAACTGCATTTTGTTGATCTTCACTTTCTTCCTTATTCTTTTCTCCAACACCCTTTCCAATACCTTAATTCCATGCTCCAATAACCTTATCGCTCTATACGAGCCACAGTCCAGAGGGTCACCTTTCCCCTTGTTTAGAGGGACGAGGGTACTCAGTTCCCAATCCACTGGAATGCGGCATTCTTTCACCACCAGATTACAGATCTTTGTCATTCTATTCACACCCCAACTTCCTGCTGCCTTCAACATATCTCACAAAACTCCCATCGGCCCTCCCGCTTTTCTACTCTTCATTGCTTTTATCACCTCCTCAACATCCTGCTCAGTTATCTTCTCTGCCGGTCCTAAAACTGGGTTACTCTCTATGTTGCCGTCCCATTCATTCTCAGCATTCAACAACATTTCCATATATCTCTTCCATCATCCTTTAATTCCATCTGGGTCCACAACTATTTGTCCCACTTCATCCTTGAAGCAACTCACCCCCATCACATCACACCTCTCTTTCACTATCTGCTTTGCAATCCTGGATACCGCTCTCTGACCCTTTTCCGAATCCAAGCGTTCTCCGAACATATTCCGATATACCTCCTTCGCCTTTTCTCCCTATTTCTTTGCAGCCTTCTTGGCTGTATTATAACTTTCATGCTCTGCCTCTTCTGCCCCCGTACCCTTTGCCCTCTGCCTGCCACTCCTTGAACTTCTTCCTCTCTTCGTCAATCCTCTTTCTAACTTCATCATCCCACCACCATGTTTCCGAGTGCCTCTGTGGTCCTTTTGTCCATCCACAATCCACATACCTCACCAACGGCTCACAACAGACTATCTTTCATTGACATCTAACCACTTTCAAGATCAACCACATCATCCTCTACCATACTCAGCCTCTCTTTTAGTGCCTTCCTCACTGTCACCACTTTCAACCTCCACACCTTCATTGTCGGTTGGTACTTCACCCGCTGAGCTCTCCTCGCACCTTTCACCCTTATGTCGCAGACAACCAAGTGGTGCTGTGAAACAGCCTCCTCTCCCGGGATCACCTTTGTGTCCTGGAGGTGCCCCCTATCTCGCCTACGCACCATCAGGTAGTCAACAGTTGTCGTCGACCCACCGGACGTGTTTGCAACAAGCTTATTATCCACTTTCTGGAACTGAGTATTACAAATCAACAAACCAGCTCCATCAGCAAACTCCAAAATCCTTTTACCTTCTCCATTCCTCACACCATATCCGTAACCGTAACCCCCATGAACTCCCTGAAAACCTTATTAAAAATAACTTATTAAAAAGTTAAATATGGCTTCTAATATGAAATTATTGGGACTAGCAAAAGTACCCGTCCCCAGTGATGGGAAAAGCAAGCAAAAGTATCTGGGAAAAGTTTGTTATTCTATCAATTTAAATTATTTCATGGGCTTTAAAAAGGTGAATATTGTTTTACTCTTGGTTACACTCAGAGCCAAGGCTCTGAGCTACTTATAATTCCCAGTGAAAAATGGTGGTGCAACATTGGGTGGTGGAGGTTCAATTTGTCTAAAAAGAGAGCAAAATATCACTGTTTTTTTAATTGTTTGCAACTCCATGAATAGCTGTATTAAATCTACTTTAATACAGATGTGTATGTTTATTTTAAAGATTACTGGATGAGACAATAAAAACGTAAATATTGAGCTTTGCCTGTGTGACTTGCTTTTCAACTGTAGTGCGGGAAGTCGGGCGTAAATGGAAAACAGACGAATGTTCGAACAGACACCACAGTTTGCAGTCTATATTAGACTAGCTATGGGTACCTGTGCTACACACGGGTGTGAGGCCGGAAGCAAACAGAAAATGCGGAAATGGTGAGTGCTTAACCATGAACCAATAAATTCCATATTCCTGTACCACCTTCAGTCGAACGTCAGGCATTGACAGCCGGTTCATGAATGACTTGGACATAAAAACGTACCCAGTCTGACTGGTTCTACACCCAGTCAATGGCGAATCTGCAAATGGAGAATCCACGAATGTCACTGGTGGAAACACTCACATCATTTCCTCATTCATTTTAAACTCAATATCTATATATTTTCATTCCAAACAGCAGAATCCCAATCACAAATTAATACTATAGTATTAATATGACAACCTATAATGTAAAACTTCAATGTTATCACACCAGCGAGTCGTTGGAATCTGTTCACTTCCAGATTTGGGAGAAGTTCCATAACTATCGTATTTCAAAATTATAATTTTATTGAGTAATTTATGGAAGCTCCTTGTGACATCCGCTGGGACCCCAAAACGCTCCATAGAAGATTTGGCGGGGCTAGCCCCAAAACTGAGGGAATCGTTTCACGATGGACCGACGGACTTCTGTTTTAGAATATAGATGTAATGAAGAATTTAACGTTCAAAGCATGAAAAGCAACAACTAATTCATAGAAAATGTTTTGTAAAAAGAAAAAAATAGCCAATTAACAAAGGATTAAAATTGAAATATTTTATTCATCAAGTAGCAAAGTGCAACAAAAGGTTTGATGTGTATTTACTTGAAACCATTTTGTTCATGTCGTTTACATCACATGCATGTCACCACGACCCTGGGGCTTTCCTCCTTTCTTGGGAAGCTTCTTGTGAACGAGTCAAAAGGGCTGCCTGGAGGTAATGCCTCTTCTAAGGCACTATATAGAATATCAATGCTTTTTTGCAGTAACACAAATATATTTATTTATACATACAAATAATTAAACACTCATAGTCATATTGCCAACAAATGAAATTGATCAGATTGCGCAGTAACTATGACATTGACAATTAATATACAGTGCCTTCAGAAAGTATTCACACACCTTAGCTTTTCACATTTTGTTTTGTTACAGCCTCAATTTAAAATTGGTTAAATTGAGATTTTTTTGTCACTGATCTTTCGACATAATACCACATAATGTCAGCGAAATTATTTTTTTTAATATAAATTTTTACAAAATAATTAAATAGGGAAAGCTGAAATGTCTCGAGTCAATAAGTATTCAACACTTTTGCTATGACACTCCAAATTGAGCTCAGGTGCATCCAATTTCCTTTGATCATCCTGGAGATGTCTCTGCAACTTGATTGGAATCCACCTGTGGCCAATTTAATTGATTGGACGTGATTTAGAAAGAAACACACCTTTCTATATAAGGTCCTACAGTTGACAGAGATCAGAGCAGAAACTCCACCATGAAGTCCAAGGAACTGTCCATATAACTCTGAGATATAATTGTGATGAGGTGTACATCTGCGAAAGGGTATTAAACAATTTCTCATGTTGAGATTTCTCAATAGCACAGTGAGCTCCATAATTAAGAAATGGAAAGAATATAGAACAACCCAGATTCTTCCTAGAGCTGGCCATCCAACCAAACTGAGCAACCAGGCAAGAAGGACCTTGGTCAGGGAAGTGACCAAGAACCCAATGACCACTCTGACAGAACACAGAGTTTCTTGGATGAGATGGGGGAACGTGCTGAAAGGACAAGTCTATGCAGCACTTCGCAAATGTAGGTTTTATGGGAGAGTGGCCAGACAGAAGCTACTCCTGAGAAAAAGGCACATGACAGCATGTCTGGAGTTTGCAAAAAGGTAGGGAAAGACTGAGAGCATGAGGCAAAAGATTATGTGGTCTGATTAGATGAAAATTGAACTTTTTGACCTGATTGCAAAGCATTATGTCGGGCAGAAACCGAGCACAGTTCAGCACCCATCTAACACATTTGAGGTGAACATCTAACAATATTTGAGGAGAACCTGCTACAGAGTGCAAAATATCTTCAATGTGAAAGTCCTTGAATGTCATAGCCAAAGCCCAGTCTTGAATCTCATTGATAAATTAATCTGTGGAAAGATTTGACGATTGCTGTTCACTGACTTTCACCATCCAACTTGACAGAGCTCGAGCACATCTGCAAGGAAGAATGGGAGAAACTCCCCAATTCCAGATGTGCAAAGCTGATACAAACATACCCAAGAAGACTCAAAGCTGTAATCACTGCCAAAGGTGCTTCTACAAAGTCAGGGGGTTGGATACTTTTGTAAATTAGATATTTCTGTATTTCGTTTTTAATTATTTTGTAAAACAATTCTAAAAAAAATAAATTTCACTTTCATGTTGTGGTGTAATATGTGTAGATCAGTGACAAAAAAAATCTCAATTTAGTCCATTTTAAATTCAGGCTGTAACACAACAAAATGTGAAACTAGAATGGCACTCTTTGACGTCACGACGTCAACTGATATGCCTCCGCCCACATTACATCATTATACTACTTGTACCAAGTCTGCTTTAAATCCATTCAGCTGTTCCCAAGTAATCACATTTTTACATAACATGACCTCTGACCTTTGATCTCGGGACCTCATGTTCTAATCAGTTATTCTTTAGATCATTATACATACCTGTACCAAGTTTGAATTTGATCAATTCAGCTTTTTTCAAGTTATAGACCTATTTCAGACTTTGACCGTTGACTTCAGGATCCCCAAAACCTAATCAGTTAATCTTTGCATCATTATACATACCTGTACCAAGTTTGACTAAGATCCCTTTAGCCGTTCTCAAGTTATCATGGCAACAAAAACCTATCACGGATGGACGGACGGTCGGACAGCCGGACGGACAACCTGAAAACATAATGCCAAGTCAAGAGGTGTGAATACTTTCTGAAGGCGCTGTATGCAGATGTTAGGGATTTTAAAAATTAATTTAGCCCTGAATGATTTGACGTGACTCAATAATTCAGGTCCCAACTCGTTTTCAGAAGACAATAGCTGATTTTAATGACACATGGGAGTTCTCGATTCACTGGTACCAAAGGTATTTACAGAATACACTTCAATTTCAAGTTACACGAATAAAATGAAATCACCACGCTACATTCTACACACATTCAGACAACAAATGAACCAAGTTCTCCCCGATCTTCAGCAGCATGGCTATTTATGGTCAGAGATGAAAGGACAAGTCAAATAAGGTTTAAAGAGATAACAAGCATTGCGTGATTCTTCCACATCCTGGATCAGCTTTTTCCTCGTTATCTTGACCTCTCGGCCACAAATGTCAAGTCATGAAGAAACACAGATTTCTAACTATTTTACAGAGCCTACTGCTCCTTCAGATAGCATGCCTAGCATGCATGAAGACATCGGTTCTGTTTCTCAATCTCCCTGCTGCAGAAAAACAGGGTTGCAAAAGTTGTCACAGATCATTGTTACAAGTTCTATATTTTAAATCTTTTAATATATATGTGTATATATGTATCGTATGAAAAGTCGTATCATATATAAAAATATACTATTTATACAATATCAGGCTAACAAGGGACTTTAACACTGATTAATATATGTATTCATTAAGTTTACGTGTTTATACTGGCAAGGTCAAGGCTCAGGGAAATCCACTTGATTTACACAAATTACGTACTCAAATTAATTTTGCTTCCATACAGACAAGTCCAACAAAGACCTGGTTATTTTAAAACCAAAAATCAACCCAATCTTGCTCCTCTTCCACTCTTCTTAAAACTATTTTGATCATGTCCTTATGAAAGTGCTTGTGTCTTTAGCAGTTTTGAGAGGACCGTAAACGTGCCGAATTATATTGCAGTTCAGCAAGGAATATTCGTCCGGTCTGCAACATGATATGAACTTGCAGACTGGTTCATCTTTCTGATATTGGCAGGCCATGGAATTATTTCCTCAACAGACTTCTGTCCTTCACCAATTCATTCATTCACATCTCCAACTGTGCCATTCAACATCTCAACACTGGGAACAGAGAGTCGTTCAGAATTAAAAATAAATAAAAACATACTTTCTTACAATTACACATACTTATGTATTGAAAGGGATATTAAATAAAATTGGCACTTTTTTGTGTGAGTATCTTGTTCATATAACTTTTGAAGTGCCAGTCATGATAATCAGCACCCAATTTGACATACTGTTCCTTGATACACTTCGGGTGCTGGTTAAATCACCAATGACAGAGTAAATCACCAACATATTGGTCGATTGCTTTGTGGTCTTTCTCACCCATGAGGTGCCGCACATAATATGCAATGAGGCCGGCAAGTTTGATGAGCGACACACTCCAGATGTACTGTGTTGACTCATCATAGCCAATTAACCCTCAATGGTATTTCTTAACCGGAAAACCGGAATTCACCCAGAGACCAGGTATATTTAATAAACAAATGGTACACCGGTTATAAACAAATGATGAAAAAATGAATGTATAAGAAGCAATAGGAACAAATAATCAGTACATAATAAATAAACAATGCACTTATCCACTAGTGATAATTGGCACCCACGGCAACAAACAAACAAGCAGGAACCTCCAATAACTGTCCACAGGGCCCGAACAAGCACAGCACAGGAGATAGACACAGATAAGAGGCCGACAAGACATGAAATACCTCAGGTGTGCCGACGTGGCACAGCTAGTACAGTGCAGGAAAGCAGACTGGTCACATCACCTCCCAGACCCGGTCAATGTGCTGTGCCAGCGTTTGAGAGCACCTAGAAAGGAGGAGGAAGAGAGGCGTGTCTGGTTGTGTGGGGTTGTGGCACAGCAGGACAGCCCGATAAGCACGACACACCATCCTGTGGTGTCTGGTTCAGGAAACTCCTTCAATCACCCCTCCCTCGCTGCATGGGCTTTGTCTCTGGCTCCCACCTCTAGCATTGATGTACTTTGTCTCTCACTCGCTATTGGTCCGGAGCCCAGTCCGGGGGTGGAGCCACCCGTCGTGGCCCTTCGCCCAGAAATTCTGAGGTAATGCACAGCATCATTCTGAAGGCATCTATCCCATTCTCCCACCAAAACTGCTGCGTCAAGGTATAATGAGCACTTTAAAGCACATAAATGACAGATTACAAAGAGGAAAAAACATCAAATAAAAGGTCAAAATTGGTGGCGATGTTAGACACACACATAAGTATAGGTTGACGATGTCTATCTAGAGTCCTAGACTTAATAACGACGCATATCTAATATCACATTTAATGACAACGTCTATGCTAAACTTGTACTAAAGAAAAAATGTATTAAACATCTTTCACCCTCTAAGAGTAATTTACACAGCAATACTTTAAAAATTGTATGTGCTGCTTCCTTGCCTCCCATTCAGCATTTAAAAGGACAAGAGCACGGACAATCCCCATAGGTTGGCGTCCATGGGGAGGAGGAAATTCCTCCTCAGGAAATGCCCTGCTGAGTGTGGTGCGAAAGGTGGCACGGCTGATGTGACGTGACAACACCTCCTCCAAGCCCAGTGGCTGTGTTCGTCTCATCTAGCAGTCCTGTGTTGACTCATGTATTCGTCTGTATGTCCATGTGTGTTTGGTAGCAACATGGCATGCCCTAGAAGCTTTAGAAAAATAAATTATAATATTTACATCATGATAGTGTAGATGTTGAAGATTTGTTCATGTATCAATGATGATATCACAGAGTTCAGTTGAATGTCACCCCAAAAGTTTTCTAAAATCCAGGGTCTCATCACTTCCACTCTTTAATTTGTGTTATTTGGTGAGGACTTGCCCACCTGTTTGTAAAAAGATTCCCTAAATGTACCTGGAATAGGTCGGTATTTCATTTGCAATAAGCTTTCAGTTCTGCATCAATCCGACAGGATGCTGCTGCTGGGGTGGCACACTTATTGAACTGTCTAGCATGGGTTCAATTTCCGACCCAACTATAAACTGTCAGATTGGTGCTTTGCTGCCTCACAAAGTGTGTCGTCCCTTGGACGGACAAGAATCTGGGTATACCGTCTGATGGTATTCGTTGGTGGACTTGAAAAGATTCCACTGTGTCAGATGCGAAAGGTAGACGAGTTATCATTGACACCCTACACAAATTGCAAATTCCTCCCAAAGTCATTTCAAGTCGAATGCCTCGGCCTTGTCAACTTGAAACACTTGGGAAATAAAATATACTTGGGCCAAAATGGTTGCCCGGTCGACCCCACAATAATGTGGGAATAACTGCAGCTATAGGAGAAGTAGTACTGCATACAGTTTCGGCTGGGTATCATCCATTCATAGAGACCTGAAATCACAACAACAAACTAAACAATAGTTAATGTCATACGAATAGGTGGAATAAGGTGGAAGCACCAAATGGCGACAGCTTGTAATTTTACAGTGAGAAGTAATCACAAAAGTTGATCAACAAATCCTTTGAAAATGGGAGAGAAACATCAAGAGCCTGAAAGGGCTCAACCAATTAAAAGAAGAAGAAAACAACCAGGCAAGAATGAGAACAGGAAGACAAGAAACCCACCAAGGTAGTTTTCACTGCCTTGTGTCTTCAGCAGGTATGAGCAAGCTTTCATTGATCAGTGCTCATTTGACAAAATTATTCTACACAGCTACTTTCCTATTCCATCATCTCCAGGCGCTGCATGACGTCATCGCCGGGCACCGACGGGGGCCAGGCGATGACGCGCGCTGAAAGGGAGTACCCAGGTTTCACTCCGGTTGTTTGTTTTCTTGCTTCCTTGTTTGCCATATCTCAGCCATAATTTGAGCTAGGAAGCTGATATTCGGACACAACAGTGACCAAGTGATGTGGCTATAAAGGATATTATTAATTTATTGATTAATCAATTAATCGATTAATTATTTATTGATCAGTCAATTAATAGATTTTTTTCCGATTAATGACTCATTTAATTATTTTACAAATACGTAGTTACAGATTCGGATGAAACACTGGTGGTTGAGGTATGCTGTTAGTCAATTGATTAAGAAATTATTTTACAATTACTGTTTAATGATTTTAATTATGCAATTAATCAATCAATTATTACACACTTCTCCCTCCCAAATCCGTCTCTATGTGATGCACGGTGGCATCGCCGGCTGCCAAAGGCGCCCCGGCAATGCCACGCTGGAGGATGTGATTTATTTATTTGGCATGGGGGCGGTGTACTTTGAATGTATCTGTACTTGTTGTAATTTAGTTGTATTTCGATTAGAAATTGCTGTTTGTTTATGTTTCTTGATATAATCGTTAATGTGAAGGAAACTCGGCTGAGTTTTCACCTTCACATGGTGAGGGAGGTGGAGGGAAGTGAGATCCACTTCCACCAACCTTGCTGTGTGATGCAAAATGGCCATTAGAAAGGGACCCCAAAATTGAGCTAGATCAGCTCTATGAGTTAACCTGATGAAACCTACATGAAATAGTTCGGCATAGTCCCAGATATCATGAATGACCACTGCCAGACAGTTTCAGTGGGAACCCATGATACTTGCAAAAACCAAATGTTGAGCATTGTCGCCGCAGGTCCTACTTGATTAATCAATCCATGACATTGGTTCCCATATTCCATATATATTAATAAGAGGATCTAGTTGTTACCTTCAGATAATTTACAAGTTATCGTCATTCTTTAAATTTGTGTTGTTACTGATGTACAGTATGTATTCATTGTTTGCTATAATAAGTCTCCAGTGTAAGGGGCAGTGGGAAGACATTTTTTTTTGAAACAGTCCCTTTTTGGCCTTTTTAGTCCCTTTGCTCTTTTAGTCCTTTTAAGACCCTTTCGACACTTTGGACCCCTACAGACCCCTTAAGACCATGTAGACCCTTTAAGACCCTTCAGCCGAAAACCAAAGACCCTTTAACCCTAACTGAACTACTGAACTGGGTAATTTTCAGCTCTCCCTGACTGGGAGGGGGACACCCAGACCCATTGCCCCCTCAAATCTTGAGCATCAATAGTCCGATGAACCTGTAAATTTGCACACGCATAGATCATGATGTCATGAACGTCAGGTAAAAGTATTTTTTTCATATGTTAGTTTGTCTAATTATTGCCAAATTAGTTATGCAATATGCTAATTTTATGCATTTTGCACATAAACCTACAATGTGTGCAAGATACTAGAGAAAAAAAGTCAAGAGAGGAGAATTTGAAATCCCCAGAGATTGTGAGAAAATTGCGAAAACTGTTGAGGGGGGTTCCCAGGCTCCCCTAGTGTAGTTGAAGTTAAAACCCCTATGAGTCCTCATAACTCTTAAGACCCTGAAGACCCTTGAGAACCCTAAGACTCTTTAGCCCCTAAGACCATCCAGAACACTAAGACCCATAAGACACTTCGAACTCGAAGACCCATAAGACCCTCAAGCTAAGATCCTTTAGAACCCAAAGACCGATTATGACCCTATCGAACCCTAAGAACCTTAAGACCCTAAGATCTCTAAGATTTCCCCTAAGGCCTTTTTTGTTGTATACAAAGTTTGAGGCTCATGGAAGAGATAGAACACTGAACGGATCAGGATGTAACAGACAGAAACAGGACGCAAAACACTCATGCATGGGGTGGACAATATGGACTCATAGAATGCATGGGGTGGACAAGATGGATACAGAAAAAAAACTCCAAGGAGGGAAAACTGAAAAATTGGAAGGCAGAGGGATTTTTTGTTGGGTTAATGAGGGTTGAAAATATCATGGTTTTGGATTATGGACGATCTGAAATGGTGGACCCTTTAGAAACCTTTAAGACCCCAAACAACCCTAAGACCCTGTAAACCCTTTAGAACCCGAAGACCCTTTAGAACCTTAAGACCCATTGGACCCTTTAGTACCCTAAAACCCTCTAAAAGACTCCTAAGACCCTCTATCACCTAATGCAGCCTGACTATGACCGACCTGCATCAGCAGTCGAGTATCTGTCCCACTTGGGACTATTAATTTTTGATGTGTCGGCTAACTTTATATTAGTGGTTCGTCTTGTTTTATATATATTCTCCCTACAGCACGTCACTGCCTTTTTTGTTCTCTTCTGTTGCCTATCCACCAGAATTGTTTTTTTTTTCTGAACAAATTTAGTTTTATTCATGAGAACATTGAGTCAATGAGTCATTCTCCATTGGTCACATTGAACAACCTGCTTTCGTAGCATCCCATGTTAGGTGTCACAGTGGTACATTCTATTCAAAATGCTATACGAATGGAAGGATAATGCTGTTACATATTTAAAGGCTTCATGGCAGAAGTGGCTCTTTGGTGTAGCTCTTAAAATATTTAACATAGCATTATTCACTTGAGGATGGGGAGAGTTTGAAAGTTCACTTCTTTCATTATGTTACAACGCAAAAGTTGACACTCAATGTCATACAAACTCGTACTGGCATGATTCTTCCTCTCACACAAACAATAACTTCAACTTTTTGAGTTCAGCTCATCCCAAGTGTTAAAAGCACTATTACAATAAAGATAATCATATGGCTGAGAATATGCCTCCCTAACTCAGAACAGTTCCGTATTCAGTAAAAGAGTTTTGTTTTCTGTTGAGGATATTGTCAGAGTTGTGATGTAGACAAAGATGTAAGCAAGAACTAGAAAGAATCTGAAAATGCAAAGCCCGTCCATGTCCGTTTGTATTCAGACGTCTTCTTCTTCTTCTTCTTCTTCTTCTTCCTTATGCTAAAAATAACGAAAACGGTTTCAAAAAAATACAAAATGAAAATTGATGATTTCATGCAGCCTTGACATTTCGATCAAAAAAAAAACATTCGACTCTTACCTTTTGATTAGTGAACCAATTCAGTGACCCTATATTCAAATTCTTTAAATTTCAGGTCAATTGGGTGAAAATTGCTTATTTTACGCAACTTTGACCGTGACCTTTTGATTTAAATAACAAAAAACAATTCACTCCTTCATTTTGATTAATGAACCAATTTTGTGACCCAATATGCAAATTCTTTAAATTTCAGGTCAATCGGGTGAAAATTGATTATTTTACACAGCCTTGACCTTTGACATTTTGATATAAAAAAACAACAATCGGCTTGTAGCTTTTGATTGGTGAACCAATTCAGTGACCCAATATGCAATTCTTTACATTTCAGGTCAATTGGATGAAAATTAATGATTACATGTGTTGCTGACCATTGACCTTTTGTCCTTTTGACAAAATTATTTGCCTTCTCTGAATTATCATAATAAAGCTTGGTGAAAATTTGATGATAAAACGAAGTGGTAAAAAAGTTATGGCCCCACCATACACACAGACACATAGACACATGGACAGACAGACACACAGAAGTGATTACAAAACCCCATCCCCTGTCGTGTAGGAGACGGGATAACTATAACAAGAAGTGATTTGTCATGCAAGCAGTCATTTAGGAAGAAAGTAGAATGAGACACAAGGAAGTGATGGAGAGGCAGGGTAGATAATAAGGGAAGACTTTTGTGTGGAGAAAATAAAAGTTTTGGAGTTACTAAAAATGAATGAAAAGACGACGTTGATCAAGGATGAGGTGTGACAATAAAGAACAACGGAATTGTTTCTGCAAGGCAGCGATGTTGGTGTACGAGCAGCAAGTTAGCCAAAAATTGCTTTTTCAACTGAATGAAATAACGACAATTGTCATTGGGTGAGGGCTTGAAAGACTGAAATTATATGGACAAATTTATTGTTCTGTTTTCCTGGATTTGAGTCCTGTGAGCTTATGCGATCGAGCAGTGCCCATAGGTAAGTCAGTCAGTCAGTGAGTCCGTAAGCACTTCATGCAGTCATTATTGCTTGAACCAAACACACGCTTTTGATTAAACTTTGCCACAAGTTTCATATCTGATGCCTAATGAAGGTGTATAGACCGCATCAAAATCTGCGCTAATTAAAGGAGTATTTGAGAGAGGTAGAGTTTGACCCCCCCAAAATAGGTATGTGCTCTCTTCTCCGGAATTACGCATATGATTTCGATGAAAATGTCCACAACCTTCATCACCCGTGATGTAAAAAAGTTGGTTAATGGCATAAAAAAATGCTGTCTCGGGGGTCTGCAGGGTGTTTGACATTTACATGATTCCAGCCTGACTGCCTGATTCCGTGTAGTTTCGGATAAGTTCCAAGTGTTTACATACAGCCCACCGTTTACATGACTCACCGTTTACATGACAGTTTACATGTTTACATGTTTACAGTTTACAGGACTCACTGCCTGACTTATGGACACAGCGTGATGCTAGTACATCCCCTGAACAATTTTTTTTCCAGGCGAGCTAATAATAATTATTGCCGAATCCGTAACACTTCCCCCCCTCAAGAAAGAAAGTTTGAACACAGCGAAAACTTTCTTTGCAGGCAAATTCTTGAAACCAACAAAAGTAAACTCACAACCCAAATCATCAATTCCCGTGAGCAACCATACTCAAAATTCCCCAAAAAATAAAGCAACAAAACTTCGAACAACCCACAGAGATTTCCAAGGTTAATTCACTCTGGACAAAGCGTCAGCAACGACATTGTCCCTGCCATTTACATGTTCAATTTCCCAGTTAGACTCCTGCAAAGCCAAACTCCATCTCAGCACCCTCTGATTTTAATTTTAGTTTCTTTTGAATGAAGGTTAAGGGGTGGTGTGGTGATCAAAATTCCAAAATCAAGCAAATCTACAGTACTTTTTCCTGGAGGCCAGGCTGAGAGCCAGGTTCCATGGTGGTTGGGTGGTGATTTCTGGAAGTATTCAGTACATGGAAGCCTTTAGGAACGTGGAGTTCACGGTTAATCCGTGTAGGAAAGTTCACTACATGGACGCCTTTAGGAACGTGGAGTTCACGGTTAATCCGTGTAGGAATTTTGGCTCGGCTGCTCCGCAGCATTCAGTGCTTCAACTCCTCCGAACTTTCATAATAATCACGGTTGGACCGCTTGTCACTGTAGTCACGTAAATAGCGGTCTCCTTCTCGGCCACTACCCTGATAATCCTTCCTTCGGGAGCTGCCATAACTCTAGGAGCCTCCATAAGTATATCGATTGCGGCCAAAACCAAAACTACTACTCCGTTGTCCTCCTCTGTAGCCCCCGCGACACCTATGAAATGCCTTCCCTACTGTTATGGTCCGACCCTCCATCTCCTTGCTATTCAGATCCTTTTCTGCATCTCTGGCATCCTTTGAGTTTTCAAACGTGACAAAGCCAAACCCTCTTGACTTTTGGGTCTCCCTGTCTTTTATCAGCAGCACTTCCAAAGGCAGTCCATATTTGCTGAAGGCAGACTCCAGAACATCTTCCTTTGTTTTGAAGTTCAGTCCCCCTACAAAGAGCTTGCCAATATTGCCTCCATCCCTGACTTGCGTGTGCTGACACTTAGTTTCAGGGTACTTCCTCTTCTCTTCAGGGCGCTTCCTACTAGGCTTTTCAACAAACATCGGGTTACCAGAAACTTGACCACCGGCCAAATCATTCCCGATAACAAAAGATACTCCCTCTACAGGAAGAGTGGCTTGTAAACCTATGGTGACCGGTCCTGACACCAAATCAGACTCCAAATGGATGACATGAAGGGGAGCTCCAACACAGCCACCAATCCCCTGTAACCAAACACTATCACCAGTTGCCATCCCCTCTGACAATGGCAAAATGCCTTCAAGCATTAAGGATTGATGTGCTCCTGTGTCCCTCAATCCCCTAACAGGTCTTGGGTTAGTCGAGTCTCCATCCAGTGACACAAACTCCTCTGAAATAAATGGTTGGTAACCCTTTTGAGGGCGATTTCTCATATTTGCCATTGCATTCGGAGTTGTACTAGTCGAACTCCGCTCCTGATTTTCCTTTCCCAGAGCATAACAGTGGGACATCAAGTGTCCCGGTTTATGGCAAAAAGCGCAAGTAGGCCCGGAGGAGAACCTCGTGGTCTGCCTCGAGCCCCCCCACCCACCCCCACCCCCCCCCCGGAGGATACGTCTGCCTTGGAACTGTTGTCTTCTGATTTCTAGAAGTCGTGGCATCAGAGTGGACCTCATAGTCATCTCGAGGCCGCCCCCATGAATTTTCGTTCTCCGCCCCTGATGTACCATAGCTCCCCTGGCTAAGTCTAGGTGAGAAGTTAGGTTTGTGGAACCCCATCCTGTGTGTTAAGGCGTAGTCATCTGCCATGGTTGCTGCCTCATACAACTTTGGTACTTTCCTTTCCTCCAGATGTACTTTTATGTCCTCATGGACACACTGTTGGAATTCCTCCACCAGGATCAATTGTCACAATAGTTCGAAGTCTTTCCCAACCCCTTTTGAATCACACCACCTATCAAACATGGTTTCTTTCACTCTGGCAAACTCCACATGGGTCTCACTCTACCTCTTCCTGGCATTCCAGAATTTTTGCCGGTAAGCTTCTGGGACCAATTCATAGGCTTTGAGAATGTTTTTTTTCACTATCTCATAATCTGCACATTGGTCAATCGGTAAAGCCGAATAAATATCTTGAGCTTTACCCACCAGAACACTTTGCACTAACATGGTCCAGGACTCCTCAGGCCATTTTAGCTGTTGAGCCACTTTCTCAAAGTGTGAAAAAAAATTGGCTACCTCCTTTTCATTGAAGGGTGGAACCAGCCTCACATGTCTGCCAACATCCCAGGTGTTCTGACTAGGTGTCGAACCAGTCGGCATGGATGGTACCTCTCCCCGTTCTTTCCTTAAATCCAGCTCCTTGAGTTTAAGTTCCTGCTGAAGCGCCATTTCACGTTCCCTTATCTCCCTTTCGGCTTTTCTCTCCTCTGCTTTTTTCTCCTCTAACCTTTCCGGGAGTTCTCTTTCAACTCTCCTTTCCTCTGCTTTTTTCTCTTCTCTTCTCTCTTTGAGTTCTCGTTCCTGTGCTGCTCTTCTTTCCTCGAGTTCTTGTTCCACTCTCCTTTCCTCTGCTTTTCTTTATTCGAGTTCTCTTGCAGCTCTCCTTTCCTCTGCTTTTTCCCTTTCCTGGCTCTGCAATTGCATCTCCAGTTTCTGGAGCTCAACATTTTCTTGTTCCTCGGGTAACCAATCCATGGCTCCCTCTTCCCATGTTCCTTGTCCCACCAGAGATTCTATCACCAATCTCTGCATCTCTGCTTTCCTCATATTCGTTCGAACCTCCAAGCTAAAATGTCTGGCCAATACCAAGAGGTCCGATTTTAATAATGCTCTGAACTGTGCCTCACTAGGGGTCACTGCAAACTTCTCTGCGTCAAACTCCATGGTGACTATTGTTAACACCTGTTAACATTCACACAATAAATAAAATAAAAAAATGTTTTTTTTTTTTTTGGAAAAATTTGGGAATGTTGGGAAAAGTTCTAAATTTGGGAATTCTGGGAATGTTAGGGAATTCTTTCCCGGACTAAATTTAGGGAATTTTAGATCCCGGACGCAGACCCAATTTCGAGCCCATGAGTCAAATGGACGAGCCCCAATTTTCTGTTACATGTTCCTCCCCGACCTCCTGGTCTCGGTATACCTCCGAACCCCGGGAGGAGCCACGGCAGAAAAATATGTTATTCCGTGTCGAAATCACGATGGAAACCACACCAAGAGGTATCAACAAACCAATAATCTATTAAAAATCACACAGGGATACAGATACAACAATTATAGCAATCCACAATACAATCAATATCTCAAGATGGTACCATATATTAAAGTAATAGAACTCACTGCTCTCCCAGTGAATATGACCGAACACTCATCAATGTCTCTGTAACTCAATGGTACTCCCGGCGAAGAGGCGATGAGGCGAGTAAGGAGGTGTAGGCAAGGCGGGGACTGTCACGTGGTCCCAACCAACAGCAAATTAGCGGTGGAAAGAGGAATCCCAAAGACGCGATCCAAACGTGCACATTCACCATTCAACCGGCGAACCGCACCGTATTCTTCAAACGCCGCTGTCGCACACACACATCCTTGGCAAACCACCGGAGGGCGAGACCAGCGGACGTGGCAAAACCTTGTTCCGCGAACGCCGCGTGAGGTTCCCAAAATGGCGGACGGCTCTTACTCGAGCCGCAGCCTCTGGGCGAGGATTCTCCGGAATCTCACGCCTGTACCTGACTTCGCAGGCTTTTTCACTTCTCCAGGGATAACACCAATCGCACAAGATTCCTTTCAAGGACTCAAAGTTCACTCGCGATGTACACTCGACCACGCTAGGTACGGAGCTTCGACAAACGCGTCTTTCCACTTCTTCTTCTTCCCCTCTTCTTCTTCCTCTCTCCGTCGTCGTCTTCCGGGTTCCTGTCTCTTTTTCATGGGCGCTTTTAATCTTTCAACCACAATAACCATTTTCCTTAAACAACAATAACCGTACTACTTAGAACTAACAATAATAATAATAACAACAATAATAATTAGTGAAGAATCCGTAACAGTGGATGGAGGTTATGTTTTCACTCCTGTCTGTCCATTTGTTTGGATTAATGGTAAATCCCCTGTATGTAATGGCCTCTGTTAATTTTCCTCTGTTCCTTTTGACACATGCAGCGCACACAACTAGCCAGGAAATCGCGCATTTACCACCCTAAATAAAAACCAACAGGAAGCAGAACATTGAGCACTACCGCTGATAACACCAACTTGGTGAGCACACAGGCATAGGCAGGGCAATGAGGCCACTCCCTGAAGGGCAGTGATTGGTCCCGGATTGATTTGGCACAAGGACGGCTAAGATGGGACTATGGGATTGGTGGAGCAGGCACGGATGACGTCAGAGCCCCGAGTATAAAAGAACGCTCTGCCCGACATTTTCTCTCTCCTCTTCTTGCTTCTTGACTTCCTTGCATGTTCTGGGTTTGGTGGTGAGTGGTCGTCTCCCTGAAATTTTCTCGTGGCTGGCTCTGATTTTCTGTATTCGACAACGAATGGTCGAAGTTCACAAGTTTTCTTCCCTCTTGGCTTTTCCTCACGCTTGATTTCCACGATTTTCTTTGTTTCTCAAGTCCTGGCTTTGACGACGAATGGTCGTGTCCCGACATCGCTCTTCATCGTCTTCTCGTGGCTGGATCTGATCTTCTGGCGTTGGAGGTGAACACTCAAGATTTGATATCTCGCTCTGCTTCGGAAGTTCACAGCGAGTGGTCGGAGTTTGTAGTGCTTTTGCGCTGGAAGACGTGGGTGCTGGTGTGTAACAGACGGCGAGTGGACGAGCGCGGCCTGCTCGCTTTGGGCTCGGCAGCTGGAAGAGTGAGCTGCGTGCCAAGGTGGTTTCCATGCCCAGACTTTGCGCCGAGTGCATTTTCGCACGCAAGGACGTGAGAACCGGGACAATTCCTGACGAGGTTCAAGAGCCGATTAGAGCTAAGTGCCACACAAACACATTTATTTTCACAGTTATATTTCCCTTTGTCTGTATTCGGGTCTGTATGGGAGCGCTCCAATTAGGAATTTAGTTTTATCGTGCATTCTTTGTTACCGGCATTTTCTTTAATAAAGCCGGTATTTTTGTACATTTTAATCCTGTGTCGACTTGGAATTAATTTATCCAGGTGCGAAGAAGTCGTGTGGAAGCCGTCCAGGTAAGGTCGTTATCTTCTTTTCCCTCGCATGTAAAGAATACCGTCATCTTTGAATTGAACGCCTTGGAGTAAAGCTCGTTTGGTCATCCGTGTCACTCTGCGGTGTTCACTACAGGGTAGTCACACGACAATATAACATGCATTCTCCTCTTGGTGAGTGTATCTCTACTGGAAAGCAATAGGTGAGCTGGACTTTTCTAAAGCTGTGTACCATGCTAGATCTGTGCTCTCTTGGTTTGTTTGCAGGTCTCCTTGTGGAGCATCACTTTGCGTCTTGAGTTCTGTTTCATGTCTTTGTGTATTTGTAATAGCTTATGTATAATTACAAAATGGCCTGCAGCTAAATATTTACAGTGTATATTCTTGAGTTGTAAGTATGTTCATTGATTACATGCTCTTTGAATAATGCTTTGTACTATAAATCATGTGTTAATAAGCAAGCACCATACCTCAACAATTTGCCTCTGGGCTTTGATACCAGACTCAAAAATTATATCCTCGATCCATCCACACCAAGAGGTGGGTGGACTCCAAACTTGAGTTTATTCCAAAATCAAAGCAAAAGCAGTAACTGAAACCTCTGTTTTGGCAGAATACACAAGCAACTGTTGACTGGATTTTCTCCTTCTCCTCGTCCATCCCCATCCCCATCTCCTCCACTCTGATTCACATTTATTTTCCCTTGGAGACAGATCATGAAGTTCCTCCCTCAAAAAAACTGCTCATACTTGCTCAACGATTCCAACGTCTGGAATTAACCAGAAATATCTTGAACCCTGGCGATCTTTTCCGTGAAAGGCCACAATTATTCCGACATTATTGTTGGGTTGTCTGGGGGAGTTTTTGGCCTATGTCTTTCACAAACTGGTTAGCCAGGCCTCACATTCGTTCAACTCAGGTTGTGGCAGGAATTTTGAATTTCACCATGGTACCGGCGCTAGCTTGCTTACTCTTCACGAAGGACACCGTGGGATCTTTAACGACCACCAACTAATGCCGGCAGATGGAATGCCCAGTTTAACTTCGATCCGATTGACGGCACACACA
Source organism: Myxine glutinosa (assembly GCF_964187855.1). NCBI lineage: Eukaryota > Metazoa > Chordata > Myxini > Myxiniformes > Myxinidae > Myxine > Myxine glutinosa. Next base: position 108,025,275 of record NC_136264.1, read on the forward strand.
TTGATGAATTACCATGCCTGTGAAACACCAGGTTGACAGTTTAGAGCTGGGCCAATATTTGAACCCAAGCTAAGACACCTTGTGTGTACCTCTTAGGCAATCCTCTTGGGAGCCCCCATGATCCAAAATCGAAAAATCGAATGCCCAACGATAGTGCATGCTACTTGTGTTGTATTCATGTGTCAAGTTTCAAAACAATCAGCCGGGTGATAAGGGAGGAGTCGCAAAAATAGCAAAAATGAACGGATGGAAGGATAGACATCCACTCATCGTGTCACATTTTACAAGTTCATCTCTTTTAAAATCGAGATGCAATGACCAAAAAATATCTCCGTATTAAATCATAGATGCATAAAGCCTGGTTTGAGCTTAACGGTAAAGATGGTTGGCTTAAGATTATTAGGGTCTTGAGTTTGAGTAGAGTCCCTGTATAAAGAGAGTTGCGCCATGCGCTGACCCGAGATTTCTGGTCACGTGATTTCGTGGCGCCATTTTGTGTCTAACTTCACCGTGCGTGAACGTCAGCTTGGTACGGGAATGTTGTTTATTGCCAAACAAAATGACTGGTTGTTCTGCTTTTGGTTGTTCAAACCAATCTGGGAAATATAAGATGTATAGATTTCCAAGTGATAAAGTCAGAAGACAAATTTGGGAAGCGAAAGTCAGACGAAAGAGCTGGAAAGCGATCGACTCCT